>NC_042617.1:291751037-292051037 GCF_901001135.1 Rhinatrema bivittatum | reverse complement strand
GTTCTCCTTTCCCCCCTTCCCCCTCCCCTCTGTTCCCCTCCCTTCTCTCTCTCCTTCTCCCACTGGCTCACAACAAACACAAGGGCTCAAACATACAGTCTCAGGGCAAGGGCAAGGGCAAGGGCAAGGGCCTCTTCTTTAGCCCCTCTCTTTCCCCCTCCCCCCTTCTTTCTGTTTCTCTTTCCCCCTTCTCTCTTTCTCTGTCCCCCTTCCTTCTCTCTCTCCCTCTTCTCCTTTCCCCCATCTTTCTCTCTCTCTCCCTCCCCCTGTTCCCCTCTTCTCTCTCTCCCTCTTCTCCTTTCTTTTTCCCTTATCTTTCCCCCTCCCTCTTTCTCTCTATTTTCGATTGTTTTTAGTTTTAAGCATGGTACAGCTTGCTAACCTCCAGCCGCCGATGCCGTGCTGCGATGTGATGCCCCCACTATCCGTGCGCCACCTGACTTCGCTGTCCCGGATTGGCCGCTGTCCGTGCATGGCATGCTTCCATTTTTTTTTTTCCTTTTCCAGGGCGGGAGGAAATCGCGAGGCAACGGTGCGAGGAAGGGCAGCGGCGAGGAAATCTGCGCAAAGTCTGCATTCCGCAGTAGCGCAGAATTTCCCCAGGAGTACAAGTTGCAGTTTGGGGCACTTCCTTTTAAAGGAAAGTTGTTGTTTGGAGAAGACTTGAAGAAGATAATGAAGCATCTGGTTGAATCAAAGGTGCATAAATTGCCGGAGGACAAGCCTAAGGGTAGAAAGGTGGTGCCGACACGGGCCTGGTTTTGAGACAACAGAAAGATTCATCAGTCCATAAGTTCTGGGGGTCCTCAGCAGCAGTTTCTGCCAGGGCTTCATCCTAGGAGCAGTCCTTTTGAGGGGGCCGAAGGCCCACCTGAGACAATTCTGGTACCGGTTCAGGAAGCGCAATGCCTGTGCAATGATGTGAGGCCAGGCCACTCTTTGATTCCAGCTGTTGGAGGGCGTTTATCACTTTTTTTCGAGGAGTGGGTCAAGTTTATCACGGACCAGTGGGTCTTCGATGTGGTAAGAGAGGCTACACTTTAGATTTTGCTCGTCTCATCGGGGATGCCTTTGTTTTTTCCCCTTGCAAAGCAGATGGCAGTCCGAGAAATGATTTAATCGCTTGAAGCTTCTCTTGGCCATAGTGCCAGTTCCTGTAGGGAAACAAAGATCAGGGAGGTATTCCATCTATTTCATGGTACCAAAGAAGGAAGGATCCCTCAGGCCCATTTTGGATTTAAAGAAAGCAAATCGGCCCTCAGAGTTCTGCAGTTTTGCATGGGAAACCTTAAAGTCAGTCATTGTAGCGGTGTGCAGAGGAGAGTACTTGGCGTCAGCAGATCTGTCAGAGGCTTATCTGCACTTAGCTATGAGGCAGGACTATCAAAGGTTTCTGCGGTTCATGATTCTCGGAGAACATCTCGAGCCCTTCCCTTTGGGCTAGCAAAGGTTCTGAGTATGCTCACCAAGGTGATGGTGGCGGCGGCGGCTTTAAGAAGGGAAGAAGTGCTAGTGCATCCATTTCTGGATGATTGGCTCATCAGGGCAAAGTCAGAGGATCTCTGTCAGCGGTCTGTGCAGAAAGTGTTGGACTGGTTGATGAATGTTCCAAAGAGCCAGCTCGTTCCCTCTCAGACCCTGGAGTATTTAGGGGCACGGCTTGACACTAGGGAGGGGAGAGTATTCCTCATCGAGGACAGCATGCAGAATCTATAGGGACAGACTTGTCGCCTGCCAGGGCTATCGACTCCCAGGGTTTGGGACTATTTTCAGGTCCTGGGTTCCATGGATTTAACCTTGGAGTTGATCCCTTGGACATTTGCACATATGTGACCTCTCCAGAGGGCTATTTTCTCCCGATGAAATCCTTTGTCAGAAGAATTTCATATTCCTCCTCCACTAGGGGGGAAGGCAGGAGCAGTCTCTCCTGGTGGCTACTTCGGACCAATCTGGAGCGGGAAGTGTCGCTGAAGTTCCAGATTGAGTGGTAGTCACTACTGATGCCAGTCTCTCAGGCTGGGGAACTGTGTGTCAGGATCAGGCGGCATGGGCTGGTGGTCAAAGAAAGAGGCTTCTTGGTCTATCAATCGGTTAGAGATGAGAGTGATGCAATTCGCATTACATGCCTTTTTTCTAAGATTACGAGGTCGTTCAGTGAGAGTTCTGACGGACAAAGCAATGACAGGAGCTGATATCAACTGCCAGGGTGGAACCAGGACTCCGGCAATGGCTCAGGAGGTGCAAAGTCTTCTAGGCAGAACAGGATTTGGAGAAGATAGCGGTGTCGTACATTCCCAGGGTGGACAATGTACAGGCAGATTTCCTGAGTTGCAAGAAGTTGGACTCAAGAGAGTGGGAACTGTCGGAGGCAGCAATGTCTCTAATTTGAGAGAGGTGGGGACCACCTCACATGGACCTAATGGCGATCAGAAGAAATGCAAAAGCTCCACCGATCTTAAGCCAAAGAAGGGAGCACGGTGCATAGGGCATGACATTCTGGTCCTGTCACGTCCTCTCAATGTGTGGTTGTATGTCTGCCCTCCATAGCCTCTGGTGGGCAAGGTGATAAGGCGGATAGGGAAGCATCTGTGAGACATGACACTAGTGGCTCCAGAGTGGCTGCGCTGTCCTTGGTTTGTGGATCTTGTCAACGTGGCCAGAGACAGGCCCCTGAGGTTCAGCCATCTAGAAAATCTTCTCCATCAGGGCCCCATATTTTTGGCTCACTTCTGTCTCACGGCCTGGTTTTTGAGAAGAGGTGACTGAGACGGTGGGGTTATCCTGAAGTGGTTATTACTACTTTGCTGCAGGCCAGGCGGACTTCCACGTCTCTCTCTTATGGGTGGGTCTAGAAGGTCTTTGAGTCCTCGTGTATGGGTCGAAATGTGCAGGCAGAGCAAGCTACAGTGTCATATATTTTGACCTTCTAGCAGGAAGGTTTGGTAAAAGGTTTGGCTTTTAATTCTTTGAGGGTGTCTCCATAGTAAAGTACCAGGTTATTCCCTGTCCCCGCATCCGGATGTTGTACATTTTCTTCGTGGGGCAAAGAACTTGAGCCTGCCGGTGAGGAAGCTGTGTCCGTCTTGGAATCTGAATTCGGTGCTTACTGCGTTATACATAGCTCCATTTGAGCCACTGAGGAGAACGACTTTGAAGGACTTAACTCTTAAGGGGGTTTTTCTGGTGACCATTTATTCAGCGAGGAGGATTTCGGAGCTACAGGCGTTATGCTGTCAGGATCCATTTTGGCAGCTTTCAGAGGCAGGGGTGTTGTTGTGAACAGTGACCTTTCTGCCAAAGGTAGTATCGGGGTTCCACATTAATCAGGCTGTGGAACTACCGGCCTTTCCGCATCTGGATTCCTGAGTCCCTCATGCAAAAGAACTGAGGCTTTTGGATGTCCACTGGGCACAGTTAGGATATCTGAAGGTCACTACTGAATTTCGCATATCGGACCACCTTTTTGTTCTCTGGAATGGCCCAAGAAAGGGGCATCGAGCTTCCAAAGCCATGACTGCGCATTGGCTCAAGCAGGCAATCAGTTTAGCATATATTTTTAGGGGTTGGTCGGTGCCTGAAGGCTTGAGAGCACATTAGACATGTTCACAGGCAGCCTCTTGGGCTGAGGCTCAGCAGGTATCACAGCAGGAGATCTGCAGGGCAGCAATGTGGAAGTCACTGCACACTTTCGCCAGACACTGTCGGTTTGATGTCGGCTCCAACTGTGGCCAGTTTTGGTGAGAGAGTGTCCTACGAGCAGGTCCCACCCTCTTTAGTGGGCTTAGGTACCTCCCAGGAGTCTGGACTAATCTGGGTATGTACAGGGAAAGGAAAATTGGCTCTTATCTGCTAATTTTCATTCCTGTAGTACCATAAATCAGTCCAGACACCTGCCCATGGTGGGGGGGGGGGGGGGGGGGGGGGGGGGAGTCATCTGCTCATTTCATAGTTCTGTCAAAGTTATTGCAGAACTGTTTAGCAGGTCACTATACTGTTTTCACTTTACTCACATTTATTTCATTGCATATCACAGCGTCTCCACCCTCCTGTTTGTGAGTATTTAGGTAGGCTGTTAAAATTAGTTGTTTGGTTTTGGCATCTTGGCTTGGATACTGTTCCAGACGGAGGGACTTGCAGGTGGCACACTAGGTTATATAGAGGTTTCAATAAAACTTTATCTGTCTCCATCTGCTGGCAGAGAACAAAACCCAGGAGTCTGGACTGATCTGTGGTACTACAGGAACGAAAATTAGCAGGTGAGAACCATTTTTCTTTTTTTTTAAGAAAATATCCTATGTCCTACATAAGCAAGAGCAGGATGCCTAGTTGACTTGTGTTTTTAGTTTGACAGTATACACAGAAAGAAATTGAACTGAATTTTATACTTTACACAAGTGAGTAGATCTAGGATTCTGCTCCCCCCCCCCTACTCCATCCCCCTCTCACCTTCCTTTCTGGCTCTTCTCTGCTCCCCCCCCCCCCCCCCTACTCCTTCCAGGTTATTTTCCACCTGTTCCCTTCCATTTATCGCTTTCTTTTCTCCAGCTTCTTCTCTATCTCCCCATCATTTCCCTCAGGTATTTCTTTCCTTTCTCGTCTCTCCATAAGTCCATCTCCATTTCCTCCCTCAAGTTCCTTTTCATCTCCTCCTTCCTCCCATCAGATGTATTTATTTAGAAGTTTTTATATACCGATGAACGTTGGGAACATCTCATCGGTTCACACAAAAGGAAAATCAGCTACAAGCGCTTTACAGTGAAACAAAGAACATGTGAAAATATAGGTATAATAAAATTGAACGATTTACAAATTATAAGGCATACAAATATAGAATATGCAGGTTAAAATATAACTCCCTCCGTGTCCCTGGGGTTCTTATTCTTAGCCATCACATCCTGTAATCTTGTGATGCATCAGTGGCCTAAGTGTTATATAGCCTATCTAGTCTGCCTAGCCACACAACTGATCCAACACTCTGGTCACCCAATCAAAGAAATTGATTAAATCTGGTAAAACCCTGCTGCCTCAAATTTTGTAATCTGTTGGATTCCAGAAAATTGCACTATCCTCTGTTTTAGCAGCGATTCCAATAGTTTACTCATCACAGAGGTCAGACTGTGTGGCCTGCAGTTCCCAGCCTCTTCCTTGCTTCCACTTTTGTGAATAGGAATCACATTGGTCTGTCTCCAGTCCTCCGGAACTACTCCTGACTGAAGCAGCACTGAAAAGGTCAGCCAGCGGAGCTGCCAGGACATCGCTACGTTCCCTTAGTACCCTCGGATGTATCCCATCCAGTTCCATTACTTTACTTTACCTTTAGTTAGCTCCTCAGAAACCAATTTTCTGAAAATTGGAAGTGAGGTAAACCTCAAAACAAATCTTATTTGTGTCTATTTTCTGTGGTCCTAATCCCGGGCCCTTTTTCAGTGAACACCATGCAGAATAATTTGTTAAGCAATTCTGCTTTTTCCATGCCAACCTGTACCTAGTCCACAGTGCCACTTTTGCACTACTTCCTATCTAAAAAAGGTTTTGTCCCCCCCTGTAACCATAGTTGCTATGTTGCGTTTGGCGGTTCGCGGGCTTCTGCTCTGGACTGCCGCATTTACCCGACAGGCCAGGCCCAAGCAGCCTCACCCCCGCTGCTGCCAACGTGCACTTCCTTCCCGTGCAGCGGGACGCCACTCTTCACTGCGGCAGGACAACACCAGCGCTCACCCCAGGGATTCTTGCTGGCAGCGTTGGGAATAGATATCCCAATCTAGGTAAAAAATAGTCATTTTAACTGTAGCTAGTTTTCTGAGTCATGAAAATTGGTATCTCGCCCACCTCTCCATATCCCATACGATATTAGATATCTGTGGTGGGCAATTAAGGGTATATAAGTCTTCTAGGCATTTGCCTAAATAAACCCCCCAATATTTTATCTCTTAGATTTCTCTCCAAATCCTGCTGCATGGAGTCATTTAAAATTTCTGATTTATCCCAGCTGATCTTGAAACCTGATACTTTACTAAACTCACCCATTTCATCTACCATGCCCTCCAAAGGGTCTGTCTGATTTGTCAAAGTGAATAAAATATCATCTGCGAAGAGAGAAAGTTTGTAAGAATTATCTCGTATGATAGGCCCTATCATTTCAATATGTTCCTTGATTCTGATAGCAAATGGCTCTAAAAAGATAGCAAAAGTAGGGGTGGTAGTAGACAAGACACCCCTGTCATGTTCCCCAACCTACTCAAAACGTATTAGAGCAACACCAATTCCCTGTACATACCCAGATCAGTCCAGACTCCTGGGTTTTGCTTCCGTTCCAGCAGATGGAGACAGAGAAAGTTTTGCTGGTGCTGGCTTATAACCTGGTGTGCTACCTGCAGTCACTCAGTATTTATCTGTCTCCAGAAGATGGTGGCAGTGCAAAACCTGAAGAAGAAGAAGAAGAAGAAGAAAATAGTTGATGGGTTTAGTCCAACTTTGAAGAGAACCTCCCAGAAGGTTGGTGGGTCCTGGTGGGGCCATCCCTTCTGGTCATAAGGTGGGTAAGCAGGGGGTTGGGAACCCTTTTTTTGGCTCTGTCCCTTTCGCCGTTGGGGGATGGACAACTGGTGGGGCCAGTTCCCCCCCCCCCAGGAGGACGACTGGAGCTTGCTGCAGCGCTTCAGCTTTTTCAGGAAAGTGTACTTTAAAGTTTTAAAGAAAGTTTAAAAAAAAAAAAAGTTCAAAAGTTTTGGTTTTGTTTTCTTGCCTGTCGCAGTGTCTGGGTCGCACGGCGGAGTGAGGTGCAGGCAGCTCGGCGAGGGAGGTTCTTTTGGCGTTCTCTCGGCGGCAGTGCAGGCATATGGCAGAAGCCATGCCGCACGGCAGCCGCTGTCCTGCGTGCGGGGAGGTGTGCACATGACTCTGCGACCGGTCTTTGTTCCTGCTGCCTTTCTGGGGGAGAGGGAAGCTTGGGAACCCTTACATCACCGACAGGAAGGAACCAAGAGTTGGGCAATGGTTCAGGAGGCCTTGGAGCTAATTCACTGGGCAGAACTGCATCTGGAGTCATTGGCAGCTTCCCACATAGCTGGGATTGACAATGTTCAGGCAGATTTTCTCAGCTGACGTCAGCTAGATCCTGGGGAGTGGGAGTTCAGAGGAAGTGATGCTGCTTATTCATCGCAAGTGGGGCAACCCCTGTGTAGACCTGATGGCAACTCAAGCAAATGCCAAAGCTCTGCGGTTCTTCAGTCGCAGAAGAGAATACGGAGCAGAAGGGGGTCGACGCATTAGTGCTCCCATGGCAGACAGGGATTCTCCTGTATGTTTTTCCGCCATGGCCAATAGTGGGCAAGGTCCTCCAGCAAATAGAAGTTCATTCGGGGGAGGTGATTCTAGTGGCCTGCGGACTGGCCTCGGTATCCCTGGATTGCAGATTTGATCAATCTCGTGGTGGATGGACTACTGCGGCTCGCTCATCTGCCCAACCTGTTGTGCCAAGGTGGCTCACTTCTGTTTCGTGGCTTGGCTTTTGAGAGGCAGGATCTAAGGGCCAAAGGTTACCCCAAGGATGTTATCTCCACTCTGTTGCAAGCTCAAAGTCCTCAACCTTTCCGGCCTATGTGCAGGTGTGGGAAGTTTTTGAGGTGTGGTGCATTCAGCAGGGGGTTGACCCTTCTCAAGCATTGATAGTACACATTTTGTCCTTCTTGCAACAGAGGATGGTGAAGGGGTTGGCTTTTAATCCCTCAGAGTCCAAGTGGCTGCATTGGGATGCCTTAGGGGCAAGGTCCAGGGAGTGGCCTTAGCTGCTCATCCTGATGTGGTACGTTTTCTCCGGTAGGCGAAGCATCTGCAACCTCCGGTGTGGAACTTGTGCCTCCTTGGAGTCTTAACTTGGTTCTCATAGGGTTGTGCTCGGCTCTGTTTGAATCAATCCAAAGGGCAACTGTGAAGGATCTTACCTTGAAGGTCTTTTTCTTGGTGGCAATTTGTTCCATTCAGAGAATTTCAGAACTGCAGGCTCCATCATGCAGAGATCCCTTTCTTAGGATTATGGAGGATGGGGTCTCTTTGTGAATGGTCCCTTCTTTTCTTCCGACGGTGGTGTCGTCCTTTCATGTAACTCAGTAGGTGGAGCTCCCGGCTTTTCCAACCTTGGAGGTAAAGGCACCTCTTGCAAGAGTTACGGCTTTTGGATGTGATATGGGTGTTGCTGCATTATCTTAAGGTCACTGATAGTTTTCGTCTATCGGATCATCTCTTTGTGTAATAGAGTGGCACAAGAAGGGACATAAGGCTTCGAAGTCCACCATAGCATGGTGGTTGAAGGAAGTTATAGGTTCAGTGTACTTATGTCAGGGTTGCATGATTGAGAGCTCACTCTACTCGGTTGCAGGCAGCAAGTGTCATCGCAAAAGATTTGTAGGGTGGCTACTTGGAAGTCGTTGCACACATTTGCTAGGCATTATCGCTTGGATGCCCAGGCTCCGGCTGCCATGGACTTTGGTGAAAGTGTACTTCAAGCGAGTATCATGGTCCCACCCTGTTTAGGGAAGCTTCGGTACATCCCAGGAGTCTGGACTGATCTGGGTACGTACAGGGAAAGGAAAATTGGTTCTTACCTGCTAATTTTCATTCCTGTAGTACCACAGATCAGTCCAGAGTCCTGCCCAGTTGGGGTGGAAAGTATTGGAGAGTCCGCTTGATCTATTGCTGTAAAACAGGCTGAAGAACGGCACAGGTTTTGTTGGTTTTCTCCTGTTTTTATGGTTGAAGGGGATTGTTCCCAATATGTGGTTCCACATCCTACTGCTTGTTCAGGGGGACATGTTATAGGGGGATGTATTGGTTTATGTTCAGTAGCATCTTGGCATGGGTACAGGTCAATACTGAGGGACTGCAGCTGACACACCAGGTTATAAGCCAGCATCAGCAAAACTTTCTCTGTCTCCATCTGCTGGAAGGGAGGCAAAACCCAGGAGTCTGGACTGATCTGTGGTACCACAGGAACGAAAATTAGCAGGTAAGAACCAATTTTCCTTTCACTTAGATGCATGCAAGTGGAGAAGAATACAATCTGTGTATCCACTGAAGAAAAGGTTTCCCGAAATTCATCCTTTCCATGGTTCTAAATAAAAAAAGCCAATGCACCATGATGAAAGTCTTTTTAGCATCTACTGTGAGGAATAATTATGCAAAGTGTTCTTCTTTTTTACCCACCGCATTATATCCACAATTTTCCTAATATTGTTCACTGCCATCCTACCAGGAATAAAGCCAGCTTGGTCTGAATTAATTATTGAAGCTATTATTCCATTCAAGTGGTCCGCTAGTATTTTAGCAAGAATTTTTAATAAGTGATATTGGGCATTATGATCCGCACACTGTTGGATCTCTCCCCAGTTTAGCTATTATTGTTATACCAGCCAGATTGGAACCCGGTAGTAAGGACTCCTGTCCCCTGAGAAAATTAAACATTTTTTTGTCAAAGGCACCACTAAACATGATACAAACTATTGATAACATTTAGCCGTAAAGCCATCTAATGCTGGTGAGTTTCCAGGTTTGAGATTCTTTATGTCCAGCAAAGAAGGGTTTTCCTTATCTAACTTCGGTCATGGTAAATCATTTACAATGATATTTTTCAATTTCATCGTTTACTAGTGATCATTTTGCACTATATAGTTCTTCAGAAAATTGTAGAAATTGTGTTCTTATATCCAAATTAGCTGTCAATATCTCTCCTACTTTTTTAAAATTTTAATCACATTATTCTGGGTGTTAACCTGTTTCATTTGTGTGCAAGGAGCCTACCCGCCTTATTCCCACCCTCGAAATATGTCTGTCTGACAAGCTAATTCCATATGATGCGCTAGAGCTTCTAGTTCTAGCATATTAAAGTCCTCTCCGGCTTTTGTTAGCTGCTGCAGTATGGCTCTAGATAAATTTTGCTTGGGTAATTGCTCCAATTCCACTATGTTTTTTTCTAATTAGTGATCTAGTTTTCTTTTTCCACTTTCATATAGGACGCTCTAGAAATTAAAAATTCTATCTTCTTTCTGCGATCTCATGTAGTTTATGAATGCTAACCTTTCAGCTACTTCTTTAGGAAACCATAGCAGCCTCTTCTTCATCTTACCTTTATTTACTTTTCTAACAAAAAGATTAGTTGCCTTTACAATATCTGCTTTTAGTTTTTCCCACTGCCAATCTTCTTCCCCTAGATTTTCCCTGCCAGCCAATGATTCCTTGAGGTGCTCTCCCATTCTAATCTGCCACCATTGGAGCTGATGTTCCATAGGCAGGTGAGGCAAGTGCAGAGTGTGAATCCCTGATGTAAGCCCAATGAGACCCAGGTGAGTCTCAGAAGCTTGCAATCCACAGCAAATCCAGTTTTCTGCAGGATATCACTACTTACTGGAACTCTGCAGGGGTGCTGCAGTTTCAGTTAATTGTAATCTTCTCTGCAAATCCATAAGAAGGAGCCTAATTAAAAAAAAAAAAAAAAAAGTAGCCAGTTATAGAAGTGGGCATGGGTTTATGCTTAGACACAGGCAGTGGTGATTTTCTGCCAGGAAAAAAAAAAAGCAGAGGATGGAGGGGTTAAAAATTAAGCAGTATAAAGCAACAAAAGGCCTTATTCAAAAATGACTTTTCCCCATTCTTTGCCTACAGAAAAAAAAAAAAATCTTTATAGCACAAGACCAGTAATAAAATCCTTACAGCATAACTGCTGAACACTTCCTGCTGTCATTCTGGCTTCTCACACACATCACGCCAGGAGAGGGCACCGTTGCACACTCACTGGAGCAAAGACTGAGGCTGGAAATAAGCCGATCACCTGCAGTCTCCTAACACCTCTGGTGCGGCCCTGTGTCAGCCTGAGCACTTACTTTCTCTCATGCAGGCAGAAGAGGAGTTTAATAAAGCTCAGACCGTGTTTGAAGACCTTAACAGGGAGCTGAGGGATGAGTTGCCCGTCCTGTATAACAGGTAAGCATTCTAGTATCAGAGTAACCCATCCAGTTTATCTGGGAGCCTGAATGAGGATAAAGTGATCTCACGTTCAGTTTCCAGAACATCCATGTTGTTAACCTTTGGAGTTGTGTCTGTGACAGCCTCAATGGTCTCTTGAGATAGCAGAATTCCAGAAAACAAAACAAAAACAAAAAAAAATGTAAGGCATCTGGGATATTTTCCATGGAGAGGAGTTAACAGTGCATACATGCAGGTAGTACCCGAGTATGGGTCACCTGGCTAATGGGTGCAGGGCACATCTCGAAGCAGAGGCACTTAAATCTGGAAGGGGGAGTAGATTAGGATGATGCTCAATACAGAGGTGAGCCCTCCTGGTTGGGAAACTGTCCCATTTCAGAGAAACCTTTCCCACCCTCCTTGCCAAACCACTGGACCCGAATCAGTCAAAAACGTTATTATTATTGTTATCGTCTTCCTTTGCTGCTGTTCCGACAACCTGCGGATGCCTGTTCAGTGCTAATAGTGCTGTACCAGATCCTAAATGGATCCCAGAGATGGCCTGGGCAGGTGATGGATGTGACTGCGAGCACCCATGTTCATTAACCAGAGCTCCCTCTTGTCCCCGCACGTCCTGGGGATCGCCTTTCAGGCTCCCTGACTTATTCTCAGGCTTCTTTGTGTTATTTCATTCCCCAGCCGGATTGGATGTTACATAACCATCTTTCAGAACATCTCCAACCTAAGGGATATCTTCTACAAGGAAATGAGCAAGGTGCAGTTTCATTTACTTTCATTTGTTCAAAAGATTTGTAGCCTGCTTACTCCAAATTAATATATAACAAGTATAAACCAGCTTACAAAACTGCTCACGGGATGGGTCATGCTTTTCATCTCTCGAAATAAAAGCATGTTGGATATATTAGTGGGTTGCATGTGCTCTGGCATCCCTCCACCCACTCCAACTGCATTTCACTGAAGAAAGTCTAATACATTTCTTTTTTTACTTTGCCCCCCAAAAAAGGCTGCTCTTAAATAAATGTGGTTTTCAGTCTTCTGTGCCTCCAGTTACATATGCTTATCTAATTTTGGAGGTTGAAGCCACATCATAGTTGGTTATGGTTAGGGCTGTGGGATCACCATACAAAACACACCCAATTCAATATCTCAGCTATGGAGAGTTACGGTGAGGATCATGGCTGTCATCATGGACACCAGCCCTACCCAACACAGCTTCTTCTTGGAAGATCATTTTTAGCTTTCCCACCCTTCAAAAGTTGAATGAACACTGAAGATGGAGATCTGTGTTTTCAGGTGTGACGTTTCATTCTCTTGTATTTTTTTTTTTTTTTTTTTTGCAGCTGAACCACGACTTGTACGATGTGATGAGCAAACTGGAGAAGCAGCATTCCAACAAAGTATTTGTCATTAAAGGAGTAAACAGGTAAAGCACCGTCACGCCAGTCTCAGGTTGGCTCCATTGCTGTACACATCAGCTGCTTGGTAAACGTTTTATTGTTCTTTTTTGGTTCCATCCACCAAAGCCATATTGTTTTCCACTGAGAAGTGCATTTCAGCGCTGGTAAGTTGGCCTCAGCAAGATCCTGCACTCTGCAGGTGATGTCCTTAAGCAGTGGGCAGACCAAAAGGTGCTGAATGGTCTGCCTCTCAGGGCTCATAGAATATCCCCCTAATGCAATCTTGGCTCTGACTTGCTGACGTGGATAGAGAGGCAAGGTCACGCAGGGCTTTCCAGAGAGTCCATTGCTCCTCTGCCCTTGCAAGTAGTTGTTCAGTTGCTCTAATTCCCAAGCTCATTCCAACAGCAAGATCTCCAAGTCCCTCCCGCTGCATCCCCTCATGGGCCCATCACAGGTCTGGTGTTAATTACTCCTGTTGTCGCGAGGAAGTCCCTGCATGACTTCAGGCATTGTTTTGTCATGATGCGACAGTACAAAGGGTGTCCAGGGTCCTCCGTTTACCACATCCTCTCTGTCTGGCCGGCCATGACTCTTTGGAAGTTTGGTGGTGCTATTCCAGCAAAGACAGACAGTCTTATTGAGTGGGAAAATTACATGGTTGCATAATTTTCAGATTAAGACAATTACTTGTCATGTTCATCCTTCTTCCAGCATCCTAGATGACCATTCATAGTTTAAGCTTAAAGAGAGCAATTCTCAAAGGGGTTTGTATGGATAAAAAAGTATTTTACCCACTAAAATCACCCATCTGGAAATTGTGCCCTCCCAAGGCAGGTAAAAAATGCATGCATTATTCCATATGGCACATATTTCTACCCGCATTGTAGTAGAGGCATTTCCAGAGTGGAGTTAGATCGGAGGGAGAAAACTATGCCCACAGATTTAGATTTTTACAACCATGTGCACAGTTTTGGGTGTAAAAAATATCTGCAGGAAAAGGAGGTGCAAATTGCTGCAGTTACTTTTTCTTGGGGCAAATTTCAAAGCTAAAGTACATGTATGTACTTTTCTTTTGAAAAACTGCAGGCAAAAAGTTCCCTTGAACTATGTTTATTTTTAAATAACAATGCTGAAGATGCCTCAGTCAGATTCAGTGGAAGACTACTCCAGGTCTTTATCACCTCCACTATAAAGACAAAACAAATCTCCCTTGCCCTTGATTATAGAGGGAATTTATCCATGGTCAGTTGTAGCTAGGCATCTCGACTCCTCTATTCAAGATTTAGTCACTGTGGTTAGATACTATAACTATAATTTTATGCGCAAGAACTGAAAAAATGTGTTTTCTTGTTTCAGTAACAGGCTTTCACTGGTGATTTCTGCTCCCTTAAGTCCTTCCAACACCTCATTTGCTGCTTCAGAGAACAGCCTGGATCAAACTCTCACCTCACCTGCCGTACATTTTAATAAGGAAACCACTTCAGTCGAGAACAGTGTAGCCACATCCTCAGAACTCAGCAAAACGCAGAATGAAGCAGTCGATGGAAGCCCAACTGAAAACGCCAGTGATCCCAAGGAACCATCGGAGGAAGAAACAGAAACCAGTGCCACCCCTGAGGCAAATTCTCCTCCGACAATGAGAGAAGCAGAGTCTGAGATTAGTGTTTCAGATGGAAATGCCCAGCCATCTTCTGATGAGACACCAGCAGCAGAAGATGATATAGATCCTGAAGCCAGTTCATCTAAGCCAAGCATAGGAGAGCTTGAGGTTGGAGTTCCATCTTTTGGTTACACAGCACAAGTAGAAGCCCATTCTTTGGATGACCTTGAGGACAGTGCTGATGCAGAAGCAATGGTTGCCATGCTTAAAGAAGAAGAGCGTTCCACTTCCCAGCCATGTAAGGGTAGTTTTCCTCCTCAAGGACCTCATCCTGACTCAAAAGATAAGAGGGACACAGGAGGATCTCTTCAACCACAAGAAGTCCAGGATGAACCAAGTCAGTCAGAAAGAAGCAGGAAGCTAGCCGAGGAGTTCATGATAGATGAAGCAGCAGCTCAAAGCTCATTTTGTTTTACACCAAAAGACGCTTCTCAGAATGCAGGTGATGCCAAAAGTGATCAAGCCAATATGGATGATGAACCAGCTAACAGCGACCAACGGCAAGAGGCAGCCACTGAAGGGGAATGCTCCCAGCATTCCAGAGACTATGAAGATGCTCCAAGCAAGGACAAGAGATTGGAGGAGATGGGGGACTCCCCCGAGGTAACAGCAAAGCAGGTAACAAACATATGACGGGGTGGTGGAATGTCATCAACCTATAAGGACCTTTTTTCAGAATCAGCAGGGGATCTTTTTACTCATTTCTGGATAGAAGATGAGTACAAAGAAAGGAAAGGGTGCTTCAAGCCAAGCGAATAAAGTTGTGTAAGGATGTGGGGAATTTTCCAATACAGCGAATAATTTTCATGAAGGAATGGATTCCTTTAAAAGGGACCAGAACAGACAACGTCACAGCAGAACATCATATTCCAGATTGAGAGCTTACAAATTCAGTTCTTGGGAACTTCCCCAGTAGGTCTGGTTTTTCAGGGTAAATATACAAGTCAACCTAGTAATTTGTCTAAATGCATGCCGAATTTATGTTTCATGAATATTCAGTGTGAATATGCTGAAAACTAGATCTGTTGGGGGATTCATGAAGACTGGGTTTGTGAACCACTGTCCTTGATCCCAAAACATACTAGAAAAGTTTACTTCAGAATAGTAGGAAAGTGGCACCCATGATGTTCTAGAACAGCGGTTCTCAACCGGTGTGTCGCGACACACTAGTGTGTCGCCAAGCACCGGGTAGTGTGTCGCGTGCTCCGGGTCTCTCCCGCTGCTCTTTCTTCCTTGCTGCCGTTGCCGCCGGGCTATCAGAACGTTCAAGCCCAGCGGGAACAGCAGCGGCGCTAAAAGAAGCTGTGGCACTTGTGGCTGGGCCTTTTCTTCTTCCCGCGCCCCCCCCCGTGACCCGGAACAGGAAGTGATACGCGGTGCGCGGGAAGGAGAAAGAGCCGGCCCGTGCCGCGTGATAAAGTAGCAGCGGCAGCAGCAGCAGCAGCATCGGCCCCCGGGCAATCGAAGCAGCCGGTAATCAAGAAAGGAGAGAGCAGCTTGAGCCTCCCGCGGTCGATGGGATTCTACTTTCTTGGCTTGCGGGGGCTGGAGGAGGAGGCTGCTGCAGTTTCCATTTGTGCTCCGGGGGGGGGGGGGGGGGGAAGGAAGTGAGTGAGAGAAAGAAGCAGCCAGCCTGCGTGTGATTGAGAGCACATTTGTGAGTGAGAGAAACTGGTCAGAGAGTTGATGTGGTGTATATGTGAGAGACAATGAAAGTGACTGCTCAGGGAGATGACTGATGTGTATGTGAGAGTGTGAGACATTAGTCAAGGAAGTGACTGATGTGTGTGTGTGTGTGTGAGAGAGAGAAAAAGCATGGAAGTGAGAAATCTGGGTATGTGAGAAAGCAAGGGCGTAAGAAGCCTGGTGTTGGGGGGGGGAGGGGGTGTGTGTGTGTGAAAAAAAGCATGGGAGTGAGAAGCCTGATTATGTGAGAGAAAGAGCATGGGAGTGGGAAGCCTGTGTGTGTGTGCATGCATGAGAGCGAGAGACTGGTTGGTAAGGTGACGGGGTGTGTGAGAGAAAGAGACTGGTGTGTGTGAATACGAGAGAAAGAATGTGATTCAGGGAATGAGAAGCCTGTGCAGTGGAGAGCGAGCATGGAAATGAGAGAGACTGGTGTGTGTGTGTGTGTGTGTATGTATGTGTGTGTAACAGAGAGAAAGTGATTATGGGAATGAGAAGCCTGTGCATGTGAAGAGAGTGAACATGGGAGTGAGAAACCTGGGTGTGTGTGAGACACAGCATGTGAGGGAGAAGCCTGTATATGTAAGACAGAACATGGAAGTGGGAAGCCTGTGTGTGTATGCATGAGAGAGATCAGGTGATTGGTGTGTGTGTGAAAGAAAGTGATTATGGGAATGAGAAACCTGTGCATGTGAAGAGTGAGCATGGGAGTGAGAAAGCTGGGAGTGTGTGAGATACAGCATGGGAGTGAGAAGCCTGTATATCTGAAAGAACATGGGAGTGGGAAGCCTGTGTGTGTATGCATGAGAGAGATCAGGTGACTGGTGTGTGTGAGAGAGAGAGAGAGAGAAAGAAAGTGATTATAGAAATGAGAAGCCTGTGCATGTGGAGAGAACAAGCATGGGAGACTGGTGAGTGTGTGTGAGACAGAGAAAGTGATTATGAGAGTGAGAAGCCCGTATATGTAAGTAGAACACGGGAGTGGGAAGCCTGTGTGTGTGTATGGCATGAGAGAAACTGTTCAGGAAGGTGACTGGTGTGTGTGTCAAAGACTGGGAGATGATTAGTGTGTGAGAGACAGAAACTGGTCATGGGGGCATGACTGGTATGGTGTGTGTGTGTGTGAGAGACATGGGCATTAAGGAAGAGGACCATGAGTATAGAGCTTAGCCTCTACTGCTGCTTCTGCTGTGTGCTACGGCCTGCATGGAAGAGGAGCAGGAGAGCTGCTGGAGGGGGTAAGTAAAGGTGGCTTTTTAAGTTTATTTTTCTTGATTGACTGCCATTTTAATTATTTAATATTATGTGATGTGTCTGCTTTTTTTGAAATATTTTATTGGTGTTTGGAGAATTTAATAGTTTTTAATAGTTTTTAATTGTTGGATGTTATTCTGTTCATAGCTATTTAGAAACATTTATTCTGCTTATTAGTATAGTTTTACAATTATTTCTGTGTGGGGATCTATAGCTGCTTGCTAGTTCTGTTTTCCTAATAAGAGGTGTATTGGTTTTTAGGGCCTGATTTAATATTTATATTGTTGCCTTTTCATAGATAGGGTTGCTCCTGTTTGAGTGTATTCCATAATACAAGTGTAAATGTGTGTGGATTAGTTTATGTGCATTACTACAGATCCTGGGAGTATGTTAGGTCGGTTCTGTGTCTGTTACCGAGATGAAATATTTTACTAGCATGTAAGAGTTTTATCAGTCTTATTTGTTGTGTTTTCTCAAGAGGACATGCATTGGTGGTAAACTGCTGTCTTTTCATAAGTAGGGCTATTGAGCCTGGAAGTAGAAGGAGTTTGAGTTGCTGTTACTGAGATGACACCAGAACCAGAATATCTTTTTTGTAGAGTGAGTTGAATGGGGAATGTCATAATTCTGCTTTACATCCATTATTGTGGGTCAGGGGGGTTCCCGTGGATGCAAACTGAACTTTTACATCTAGCCCCGTGACGATCATGGGTCAGTGTGTCACGCATGTGAGAACCATCTGTCAGGTGTGTCCCGACAGAAAAAAGGTTGAGAACCACTGTTCTAGAAGACCATATCCTTTTGCTCAGTGATAGAGTTGTAGGGATCTCTGCTAGTGATGTGGTCTAATCCTTCTGTCAGTTATGGGGAGGAGTCCAGTTGATCTCAGATGCCATAAATCACTAAACCTCCAGCATTGCCAAGCATCTGTGGGACAGCACGTGTTCCCTGTTCGTACCCGGATCAGTCCAGGACAGCTGGGTTTTGCTTCCCTTCCAGCTGATGGAGAAAGAGAAAAACTTCGAGAGTGCCCCCTCTTAAGGCTAAGTGTTGCCTGCGTCTCCTCAGTATTTCTCTGTCTCCAGCAGATGAAGGTGGTGCAAAACCTGCGGTCTTGGCCCGGTTGGGGTTTTCAAAAAAAAAAAAAAGGAAGAACAGTCTTGGAATTAGACAGGATAAGAACATAAGAAAATGCCATACTGGGTCAGACCAAGGGTCCATCAAGCCCAGCATCCTGTTTCCAACAGTGGCCAATCCAGGCCATAAGAACCTGGCAAGTACCCAAAAACTAAGTCTATTCCATGTAACCATTACTAATGGCAGTGGCTATTCTCTAAGTGAACTTAATAGCAGATAATGGACTTCTCCTCCAAGAACTTATCCAATCCTTTTTTAAACACAGCTATACTAACTGCACTAACCACATTCTCTGGCGACAAATTCCAGAGTTTAATTGTGCGTTGAGTAAAAAAGAACTTTCTCCGATTAGTTTTAAATGTGCCCCATGCTAACTTCATGGAGTGCCCCCTAGTCTTTCTACTATCTGAAAGAGTAAATAACCGATTCACATCTACCCGTTCTAGACCTCTCATGATTTTAAACACCTCTATCATATCCCCCCTCAGTCGTCTCTTCTCCAAGCTGAAAAGTCCTAACCTCTTTAGTCTTTCCTCATAGGGGAGTTGTTCCATTCCCCTTATCATTTTGGTAGCCCTTCTCTGTACCTTCTCCATCGCAATGATATCTTTTTTGAGATGCGGCGACCAGAATTGTACACAGTATTCAAGGTGCGGTCTCACCATGGAGCGATACAGAGGCATTATGACATTTTCCGTTTTATTCACCATTCCTTTTCTAATAATTCCCAACATTCTGTTTGCTTTTTTGACTGCCGCAGCTCACTGAACCGACGATTTCAATGTGTTATCCACTATGACGCCTAGATCTCTTTCTTGGGTTGTAGCACCTAATATGGAACCCAACATTGTGTAATTATAGCATGGGTTACTTTTCCCTATATGCATCACCTTGCACTTATCCACATTAAATTTCATCTGCCATTTGGATGCCCAATTTTCCAGTCTCACAAGGTCTTCCTGCAATTTATCACAATCTGCTTGTGATTTAACTACTCTGAACAATTTTGTGTCATCTGCAAATTTGATTATCTCACTCGTCGTATTTCTTTCCAGATCATTTATAAATATATTGAAAAGTAAGGGTCCCAATACAGATCCCTGAGGCACTCCACTGTCCACTCCCTTCCACTGAGAAAATTGCCCATTTAATCGTACTCTCTGTTTTCTGTCTTTTAGCCAGTTTGCAATCCACGAAAGGACATCGCCACCTATCCCATGACTTTTTACTTTTCCTAGAAGCCTCTCATGAGGAACTTTGTCAAACGCCTTCTGAAAATCCAAGTATACTATATCTACCGGTTCACCTTTATCCACATGTTTATTAACTCCTTCAAAAAAGTGAAGCAGATTTGTGAGGCAAGACTTGCCCTGGGTAAAGCCATGCTGACTTTGTTCCATTAAACCATGTCTTTCTATATGTTCTGTGATTTTGATGTTTAGAACACTTTCCACTATTTTTCCTGGCTCTGAAGTCAGGCTAAACGGTCTGTAGCAGCTTCCTCCCAGGGGGGGTCGGTAAGTTCCAGTAGGACCATCCCTCCAGGTAGTAGGTGCTGCGGAAGCTGGTCTGGGAAGTCCGCTGCGCTCCCTCCATTTGTGAGGCGCCCGGGGTAACACTGGTGGTCCGGTCCCTCCCCCCCTCCACCCTTCTGGAGGGTATTTGTAAAAAAAAAAAAAAGAAAGAAAAGAAACATGACAGGCAAGGCTCGGCACAGGCTCTGCGGGTAGGTCGGGTTATTTTCTTTGTTTCCCGCCTTTCCTTTGTGCAACCGGCTCCGGGGGGGGGGGGGGGAGGGTTCTTCAGGGTGCCGTCGGCCCCGCTCTTGCTCATGGCAGCCATGCCGCTCTGCCTGTGGAGAGACTGCCTCGCACCTCTCTCGTTCGGGGGGGGGGGGGGGGGGGTGTTCTCGTTGCCTCCCCGGTAGGGAGGGCTCTTGAAACGCAGCACTGGGATTTTCTACCAGGACTCACAGTGCAGCTAAACGTCCTGCTTCGCGTCTGTGCGAGCCCGATCCGTTCCCTGTCAGCGTGGGAACAGCGGCCATTTTGAAGACATTCGCCGACGCTCAAATCAGAGCGGTTAGGGGAGGGGATCTCCCACTGCTGCTTTTCCCTGCAGCGACTCTTAGTCCAGGGGACCCTGGGGCCAATTTGTTGGACCTTTCTGAAGACGAGCCCCTCCCTCCCCCCCTGGGGGGGGGAGGGAGGGGCCAACTAGGCATTCTTTTACTCCAGACTTTGTGCTTCTCATGCACAAAGCATTTGTGGCTAGTTTGTTCCAGCAAGGGCCCCTTCTTCCTCAGGGTCCCCCTCCTAAAGTCCCCAGGTGCCAGGAACCCTCGGGTTCAAATCGGGTCCGTAAAATCCGGGGTCCTGTGCCCCGGAAAGATGAGCCATCTCCTTCACGGCAGGCCGCCCTTGCGGATGCTACACCCCCGGACGGTACACCAACCGTCCGTCTGTTTCATAAGGAGGAGCTGGAGCCTCTCATCCTCTACGTGTTGGAGAAGCTTGGTCTCGTCCTCCCTCAGGCGGATTCGCCTCCAGATGCAGTGGATCCGGTTCTGGCAGATTTGCAGGGTCCCGACCAGAACTTTCCCACTCCATCAGATGCTCCAACAGCTTATGGCCTGGGAGTGTGATGTTCCAGAGGCGGGTCTCAGAGTAGGTCAAGCCATGGACAAGTTATACCCTCTATCAGAAGAGGTTGTGGATCTTTTGAAAGTTCCCAAAGTGGATGCCACAGTGTCCGCAGTCACAAAGAGGACCAGCATCCTGGTGGCGGGTGCGGTGGCACTGAAGAACCTCCAAGACCGGAAACTGGAGGTACTCCTGAAAAGGATTTTTTAGGACTCTGCCCTTGGTATCCAGGCAGCCGTCTGCAGTAGTTATATGCTTCGGGCAAGCCTACGGTGGGTGCAGCAGTTGCTGAGCACACAAGATCTCCCGTCGCAGGAGACAGCGTAAGCTGAGCGCCTGGAGGCAGCGGTGGCTTATGGGGCAGATGCCTTATATGACTTGCTTCGTACTTCCTCAAGAACCATGGCCTCTTCGGTCTCCGCACGGCGACTTCTGTAGTTGCGAAATTGGGCAGCTGATGTTTCATCTAAGGCTCAGCTCGGAGCCCTTCAAGGGCAAGCTCTTGTTTGGCGATGAGTTGGAGCAGCTGATTAAGAATTTGGGTGACAACAAGGTCCATAAGCTGCCTGAGGACAGGCCTAAGAACACTCATGGCTTTCTTCCATCACATGCTCGTTTTTGGGGGCAATGACGCTTCTGCCAGAACAGGGTGCCTGGTCCAGCAAACCGTCAGTCTTCGGGGCAATCGAAGCCCTGGTCTCAGTCTTTTCGCAGCCGTTGAGCAGGCCAGGAGGGGCCGGCCCAAAGTTCCTTTGGCTCCAAGCCTTCACAGTGAGATCCGGCCGACCCATTCCTCTATCCTGGACATTGGAGGATGGCTGTCCCTCTTTTTCGAGGAATGGGTCAAGATCACATCAGACCGATAGGTTCTAAGGATTATCAAACTCTGTTACACTTTACAATTTGCTCGTCCTCTCCAAGATCTCCTCATGGTATCACCCTGCGGCTCTCTAACAAAGCGGCAGATCATCCATCAGACCCTCCACAGGCTGCAATCCCTAGGGGCTATTGTTCCCATTCCCGAGGAAGAGCGGGGAACGGGACGCTATTCCATCTACTTTGTGGGGCCGAAGAAGGACGGGTCCTTTCAGCCCATTCTGGATCTCAAGGGGGTGAACAAGGCTCTCAAGGTATCCCACTTCCGAATGGAGACCCTGCGGTCTGTCATTGCGACAGTGCGCAGTGGCGAGTTTCTGGCCTCATTAGACCTGACAGAAGTGTATCTGCAAGGAACATCAGAAGTTTCTTCATTTCCTGATCCTTGGCAGGCACTTTCAGTTCTGTGTCCTACCATTTAGTCTAGCAACAGCACCGCAAACATTCACCAAAGTCATGGTGGTGGTGGCAGTGGCTCTCCGCAGGGAGGGGGTGTTGGTTCACCCTTACCTGGACGATTGGCTCATCTGAGCGAAGTCGGAGGATCTCTGCAAGCAGGCGGTACAAAGGGTTTTGGACAGGCTGACATCGCTTGGTTGGGTCATCAATTATGCCAAAAGTCATCTTATTCCCTCGCAGACTCTGGATTTTCTAGGGGCTCAGTTCGATACTCAAGTGGGCAAGGTTTTCCTTATGACAGAGCGCATAGACAAGCTGCAGTTACATCATCTACTGGACACCCCCCCCCCCCCCCCCGGTGCCCAGAGCCTGGGATTACTTACAAGTCCTTGGAACTTGAGTTTGGTCCTCAAAGTCTTGTGGCATGCGCCGTTTGAACCGCTCAAGAGGTCCACCCTGAAAGATCTCACTCTGAAGACAGTGTTTTTGGTGGCAATCTGTTCAGCCAGAAGGGTTTACGAGCTACAAGCCCTTTTGTGCAGGGAACCATTTCTGCGTATCTCCGATTCGCGGGTTTCCTTAAGAGCGATGCCCTCCTTTTTACCCAAGGTAGTTTCTGCTTTTCATGTGAACCAGTCTGTTGAGCTCCCGGCTTTTCCTAATCTCGAGAAGGATGATCCTCACGCTAAAGAACTCAGAAATTTGGATGTTAAGAAAGTCATATTGCGTTATCTAGAGGTTACTAATCCATTCCGACTGTCGGACTGTTTCTTTTCTGGAGTGGCCCCAAACGGGGAAGTACAGCATCCAAGGTGACTATTGCTCGGCGGTTGAAAGAGGCTATTGCTTCCGTTTACATTGGTCGTATCGCCCAGTGCCGGAGGGTTTCAAAGCTCATTCCACTCGTTCTCAGGCCACGTCTTGGGCAGAATGCCAGCTGCTTTCTCCGCAGGAGATTTGCAGAGCAGCTACCTGGAAGTCTTTGCATACTTTTGCCAAGCACTACAGGTTGGATGTTCAGTCTCCGGGTGCTCTTTTTGGGGATGGTGTCATTCAAGCGGGTTTCTCCAGATCCCACCCAGGTTAGGAAAGCTTTGGTACATCCCAGCTGTCCTGGACTGATCTGGGTATGTACAGGGAAAGGAAAATTGGTTCTTACCTGCTAATTTTCATTCCTGTAGTACCACGGATCAGTCCAGATGCCCGCCTGGACTAATTGCTCTGGAGAGTCCGTTGTTTTATGCTGTGTTTTGGATAAGCAGATACTTTACCGGTTGTTGAAGGGTTTAAGTTTTTTCCCTTTATCCTCCTTTTTTCAGGGTTATTCTTTTCAAATGTACACATTTACACACGTTAGTTCTTCTTGTCCATTGCTGATTTGTTCTTAGACTGTTCGATTTTCTACAAATTTTATCTGCTTTGATACTTTTATACTGAGGAGACGCAGGCAGCACTTAGCCTTAAGAGGGGGCACTCTCGAAGTATTTCTCTGTCTCCATCTGCTGGAAGGGAGGCAAAACCCGGCTGTCCTGGACTGATCTGTGGTACTACAGGAACGAAAATTAGTAGGCAAGAACCAATTTTCCTTTTTCGGTCGCTGTGTGTGCACCTCTTGAAAGGATTGGGTGAAGAATGACAATCTGATAACTCGTGTTGACAGCTCACTGTCTTTCTTCTAGGCCTAACATTCTCTCGACTATTGTCAGATAGTTTTAATAGAAGGAAGACCGAATACATCAAGTCTAATCCATTTCACACTACTCTCCTCTGGGCACTAGGGCTTGCCATCTGGCTCTAGTTTCTCACTAGAGGAGGATCCAGTCCTGATTTCTATCTCATTTACAATGCATAGGCTTATAGTTCCCGTTTCTCAGGGAAATCCAAACTACAAGTCCATGCATGCAGTGGGGTAAATTTAAAAGCAGATCTGGACCAACCTATGCTTAAAAACTGAAGCCAGCTGGCAATCCTACTGGATACATTGAACCTAATATTCCAGAGGGCAAAGCACTTGATTTAAGGCACCTTACTTGGGAGCTTTATAGGGCAGAATGTAGATGCCTATATGGACTTAAGGCACCTAAATTTGGTCTCGTCCTGTGCCGACCCTCCTTTAAGGTGCTTAAGTTCAGGCACCAAGCCTGGGAAAAATTCTAAATCCAAAAGTTAAGTGTCTATAGCTTTTGCATATCAAGCTCATCATTTCTCTGTGGTGACCAGACGGCTTCCCTGGGTAAGAAAAAGTCGTTCCCCCCCCCCCCCCCCCCCCCCAAGAAGATAAACAGAGCAAATTCACAGATCAGATCTCATCACTTCAAATGTTATGAAATCCATGTACCCAGCAACCCCATTTCCAAAGCAGCAAGGGCTCTGCAGCTCAAGCTGATGGACCATGAAATACATGGACACGTGAATGCTGAAAAGCAATTTCAGGTGTCACCTGGAATTCACCTCCCTTACACGCTGCATTTCTGTTCCAGGTTGTACCAGGCTCAGCCGAAGACCCCTCTTCATCAGGTGATAACAAAGAGATCAGACAGTCCCTGGGGTTCCTGTACAAAGTAAGCACAGAGGATCTCGGAGGGAGAAGCTGAGCACAAGATGTGGATGGGTACTAGCAGACTGGGTGGGCTTTATCTACTATCATCTTCTATATTATAGCAAATGGGAACTTTCCATTT
The DNA here is from genome assembly GCF_901001135.1 of Rhinatrema bivittatum. Taxonomy (NCBI): domain Eukaryota; kingdom Metazoa; phylum Chordata; class Amphibia; order Gymnophiona; family Rhinatrematidae; genus Rhinatrema; species Rhinatrema bivittatum. Next base: position 292,026,325 of record NC_042617.1, on the reverse strand, counting down.
ATTTACTACTTCTCATCCATAGCTTTCTAAAGGGCTTTAAAGGGACTTACACCATCATGAGAAATATTCTTGAATTAAGAGAAGCTACCTTCCCCAGTATTATATTCTATAGTTCATTGCGCTTTAATCCACCTCTTTGAAGGTTTAATTTTCTAAACTTTATACATAGTTTTAGCATGGATGGGCAGACTCCTCCACCATAGTCAGCTGTCACACTGTCCCCAGGATCACCTGCAGCTCCCAGGCTCTAAGATGTCACACTGTCATCAGGATACCAAGCACACTATTATCACGATTCCCTGCCACTCAGTCTTGTGATGTTCCCTGTCCCTCACAGGATTCCTAGCAACTATGTGACATCACACTGTTGCCAAGATTTCCAGCCACTTAGACTCTGTGATGTCCTACTCTTCCCTGGATCCTGTGCTGTTGTCAGGCCCTGTGCTGTCCTGTTGTCCCCAGGATTCCCAATTGCTCATAGACTGTGATGTGCAGTTGCTAGGCTCTATACAGCTATGGTTCTCAGCCCAGTCCTCAGGGCACACCAAGCAGTCAGGTTTTCAGGATTTCCACTATGAGTATACATGAGATAGATTTACAGTGGAGGCAATGCATGCAAATTTTATCTCATGCATATTCTTTGTGGATATCCTGAAAACTTGACTGGCTGGGGGCCCTCAGAACAGATTTGGGAATCTCTGGTCCACAAATTTCCAGCTGCTGACAGACTAGTTGATGTCTCACTCTTCAATGGATCATGTGCTGTTGCCTGGTCTTGAGGTATCACACTGTTCCCGAGATTTCCTGTCACTTCCAGGTTCTGTGATGCTACATTATCCCTAGGATTCCCTGTTACTTATAGGCTGTATCAAGGTCGACAAATCCAGTTCTGGAGTGCCACACAAAAGTCTGGTTTTCAGGATATCCACACTGAATATGCACTGCCTCTACTGTGGGTAAATCTATCTCATGTATAGTCATTGCGGATATCCTGAAAACTAAACCTGTTTGTGGTACTCCAGGACTAGAGTTGCCTACTTCTGGGCTATATGATGCCACACTTTTCTTAGGACAGTGGTTCTTAACCCAGTCCTTGGGATACACCTACCCAGTCAGATTTTCGTAATATGCATGAGATATATTTTTACATACAATGGAAATGCATGCAAATCTATCTCATGCAAATTAATTCAAGAGATCCTGAAAACATGACCTGTTTGAGGACGAGAAGTGCCCACTCCTGTATAGCAGGGGTTCTCAACCCTGGCCTCAGGGGACACATAGCCAGTCAGGTTTTCCAGGATATGCACAAGATAGATTTAGGTACAATAGAGGCAATGCATATTCATTGTGGATATCCTGAAAACCTGCCTAGCTCAGCGTGTCTCAAGGACAGGGTTGAGGATCCTTGCTGTAGAGAACCATAGCTCTGTTTTTCTTAGAAAAATTGATGCTACAAGTCCATAGAGACACTGGAGATAAAACTAGGAATGGCTCAACCTGTCCCTGATGACCTGGATGGACCTGCTTCATGGGCTGGAGGGATCTTGGAGTTCTGGGAAGGTTCCACTATATAAACTAGAAACTTCATTCTGTTGCAGGTTGAAGCGATCCAGGCTTATGCATCTGAGAGCACAGGACACCTACAATTTGAGGAGGGAGATATCATCCTGGTGATGCCCAATTCAGGAGAACAGGTCAGCACAGCCAGTTGTCAATAGTGTCTCAACTAAGGACCTGCCCGTGTAATTTCTCTGCTGTTTAGTAATGCTAGAGCAATAAGTAGTAGCATCTGTAGGATTTCATGCAAAACATTTTGCACTAACTGTCAAAAGCTAGCAAAATATTTTGCAAAAAACCATAGCACAGAGACCCTGAGAATTGTGACAGTTGCTCAGTCATTTATAATATGTTTCTGTGAGCTTAGAGAGAACAATGAAGGCAAAAAGGGTATTGTTCATAAAGAATTTGCAAGGGCAAACGCTCCTCCAGCTGCTTTTTTTCATGGCAGTACCAGAGACAGCCGGCATTATCTGCCTGCTGGAACATAATCACAGGTGCACTCTCCATTGCCAAAACTAATAGTTCAGTGCCCTCTAGTGGGCTGATGCAAGTAATTCAGCGAAGCTAAAACAAACACAGACCTGGGGAACCTGCTCTCCCTAAGGTACAGGATGGCTCCAGGTCATCAGTACTAGGCTGGGCCAGTCCTGGTTTTACCCCACTGCCTCTGGGAGCTTGCAGATTCTGATTTTTGTTTTGGCAGAAATTGGAACAAAAAGTCCCATGAATACAATGGAATCAAAATTAGGCCTGGCTCCACCTGTCCCTGCTGCCGTGTAGAGAACAGGAGACAGGGATTCATCCCCTAGCTGGGAGGAGACCAGGCAGAGCGATTCCAGCCCTGAAAGCAAAGGTCATTTTAGAGAAAAAGTCTACAGGAAATGTACTTCCATAAGTGTTCTTCAGTCTCCCCTGAGTTTGTGATAAATTTTTGTTTCTTTTTTATATATCTTTGCAGGAAGATGGTTTTCTGGCAGGCATCAAGGAGGAAGACTGGCAGGAAGAGCCACTGCTTCAGCACAAGAGGCTTTTCCCTCCCGACTTCACCAAGAGGATTGGGTCAGAATAAAAGCAATGCTCATCTGAAATGTTTAACTGGATATCAGCAAATAGCTTCAGGTCATCAGGGACAGGCCAAGTCAGTCCCGATTCTGCCCCTGCACGGCTCAGGAAAACCAGATCAACAAATCTGTGGATGCACTGGAAGCAAAACCAGAACTGGATTGGCCCATCCTGGATGACCTGGAGCCAACAAGTAATCCTAAAATGAAATTGTGCCTATTTCAGGCACAGGGGTACTGATATGAAACCAGATTATACTTTAAAATACAAGATGAGGTAAAATAAGTAAATGAATAAAAGAAAAAAATACACAAACAAATTAAGAATGAATGAAAGCAAAAAACCAAAGTGGGAACAAATAGGAATTTAAAAAAAAAACCAAAAAAAAAGACACACACGCTAAAACGAGAACGAAAAAAGAGCCACAAAAAAGGTTAATTTCTGTTTAGGAGGACTCTAGCCATTTCTGCTATCTTAAAACAGAAATCTTTTTAATTGGTAAGAGTAGTGAGTGGCCAGTGGTTTCATAGCTATATTGCACAGGAATGAAAGGGCATTTTATCTTTCAGTACTGAGACATAATCATGAAAGAACTCATCACACAATGAAATTTATGCAGAATGAATGAAGACTCACACAAGGTTGTGTCAGCTGATCTTTTTCTCTCGTCTGCTATGTTATTTTACTGCACGTACCTTTTGTTAACAGCCATGACTCCTGCTATTAAAAAAATCTCCTTTTGACTGCAGTGTTACCTGTATCAGTATGATGCATGCCTAGTGCTCTAATGAAGGTCCACTCTTCAGCTGCCGTGCTGTAATCATGGTTTACCTGCATGGAGCTCTGATGAGCTGCACTTCAGCTGTCCATGCTGTGTCTCTGCCTAGTGAACTTCCATCACTGAAGGTTTTCAAAAGCAGGTTACGTACACACACATCTCAGATAGAGTAGGGATATGGAATCCTGCCTGAAGGACCTCTATAGGACCTTCCCAGCCTTTTCTTTCAATAACTGGTTGCCCTAGAGAGGGACTTTCATCCATTTCCTTGTTAAGCATTTCTCTTGTTTTTTTTTTTACTTTTTTGTAGACAGTAACAGGAATGGAAGAATGGCCTAGTGGTTAGAGTAGTGGTCTGTGAATCGGAAGTCAAGGTTCAAATCCCACTGCTGCTCCTTATGACATTGGGCAAGTGGCATTACCTTCATTGGGTACAAATTTAGATTGTGAGCCCTCTGGGGATAGGAAAATACCTGCATGTAATCTGCTTTGAAGAAGTGCCTGAACAGTGGAATATAAATAAAATAAAAATGTTCAATTGGGTCTTACCTGCTAATTGTCTTTCCTTTAGTCCTGACAGACCTGTCCAGACAAGTGGGACTTGCATCTTCTACCAGCAGACATCACTCCCTATATAGCCTGGCGCAGCAGGGAATGTGTCAATAGTCTCTTGCCCAAACTGAAGGGTGAGGTTCTTCTTGAACTTAACAAATAGCTATCATGCAACTTAACACAAAAGCAAACAAAATAGGATAAGATTGAGCATCACTTCTGCTCTTCTCTCCCCTGCGCTGCATTTCCTTCCTGGAACATGGCCCCGCAGTTTCTTATTCCCTTCTTAATTAATAACCATATACATACATTTTTTTGTGTTTGATCTCTTATTGGGAGTGGGCTCTGTACGGGTGTGTCAGGACTCAAGGAAAGACAATTAGCAGGTAAGATCTAATTGAACCTACTTATCCCAGGTAGGAGTATCCTAGCGCTGCTTCTAGTATCCACGTATCAAGTGCTGTGTCTCTTCATTTGTGAACATTCAGCTTATAATGCTTCATAAAAGGAATGAAGGATGCCCATGTGGCAGCCCTGAAAATTTCTCTTGGGGTCACTAGCCTGTGCTCTGCCCAGGATGCTGCTTGTGCTCTCAGAGTGGGCTTTTAGCCCCTCTGGTTTCAGTTTTCCCTTTAATATCTAGGCCATCACGATTGCTTCTTTAATCCACAGTGCAATTGATGCCTTTGAGGCTGCTTTACCTCTGTGGGCTCCTGCGAACAGCACAAAGAGCATTTCTGAGGCTCGAAACTCATTTGTGGCTTCCAGGTCCTGCCATCTAGGAACCTAAGGCCCTTTTCTCTAACCCTGGCATTTTCCTTTTTTGAAGCTTGGTAAGGTAACTACTTGATTCAAGTGGAAATCTGACACCATCTTTGGTAAGAAGGCTGGGACTGATCTAATTGTAACTTTCTCACTTGAAAAGGAGAGATAAGGGTCTCTATAGGATAACAAGATGCTTCTTTAAAGTTACATCTTTTATAGAGGGGCTCTCTTAAGAGGTTTGAATGGTGCCTTTGTTAACACTCTCAGGAACAAGTTCTGGTCCCACGGTGGGACAAGTGCTCTTACTGGCAGCCTAATGCAGCTTGCTCCCCTTCACACAGTGGGCTATATCCACGTGCAATAGTAATGGGGCCCATCTAACCTGCTCCTGGTAGCATGCTATGGTGGCTAGTTGAACTCTTAGGGGCCGATGCAATAACATGAGCACCAATTTTCATATTGCACACTCAGTCACATCCCCTGCAGTATTTAAATGAGGGGGCGCCAGGGGAGACTTGTGCGTCCATAGCACTCAATTGCTTCAGGCACCCACAATTACAATGGGCGCACAATACGAGCATCCATTTTTATCCCGCTTCTTCAGGCCGATTTTTTGTTATTTTGCTGAGGTTGCTGAAGTGCCTTATATTAAGCGCTCTTTGCTCTGGGCATCTAAATTGTGTTGCCATAAGAACATTGTTTTTTGGGGGGTTTTTTAATCAAGCTAATATACATTTATTTTTCTTCACCGCCAGCAGTAAATTAAAGTGCCACAATGATACTAAGTAGGAAGACACACTCATTGTAATACAGGACAGTTTTTTTTTTTTATTTCTCAAGAGCCCTGGACTTGCGAATTGACTTTACTCCACCCTCTGGGGCTGGAGGTACATTTGCCACATTAAGATGAGAGTTGGGCACCCGACACTTTCCTGCATCAGAGGGAAATAGCTTCATCTACATGGAATGTAGCTTTCGGCTACACATGTTTTAGGGTGCAAGTTTGATCATGCTAATCTTATTGCATCAGGTATTAGTGTAATGTGCCCAACCAGGAATAAACCTGTGCACTTTATTGCATTGGCCCATTAGTGAGTTAATTGCTAAGCCCTTATTCAGTCTGTCCTGGAGGAACTGTAGGATCGAAGGTATCTGGGCTTTCTTTGGCTGCACACCTCTTTTACGCCATACCTCGAATATTCTCCAAATTCTGGTATAGGCCAATGAGGTAGACCTTTTTCTGGTCCTCAGTAAGGTTGATATCATCAGACTTGAGTATCTTCCTTTCAAGAGCCATGTCATAAGACAGAACCTCGCTGGGTCCTCCATGGGCATCAGTCCCTGGTGTAGTAGACCCTTGTTCTGAGTGAATCTGAGTGGTTCTCCCATCTAGAACCTGACCAGGTCTCCATATCAGTTGCCTCGTCCAGTGTGGGGCTACTAGTATGATATGTTACATTTCCCACCATTGGCGAAGGTGGAAATACATGCACTAATGCATCTCTGGGACAGATCTATGCTAGGGTGTCTATCCCCCTGGCTCCCCCTTCTGTTCTTCGGTTGAAGAACAACTTCACATTAGTGTTCTTTTGTGTTGCTATTAGATTCCACTGGGGATTGACCCATTTGGCTCCTATTTGGTTGAAGGCTTCCTCAGCCAGTTCCTATTCTCCTGGGTATAGCATCTGGCAGCTTAAGAAGTCTGCTTATGTTGAATGCTCCTGCTAGGTATAGCAGATATCTCCAAGAGAAATTGATCCATCCATCTCATGGTGGTTCTGCTTCCTTTGTCATTTGTAGGGTTCCTTGTTTCACCTTGTCTGTTGACGTAAGCCACCACTGTGACATTATCTCAGAAAATCCTTACTGCTCTTCCTTTTGCTCTGGGTAAAAAATTCTTTAGAGCCAGTCTTATTGCTCAAGTCTCCAGGTATTTGTATGAGAAGGTCTGTTCCCTCTTGGACGAGTGTCCCTTGTGCCATCTCTCCATGGGAATGTACCCCCCCCCCCCAATCCTGTTCTCACATTTTTGGTCACCACCATGTATTGTGGGGGTTCCAAGTTGACCCCACTTACCAGACTGGCCCTGACAAGCCAACCAGTCTAGGCTTTTCTCAACATGCTTTGTCAGATGCAGTGCCTTGCTGAATTCCTGAAACTGCAGTGACCATCTGGACAATAGACTCCTTTTCAGTGGGCGCACGCGGACCCTCGCCCAGGGAACCACTTCTATAGTTGCAGTCATTGAGCCTAGCAGTTGTAGGTACTCATAGGCTTCTGAGGAGGCTGACTCCCGAATGCCTCCCACCTTGGCTTGCAGCTTGTGGATTCTCTTATCTGTTAAGCAAACCCTCCCTAGGCCTTGTATTGCACTCTACCCCAAGGTAGGTCAATAGCTGCAATGGTTCCACCATAACCTCTCCACTCTCTGCATGTCTCTGACTGTTGTCTGGCACCCTTCTTGTAAGGAATCAGCTCTTATTAACTAATCATCTTATTCCCTTCCTGCGCAGGGAGGCTGCCACCACTACCATGAACATTGTAAAGGTCCTGGGGGATGTGGCTAAGCCAAAGCGCTTGGTAGTGATTTCCAAGTATCACAAAGCACAGGTAACACTAATGGAATGTGGAGGTACATCTCAGAGATCTGGAGCTGATAGAAATTCTCCTTTTCTTACTGTGGCGATTACTGTCCTCAACATTTCCATGCTGAAAAAGGAGCATTATCTGGGACTGATTTATTCTCTTCAGGTCCAGCACTGGACAAAAAAGTGTAACATAGAAACACAGAAATGATGGCAGAAAAGGACCAAATGATCCACCCAGTCTGCCCAGCAAGCTTATGCCAGTATCTGCTGCAATGTGCAGGTTACCCTCATGCTTATCAGTTTCCCAGGGCCCTCGATTGCTGTTTGAATCCAGTTTCCCTTAACCCTTGCCATGGAAGCAGAGAGCAATGATGGAGCTGCATCAAAATTATCAGGCTTAGTGATTAAGGGCAATAAAAGCTGTATCGACAAGTTACTCCCATGTTTATCTGTTCGCCAAACCGTAAAAGTCAATGCCCTCCTTGGTGGCTGTCTGAATCCAGTTCCCCTTTTCCCACTGCCATCGAAGCAGAGAGCAATGATGGAGTTGCATTAACAGTACGAAGGCTTATTTGTTAAGAGTAGCAAATTCCACCCAGCAAGTTACCCCCATACACTCTTTTCTTTATTTCCATCCTCTAGCCTTTAGGGATCCACAGTGTTTATCCCAAGCTCCTTTGAATTCCTTCACTGTTTGCGTTCACCACCTCCTCCGGAAGGGCATTCCAGGCATCCACCACCCTCTCCATGAAGAAATATTTCCTGACAGTTCTGAGTCGTCCTCCCTGGAGTTTCTTTTCATGACCTCTAGTTCTATTATTTCTTTCCATTGGAAAAGGTTTGATGATTGCCCATCATTAAAACTTTTCAGATATCTGAATATCTGTATCATATCTCCCCTGCACCTCCTCTCTTCCAGGCTACACATATTCAGATCCTTCAGCCTCTCCTCATAAGTCTTCCAAAATGGTGAGGGTGTCAGCATTGGTCGCGTTTCTTTGGACTGCCACTAACCTGTCTTTATCCTTTTTGAGATACGGGCACCAGTAGTGAACGCAGTACTCCAGGTGAGGCCTCACCAAGAACCTGTACAAGGGCATTATCACCTCTTTTTCCTTACTGGTTATTCCACTCTCCAGGCAGCCCGGCATTCTTCTGGCTTTAGCTATCACATTGGGATAAGCCTGCAGGTTCTGGAGGCTGGTAGGGCTTTTCAGGTTGGGTACAATGAAGGTAGAAGTATGAAAGGTCAGTGGCAGGGCTGAGGTCATGGCAGGCAGAGAGGAAAGCAGAATCAAGGTCCAGGTTGAGGTCAAGGCAACAAACCATCAGGCCAGGGGGAGAAATAACAAGATACACAGGATAGGGCAAGGCTGGAACAAAAAAAAAAAAAAAAAAAAAGACAGGAACATGCTGTAGCAACTAGTACTGCAGAAGCAGCAGGAGACGTGTTGCGAAGGCACTGGAAGGTGGCACTGAGCTTCCCTTTATACTAGGCAGGGTGTGCATGTCACAGGAAGTCCAGCCAGCAGGCCCTATAAAAGGGGAACAGGAACTGCTAGAAATTCAGCAGTGTTCCTGGGAGGCAGCATCATGCTGGAGGTGCTGCAGACTAGAGGTGAGGGATGACAAAATAGAGTACCTGCCCTTGCTTTGTTCTTCTATTGGGACTGGTACTATTACCCGTAAATGTAGAAATCTGTCTAGTGTTGCTTGCACTACATCTTTCTTGTGCAATCTCCAAGCAAAGGGCAAAAAGGTGCCCTTTTTGGGGAGTTCTCAGGTTTATGGCATATCCCCAGCTGATTACTTCTTGGACCCACATCTCGTAGTATCGTTGTAGCTGTCCTCCTACCGATGGGAACGAGAAGTGGTGCTAACCACTGATCCTGCGCCCCTTGGTTGGATCCCGGACCTCACCTGTGCTGCTGTGTTGGCTCCCCCAGTGGCCTGGATCTGTGTGAGCTGGAAGACCTACCTGGTCTATATTCTTTTAAGATCAAGACTATCCCGAGCTTCCTTTAGATCCCATCCTGCCTTTGTCCTCTGGCAACCTTTGGGGCTTTGATTCCCCAGGTCTTTTGCTAACAGAAGTCTGCCCTTAGATGGAAGCCTACTTAATCTGGCTTTGGAGGCTGAGTCAGCTGCCCAATTCCTTACCCACAGTAGGTGATCTCGCCAAGATCATCACTGGCACTTGCTTGGCTGATGACCTCACAAGATCATACAGGGTATCTGCTACAAAGGCTGCTGCTGACCCCAGCCATGCCACCTCTGCCCCGCTGACTTTTGATGCCTCTAGCTCTGCACTCTACATCCACCTTACCAATGTTCATGTCATATATCCTCCACAAATGGCTGCCGGGAGCGAAAGGTTAGCCACCTCAAAGGCTCTCTTAAGTGTTGATTCCACTTTCCTATCCTGTGGATCGGCTGCCCCTCCTTCAACTGGTATTGTGGTCTTTTTGTAACCGCGGTTACCACCGCATCTATTCTAAGGAGCTTAAATAGCTGATCCTGTTTCCATTGTGGTGCTCGATACAGCTGCTCCATAGCTTTCCTGCATTGAAAATGTCACGTCAGGCCACTCCCACTCTGTCCCTGGCATCTCCGGTATGACTATGTGGACTGGAAAGGCCTTAGGCGGTTTCTTTATTCCTGTAAAGATTGGATCCCCTCTTGGTCCTTCCTCCTTCAGTTTCAAGGGCTGGGTCACTTTGGATATCAGTACCCACAGTTCCTCACTCCTAAAGAGCCTGACTGCCACGGCGGCTGTCTGATCAATTAATTCCCCTTCTTCTTGCTCATCTGGGAAATCTCCCAGATGAGCAGTGAAATCTCCCTTATCAGAATGGGAACCTTCCCCTTGGGGAGATGGATGACTCCCTTGCACCTTACATTTTTTATACTGCTGGGATCTTACCCTGCACTCCTCCTCGAGGCCCCATGGGTCCTATTGCTGGAGGCAGTGGGTGGAATGCTAAAAAAAAAATGGTTCAGAGACTGTAGAGGAAGGCTTGGATCATTCAAAGCATTCTCCTGCTCTAGCAAAGTCAGGGACACCAAATTAGAGAGGCCCCACTGCTCTGCAGGGGCTGCCCTAAATGAGCCTGCTTCCCCTCCCAGTGCCACCTTTGCCTTTGCCCTGTCACAATTCTTATAAAAGGAGCCTGCGATGCTGGGAACACAGTGAGCTCCGCATCTCCCACAATTCCTGTTGTAGGAAATATCTTGTGTAGATAACCTTACAGTAGATTTAACCAATAACCTTATGATACGAATTCATTAGCTTTAGGGAGAAAATACAGACACTTATGAAGTGGTCAATTAATTTATTAGCAGCATGCATGAAAACAAGATTTAAAATGCTATAATTATGTCTTTTTTTTTCTTTGGTTCATTACAGTTTTAGTTTTACAGCGCAAGCACTGTCATGTAAGATAAGCACAGAATAAATGTTATCTTTAAGCTCAATTTAGCACTTCAGAATTACGCATTTGCCACAGTAGATTAGTCCAGCTGTAAGGTAACTTAAGCCAATGTTCTCATCTGTAGTACTGCACAAGCCTAGGGTCACTCCTGTAACAGGACACTGTCTCGATACCAAGGGATTAATCCAACAAAATCCCTTTAATAGATGACAGAAAACCCAAAAAAGTCTCACGGATGTCTCTGTGAGATATGAAAGCAGAAAAGGGGTAAAAATTCACTAATTTGCCAAATATTTCCTTGAAGGACTTTTGGCCAACAGATGCATTCATGTTACTGAGCAACTGTGCTGACTAAGAACTCAGTCTTAGCTTACAAGTCACAGTTATAGTGACTTGCATAGTCAGTCCTGGCAGCACGGCTCTCAAACCAAGCCTTCGGAAGTCCGCGAAGGAAAGCCACGGGGAAAAGTCCTTAAGCAAAGGCTCTTTCAGATAATGTCCGACTTCCAAATCAAAAGTCCCTCTGGGTATCTCAGAGTTTCTCTTTTCCAAGTCAAACATTGCATATTTAGTTCCATAAGGGTCCAACATTGATCTGGATTGGATATTGCTACCTCCTATAGACAAAGGATTGGTGGGATGCAAATGCTGTCATCTAGGTCCTGAAGCATAGGAATATTCTCATATGCTCAGAGTCCATCAGCAAAACAGGTGTTAGAACAATACACATTTCATAGCTGGTCTCAGGCTGGATACAAAGTTTTACCAAGGACATATTCTCAGTTCTGGTCCAAGGTTCTCCACTCATTTGGGGAGGTGATGACAACTTTCTCATAAGAAGAAACAAAAACAGTCTTTTCTCCTCTGTGTGAAAAATATTCTCATATAAAGTTCCCAAAATAATCACATGGATTCAAAACTCATGTCTGTATTTTTACTCAGTCTGTGTGCTTAGCAGTAGGCCTCAAAAGTTCATGATGCACAATCTGTTTAGGGTCACAGATGTTTACCCTATATTGCCATGCTTCATATCTGTTCTCAGAAGAACAAACCACAGGCTGCTACAAATTACTATGGCTTTTTTTCCCCACAGTTTTCTTAAAGGTACAATTCCTGATCTGTACCAGTAAAGGGAAATTCAGGGAGGAAGGAAGTTCAGCTTCAATTGACTATTGTCCTTGAAGACAACGCTCTGCTCAGTTAAGGCTTCTGCTGGGAAAAGGCAGTCTAAAGAAACTGTTGTCCCAGGATCCATTCTTCCATATTCCTGCTGGACCAGTCATTGCCTACTATCTGCTGGATGCAGACAGCTACTTTCACCTTCCCTAACGCACCAGGCTATATTGGAAGGGACTTCAGGACAAAACAGTTTGCCCTCTACCTCCATCTAGTATCGGACAAGTGCACCATGTCCCTATGAAAAAAAAAAATAAAAAAATTAAAAATTAAAAAAATCGGGCAAGGTTCCCAAGCCCAAGTATATCAGATATGGAAACCACCCTGATAATTCAGCCAGGAACCAATTTGCCGATTCACTTTTCTGAGACATTTCCCCCATATTGCTCACCCTGCAACTTAGGCCAGAAGGTGATCTCAGACCAACACAGCATGACAGAAGGTAGCAAAGAGAAGTGTAACACCACCTAAATTGTTGCCACCAAGATGTATCATCAAAACTTCTGGAGGAGCCATGGATTTTACTTGCACTGAAATCAGGGGCAGCAACCAATCCCATCGCATCCCTCAATGCCCCAGCCAGCGCACCACAATTCCCTGCTGTTCAAGCCATAAATAAATGCCCCATGGGCGTAATGAAGCCCGCTCAGAAGCTTAATGCACATAGCAATGGCCCACAACCCAAACTGAACATTGCACATTTAAAAGGCAAAAGGAACAGTTAGTATCTCTCTTACTCTTCCAGGGACTTACTCCCAATATAGGAACTGAATGCCCCTGATTGCCAATGCCCAATCTTCTGATTAACAGGAGGAGGGAGCCCAGCCTCAGCAGCACAGGTGGCAGCACCAATGCAAAACAAATGAGTCCCATACACAGCGGAATCGTAACCTGCTACCGCCAGGGCTTTAAGAACCATCGTAAACTGGTATCTTTCCAGTGGTAATGCATCACAGTGTACCAAAAGTTGAATCCCCCCCCCCCCAATCGGGCGTAACTGCACATTACACAGAGGGCACGTCGCCACGCCCTCTGTTGCGCAAAGTCAACCAGGTTCCATGCCCCTACTGGTCTGTTTTAGAACGCTGCACTAAAACATAAACCCTCACAGCCGCACAAGATCATGAAGCAAACCCAATCCTTCCAAACCCCACCCAGAGGCGGGGGACCAACTCACCAACTCGTAAGGCCCTGAAAAAGGCAAGAGTGAAGGCCGTTCTAAACAATTGCGTTTTATACGCAGACATACATACCCCCGACAGTACGTGCCACAAGGCCAGGAGCATGGGGTGAGTTATCGGGCGTTTCCAATTAGGAAGTGCATTACTCTTCCTGGCCCAGCCAGTGAGCATCTGTCACACTATAAATCTCCCAGCCAGAAACCCACATCCATGCATACGTGCAAAGAAGGAGAAACCTGTAAGCTGGAAAGAGACACTGGGTTTTGATGTGTTGGACTGTCGTGCCAAAGCAATAGAGGCAGACAATTGGTCATCCTATACTGGACCCTCGGTCCAACCTCTCTCAGTCAGGAACGACCATACCCAGCAGTACCCGCCACAATAGGACCTTCATGTTGAAGGAGCTAGGGACACCCACAACCAGTTCCATGCTTCTGGATCCTGAACTTCCAGAGGCAAATCGGGGCTAGGAAGGCCACAGGGGTCTGCTTCTGGCAAAAGTGAGCAAGCTGAAAATGAGGCAGAGCATGAGCAATACAATTATCAAGTCCTGGTACATGTCTAGCCCAAGCAGTCACATTCAGCCGTAAACAAGGTAAATTCTCACAAAAAAACTGGATAACACAATACACTTTGCAGATCGCTTATTAGTTACATCCACAACTCCCAAGTTATTTCACCAGAAAATCACCTTCTTGTCTCGGAACCTATCCCCCCATATCACTAACGCCACCACAATAGGAAACAATTCCAAGAAAGTAATGTTCTTTGTAACTCTGGACTCCTTCCATGCGTCAGACCAAACGGCAGAGTACCAGGAGCCTTGACAATAGGCGCCCAAGCCCACTCCTCCTACAGCATCTGTATAGAGTTCTAAATCATGGCTCGAAACGGGATCAGATTGCCAAATAGTGACCCCATTGAAATACTGTAAAAAGGAATGCCGGATTCACAGATACATCTCGAGATGCAGATACAGTGAATTTCCCACATACCCAATAGTGGTCTTAAGACTGCTTGCATAGGAAAACCCAACCCACTGGGATTGCCCTCCTGGTGAAAGTCAACGATCCAATTAAAGACTAAAATTGAACCAATATAGCTTTCTTGATACTGAAAAATTTCTGTATAATGGATTTCAGATGAGTCACCTTAGCCTCAGGGAGGTGAGAAACCATCAAGATGGAGTCTAATTCCACACCCAAAATGATGAGGCAAATAAGAGGGCCCTCAATATTCTGCCCAGCTATGGGTATGCCAAAATGCTCAACCACCTACAAGAACAAGCCTAAGAGCTCCTCACAACCTCTGACTCTGCCCTATCTACAAACAAGAAGCCATCTAGATAATGAACTATATTTGTCTTACCTGCTACCTGAACCATAATCCAGTGAATGAACGTTCTAAAAAGCTCAAAACAAGGAACAGGAAATAGAGCAACACATAGGCAAACAGCAGTCCACACAGAAGCTTCCTTCCCACTCAAAGCCCACCAGGGGAAAACAGTCAGGGTGAATGGGCAAAAGACAGAAAGCTGCCTTAATATTTGCCTTGGCCATCAAGGCCCCAGCTCCATAATGCTGCACTACCTGAACCTGCAGAATCAAAAAATGAGTAAAATACTTAACACAATTCTCTCTAGGCACAAAATCATTCACAAATCTACCTGCTGGATAAGATAAATTGTGTATCAGATAACATTTCCCCTGCTCTTTCTTGGGTATCACTGCCAACAGAGAAAAAAAAAAAGTAATCTTTTAATATGGCAGATGCAAGAAAGGACCCATAATCCTGCCCATCAATAATTCCTCATGCATCTTATTAGCTACCATATCCTGATGCCTAGAAACTGTCCACGAGTTGGAAACATGCTGATCTTCCCCTGGACTAAAGTACAGAATATAGAAGCCTTCTGAAAACCCTTCTAGAAGAGAGAGACTTAGCAGCCTCCCTGTCAGGCCACCTAGCCTCCATCCTGACTAGCGTTGGAGCCCTTCTTATTGTACTGCTTAGCTGGTACTAATCTCCCAGGGCTGGATTTTTTTGGGGCACTTAAGAGCCGAGTGACCAGACATGTTTAAACTTGCACTCAGAAAAAAGTTACAGGCAGCTCTATTAAAGCATCAGTATACGTCTGGTACACCTGCTGGCATTTTGCCTGGAGACAGTTGACACAGCTGCATCTCTGTTCAGAACCCATTGACTTGTTAGGCATTTGCATCAACCACAATCCAACATCCTGCATACCCCATGTCAAACTTGTTTCTCTATCTTATTCTTAAAATGCTTATAATTGAGCCACGCCCACCCTTCATAGTCATTGTAAGCCGCAAAGGAAAATTAGCAGGTAAGAACCAATTTTCATTCCTGTAGTACCACAAATCAGCCCAGACTCCTGGGATGTACCAAACCTTCCATAACCAGGGTGGGACTGAGAGAGTCCCGCTCGGAGCACACTAGCTCCAAAAGAACCGGGCTCCGGCCATCCAGTCGATAATGCCTCCCAAAAGTATGTGCCGATTTCCAGTTAGCAGCCCTACAAATCTCGAGGCACTACCTGCTGGCATTCCGCCCATGAGGTTGATTGCGATCGCATAGAATGAGTCTTAAGTCAGACCGGAATCTGACAACCCTGCACAAGGTATGCCAAAACTATAACCTCCTTCAACCAATGTGTGACAGTGGCCTTCGAAGCCTTATGACCCCTCCTGGGTCCACTCCATAAGACTAACAGATGGTCCAAGGCACGAAAGTTGTTGGTAACCTCTAGGTAACGCAACAACACCCTCTTTACATCCAGCTTCCGTAAATCTCTGGCGTAGAAGAATCCATATCTGAAAGAGAAGGAAGCTCCACTGACTGATTCAAATGAAAGGAAGAGACCACTTTTGGGAGAAACGAGGGAACTGATCTTAAGGAAACTCCCGAAGCAGAAATCCGCAAGAAAGGCTCCCTGCAAGATAAGGCCTGAATCTCTGAAATACGCCTTGCTGATGAAATAGCCACTAGAAACATGACCTTCAGCGTTAGGTCTTTTAGAGTTGCCTGTTTCAACGGCTCAAAGGGAGCACCACAAAGAGCGCGGAGAACCAAATTCAATTTCCACGAGGGACAGGGGTTCCGGACCGGCGGGCACAAGTGTTTAACTCCTCTCAGAAACCGAGCCAGTCCGGATGAGAGGCTAACGCAACCCCCTGCACTTTACCATGAAAACAGCCCAGCGCCACCACCTGGACTCTCAGGGAATTAAAAGCTAAGCCCTTCGACAACCCTGCCTGTAAAAATTCCAGAACCTCCGGAACTGAAGCCCTGGACGGTTGCACATCATGGTCCAGACACCAGGACTCAAACACTCCCCAAACTCTAACATACGCTCCCGAGGTAGAAGTTTTTCGGGAGTGCAAGAGCATGGCAATAACTGCAGGAGAGTAACCTTTCTTCTTCAACCTCTGCCTTTCAAAAGCCATGCCGCTAGACAGAAGCGATCTACCTCTCTGAAACAAACGGGACCCTGTTGCAGGAGATGTGGAGACGTTTGAAACCTCAGCGGTCTGTCAACAGCCAGATTCAGAAGATCTGCAAACCATGGGCGCCGCGGCCACTCTGGAGCCACAAGAATCACCTTGCCTGGATGAATTTCGATTCGACGCAACACCTTTCCAACCAACGGCCACAGTGGAACGAAATACAACAGGACGTCCCTGGGCCAGGGAAGGACCAGAGCATCCACTTCCTCAGCTCCTGGTTCCTGTCACCGACTGAAGAAGCGAGGAGCCTTGGCATTTTGATACATGGCCATGAGGTCCATGGACGTTCTGGTCCAGCACTTGCACAGAAGATGAAAGGCGTCGTCTGAGAGTTCCCACTCCCCCGGATCCAACTGGTGACGGCTGAGGAAGTCGGCTTGCACATTGTGGCTTCCCACATCACCGGGGTAGACAATCTTGTAGAGGTGTTGCTCTGCCCAGGTAATCAACAGCTGTGCTTCCGCTGCCACTGGATGACTCCTGGTTCCTCCCTGATGATTGATGTAAGCCACCATCGTCGCATTGTCTGACAGTATCCTCACCGACGGCCCCTCTACTAAAGGGTAGGAGGGCCTGTAGCGCCAACCGAACTACCCTGGTCTCCAAAAGATTGATTGGCCAGGATGATTCAGTCTTTGTCCATTGGCCTTGTACCGCCGACCTAAGCACATTGCTCCCCAGCTGGAGAGATGCAGGTTGTCCAGAGAAAGCCACCAGAGAAGCTTGGAGCACGCAGAGTCTGACAGTGGCAAGCAAAGCGGAAACTGCTCGGAAAGCAGATTCCAGCGGGAGAGCAATGCGGATTGAAGAGGACACAAATGCGCAAATGCCCATGGGACCAGTTCACGTGTGTAAGCCATCGACCCCAGAACCTGCAAATAATCCCAGGCCCTGGGCCGCAGCATGGATCTCAAGGATTCCACCTGAGCAACAAGCTTGGATAGTCTCTCTTCGTGTTATGGTTAAGCAGTGTTTGGATGAATTCTCGGGGACTGAGGCAGATGACCACACCCATGAGGAGGAGCCCCGTGAGGCGCCACAGTACTGGGCTAAACGCAGGACGTACAAACACAGAGTTAGTTCTTTATTATACAGCTTGAGGTATACCACCAGAGGTGGCAGTAATGAGGTAGTCTGGATGTAGCAGTCTCGGGACCCTCGGCAGAGGGGACACTTCTCAACCCGTTGGTATAGGGGGATTCCGGTGTAGGTTTCCCAGTAAGGCAGTACTGTGGATGAGATAGACTGAGAGTTAGATTACTCACTAGATTGTTGCTGTAGGTATGCGATTCCACTAGGTTGAAGAAGATGGTACAGGCACCGAGGCAGGGAGAGCAGGCCCTCGAGGAGTGAGTACCTGATCCCTGTAAGGCACCTGAAATAAAGCAGAGGACCCCCGAGGAGTGGGTACCTAGGTTAGCAATTACCCCGAAAGGCAGAGAGAGAGCTTCCAGCGGCAGAGTAGCTTAGACCGGCTGAGACTAAGTCCTTGCTAACTCAATGAGCTAGCAACATAGTACAGGCTATGTACCCAGATGGCATGACGTCAGTAGAGGGGAACGCCCCCGAGGTTCGCGCCATAGCTGGAATAAAGACATGGGTGGTGTGCGCACCCTAGTAGGCCCTTGGGAGGAGCATGGCGGGAGGCAGCACCATAGCCGTTCCGGGGACGCTGGAGAGGTCGGCTTGTAGATGCGGCGGCAGCCATTTTCCCTAGGAATGTGGGAGGAGCCATGAACAAGGTGAGGCAAACGGGGCGAAGCCGACTAGTACCGACAGACGCAACACTTTGGTAAGAAATACCTTGCCTAAGACTGTTTCAAACCGGGCGACCAAAAATTCCAGAGTCTGGGAAGGAATCAGATGATTGTCGGGGTTGACCACCCAATCTAACAAGGTCAGCTTCTGTAGTATCCTCTGGACTACCGCTCTGCAAAGATCTTCCGACTTTGCTCAAATTAGCCAATCATCCAGGTAGGGATGCACCATATGCCTTCCTTTTGCAGAGCCGCTGCCACTACCACCATCACCTTGGTGAATACCCTGGGTGCCGTCGCCAGGCCGAATGGCAGGGTGCAAAATTGGAAATGCTGGCAGAGGATCGCGAACCGAAGATACTTCTGATGATCCGGATGGATGGGTATGTGCAAGTAAGTTTCCGTCAGGTCCAGCGACGCCAGAAACTCTCCCTTGTGCATGGACGCTATCACTGAATGCAGAGTTTCCATCTGAAATAGAGGCACCCTTAGTGTTTGATTGACCCTTTTCAAGTTGAGAATGGGGCGAAAAGTGCCCTCCATTTTTGGCACTATGAAGTAGATTGAGTAACACCCTCGCCTGAGCTCTCCTGCGGGAACCGGAATGATGGGCCTGCGGGAACCGGAAAGAGGTGGGCCGTGCAGGGTCTCTTGCACGGCCCACCTCTTTTGACTGTAAGAGCACGGAGAAACCATGTAGCACTCGTGGACTGGACGTGCAAAATCTAAAGCGTAGCCGTGTTCTATTATGTTTAGGACCCATTGATCCGATGTCACGGTGGTCCACTCCTCTAAGAAAAGGGATAACCTTCCCCCTATTTTTGGAACCAAGGCGTGAACCGGCCTTGCTTCATTGTGTGGACTTGGGTCCCCCATGAGCCTGGGGGACTCCTTCCCTGGTGGGCCTCCGGCCCCAAAAGGACTGGTTCCACGAGCTTTGGCGACCGGGTCCCTGGCGAAAGGATGATCCGGCAGATCGCGAGGAGCAAAAACGCCGATTTCCTCGAAATCGCGTCTGCTGAGGAAAAGAGCCTCTGGTCCTGGGCCTGT
Source organism: Rhinatrema bivittatum (assembly GCF_901001135.1). NCBI lineage: Eukaryota > Metazoa > Chordata > Amphibia > Gymnophiona > Rhinatrematidae > Rhinatrema > Rhinatrema bivittatum. The sequence goes on along the minus strand of NC_042617.1, from coordinate 292,006,895 downwards.
CCTCCGGCAGCCTATGGACCTTGTTCTCCCCAGCAACTTTATCATATCCTCCAATTGCTGTCCGAAAAGCAGTCTCCCTTTGAAGGGCAGAGAACCCAGTTGAGCCTTAGAGGAGACCTCCACCGACCAATTCCGAAGCCACAGGAGAAGGCGAGCCAAGACAGCTGAGACCATTGTTCTCCCGGACGGCCTCAAAAGAACATAAAATGTGTCAACATTGTAAGCCACCGCAGCCTCCAGCCGACCGGCCTGCTGTGCCTGAGCGTCTGAAAGAGTCACAGTCGACTGCACCAGCAGAGACTGGCCCGCAGCGCAAAACTGCTGCACATGGCGGTCCGGACTCCTAGAGCCGACACTTCAAATATTTTCTTGAGTTGCACCTCCAACTTGCGGTCCTGCAAGTCTTTCAAGGCCGTGGCCCCCCGTCACCAGAATAGTGGTCTTTGTCACCGCTGACATGGCAGCATCCACCTTAGGGACCTTGAGGAGATCCAGCGCATCCTCTGGAAGCGGATACAACTTGTCCATAGCTTGACTTACCTTAGAAACATAGAAATGACGGCAGAAGAAGACCAAACGGCCCATCCAGTCTGCCCAGCAAGCTTTCGCACTTTTTTTTTCTCATACTTATCTGTTACTCTTGACCCTTAGTAACCTTTTGGTTCTATTTCCCTTCCACCCCTGCCATTATTGTAGAGAGCAGTGTTGGAACTGCATCTAAGTGAAATAGCTTAATTAGTTAGGGGTATTAACCGCCGCAATAAGCAAGCTACACCCATGCTTATTTGTTTACCCAGACTATGTAATTCAGTCTTTGGCTGTTGTCTGTATTGATCCCCTTTTCTTCATTCCCCCTGCCATTGAAGCAGAGAGCTATGCTGGGTATGCATTGAAAGTGAAGTATCAGACTGTCTCCCCTGCCGCTGAAGCAGTGAGCTATGCTGGGTATGCACTGAAAGTGAAGTATCGGGCTTATTTGGTTTGGGGTAGTACTCGCCGTAAAGCAAGCTACTCCCCGCATTTTTGTGAATGCAAATCCTTTTTTCCACATTTCCTCTTGCCGTTGAAGCTTAGAACAACGTTGGAATCGCATTAACCGTGTGTATGTTTATTGAATAAGGGTATTATCTCCAGGTAGTAGCCGTCATTCCCGCGAGCCACCCACTCTTCATTCACATCCTTCAAACCCAAGTCAGGAGTGTCCCACTCCCTAAACAAGAGGTCAGTCACAGACAAATGAAAGGAAAAAGACCGAGCTGGACCTCGGAGCCCCACCATGACCAGATCCATAGCGCCAAAACGGGAATCCTCTTAAGGAACCTCAATCACTAGCTCCTTCAGGATGGCTGGTATCAGGGGTCCCAATTCGTCCTTCCTGAACAAGCGGACCACCTAGGGGTCATCACCTTCCACCGGAGGCGAGTCCACCTGCTTGGGCGGCTGAAGCTGTATATCAGGATCAGCATCTGGCCCCTGATCAGGAGCCTGGGGGGGGGGGGGGGGGAAGACTCATCATCCGACAAGGAACTGTCCACCGGACAGGCAAAGGACCTAAGCGGACGCTTGTCCTTGGGGGCGCCATCCACCTTTGGCGCCTGGGCTCGCTTCCGGGCTGAGGAGGACCCCTCCCCCGCAGATGTTGCGGACTTGTGCGCCAACTTGGAACTTTGAGCTTTAGCTGCCTTACGGGCCCTGAACGCCTTGTGCATTAAAAGAATAAAATCTGAGGTGAATGAAGAGGAAGACCCCTCCGAGTCCTCTCCGGGGCCCTTGTCTAAGGAATCATCCGCAGCCCCTTCCAATTCGGCCCCCCTGGGAGCCTCAGGCCATGGCGACAATGGTGGAGGGGAGAGCCCTCCCTCCCCTTGCAGCTTTTTCCTGTGCCCTGCCTGTACTCAAAATGGCCTCCGTTCCCGCGCTAAGCAGGAGCGGAACAAGAGGCTGACGTGGCAAAATGGGTGTCCCAGCCCCCCCCCCCCCCCGATGTGATCGCGCCTCACTGCCCCGTGATTTTCCCAGCGCTGCGACCCCCGAGGACCCTTCTCCTCCTGAAACAGTCCGTGCAAATGCTAGCACGGGAGAGCAGTGCGCACTCGCTGCCACACACGGCACAGGCTGCAGCATGACCAGCGGGCTAAATTTAGAAGCGAAGAAAACAAAAAAGTGATCGGAAGCTGCCCGTGGTCTGAAGGGAATCGGACGCCTAACACTGAGCGAAGAGTGAGCTAGGCCGGCAGAGCAGGAGAAATTAAAGTTACAGTACCTGTTTTGTTTTTTAAAGTATAAAAACCTAGGAAAACCTGTGAAAGGTCTTCTGGAGGGTGAGTGATCCGGGCTCCCCGGTATCACCCTCAGCCTTGGGTAGTCACAGGGTTCTCAACCCTCTACTCCGGAGCCTCTACTACCAGGGGGGATGGTCCCAACAGGACCTGGCAACCCCCTGGGAGGCTAAAAGGATCCTAAGCCAAAAATCTAACTTAGTCCTTTTCCTTTTTTTTGGAAGTGGGTACCTACAAGCCAAAAATCCCAATCTAAACCTGACTAAAGGGATGCACCTCCACCATCTGCTGGAGACAGAGAAATACTGACAGACTCTAGGTGGCACCTCAGGGGTATACATCTGAGTCCGTTGAAATTTCTCTGTCTCCATCTGCTGGAGGGGAGGCAAAACCCAGGAGTCTGGGCTAATCTGGGTATGTACAGGGAACTATCGTTATCAGCCCAAGCCAGGAGAGGACCATACTGAGCGGGGTCATGATGACCCACCATGCTTGCTAAGCGCTAGAAACAGCGAATCCAGTTCAGTATATGCCTAGCGACTTTCTGGTCTTTTCCACGCAGCTATTCATTCTTTGCCTTCTTCTTACCCGAGCTACCTTTACCCCTTTGCCCATCCAACAAAGATAGTATATCCAAGTACTGCCACTCCCTGATCTTTCTATGCACAGATTTAGCAACCCCCCTCTCACAACGGGCTACCAGTGCTGGAGGACCCCTTTCAGCACCAAGTGGAGGATGCACCCCTGAAGAAGGGCTACCGGATGAAGACAAGTCCTCAGACTCAGAAGAGCTCCTATGCCTGTGCCTGCACCTACTCTTGAATACCTTATCCACTCTCCTCTCTCCTGACTTAACCTCAGATCCACCTTTGCTAACCTGCTCTACCGGAACAACGCCGGCTTGTGGTCTCTCACTGATAGATCAGTGGCAAAGCCAGAATTTATTTTTTGAGTGGGCACAAGGTTAACACGGGTGGGCTGTAGGCATGCCGGTCTGAGGCCTACTAGTTGTATTCTTATTGATAAATAATGCCATATACTGCACCCTACAGTGGCTTTCTAAATAGTTTGCAACAGTTATTATGCACCATGCATGAAACTTTAAAACTTTTTTTTTTTTTATAATTAAAGGTTTTTATTAAAACGAAAGAACAGGTCTTGTAAACCATACAAGGTACAAACAAAACAACATATCATGTCCCAATACTCTGAATTTGTACAAATGTAAGCTGCCACAACATATGATCAGCAACAGGAAACAGAATAACATTCTGCATAAGAAAGGTATACAACCTGACAATATACTATTGCTTTGGTTTTGATATACATAATCCCCCCCCACCCCCCTAAGCCTCAAGAAAACATTACTTATAAAGGAGGTAGTCCGATTATGCCACCGTAAAGAACTGAGGGCCACACAAGAGTAAGAATATAATATAAAGAATGGGTCACTACTAACCCTGGGAACCAGGGGTAATGGAAACATGCCACCGTTGATAAGGGCGCCAAATCATGTCAAAGCGAGAAACCTTTTTATGCTTAAAGGCTGTAATTTTTAATAAAAAAATTTTGTGCACTCTTTGTTGGACGTCTGTTTTTGTAGGGACATTGGGGGATTTCCACACACAGGCAATTTCGCAACGACTAGCAGTGAGAATAAAATGAGCCAGTCTATTGTGATCCTCTGAGAGCCCTGGCAACTTTACGCCCAATAACGCCTGCGCTGCAGTGGGTGAGGGCAACCCCGGGAACAAATCACTCATCCAATGGAAGATGTCACGCCAGAGCGTCTGCAGTTTAGGACAATCCCACCACATATGGTAATAACTACCCACTAGCGAACAAGACCGCCAACAGTGATCTGGATAGTGAGGTGCAAATTTGTGTAGTTGAGAGGGAGTCATATACCACCGGTAGAGTACCTTGTATGAGTTCTCAATAAGCGAGGCTGCTATGTAACCTCTTCCCATAGTTTGGAAAGGTAGATTTCCAGACCTGGGGGGGTCCAGGTTACCTGAAGATCATGTTCCCATAATATTTGAAATTTATAATTGGGTGTTGAATGGGGCAATAGCATTTGATATATCTGAGACATAACCTTTGAGCAACCATTAGCCTTCTCACACAACTTTTCAAAGGCAGATTTTCCTAAATTAAAGTGTGCCGCCAGCATACTGGTCTGCACAAAATGGGTCAATTGAAGGTATGGGTATAAAAAACGTTTTACCTCAATTATTTCAAGCACTTACCAGCATTAAAAATTCCTCATTAATCTGTATTAGTTTATTTTATATTTATTGCAGTTTATAAAAGCACAAGTATATCATGTAAAAAGCAAAAAAAACAAACAGATCCAATCAATCGTGTAATAAAACAAAAATCAATGTATTCTTTCATGAATCCTTTTTGCAGAAAGCATCATAACTGCAATAAAATAGCATTAAGAAAATGCCATACTGGGTCAGACCAAGGGTCCATCAAGCCCAGCATCCTGTTTCCAACAGTGGCCAATCCAGGCCACAAGAACCTGGCAAGTACCCAAAAACTAAGTCTATTCCATGTAACCATTGCTAATGGCAGTGGCTATTCTCTAGGTGAAAATAGTAGGTAATGGACTTCTCCTCCAAGAACTTATCCAATCCTTTTTTAAACACAGCTATACTAACCTCACTAACCACATCCTCTGGCAACAAATTCCAGAGTTTAATTGTGCGTTGAGTAAAAAAGAACTTTCGCCGATTAGTTTTAAATGTGCCCCATGCTAACTTCATGGAGTGCCCCCTAGTTTTTCTACTATCCGAAAGAGTAAATAACCGATTCACATCTACCCGTTCTAGACCTCTCATGATTTTAAACACCTCTATCATATCCCCCCTCAGTCGTCTATTCTCCAAGCTGAAAAGTCCTAACCTCTTTAGTCTTTCCTCATAGGGGAGATGTTCCATTCCCCTTATCATTTTTGTAGCCCTTCTCTGTACCTTCTCCATCGCAATTATATCTTTTTTGAGATGCGGCGACCAGAATTGTACACAGTATTCAAGGTGCGGACTCACCATGGAGCGATACAGAGGCATTATGACATTTTCCATTTTATTCACCATTCCCTTTCTAATAATTCCCAACATTCTGTTTGCTATTTTGACTGCCGCAGCACACTGAACCGACGATTTCAATGTGTTATCCACTGTGACACCTAGATCTCTTTCTTGGGTTGTAGCACCTAATATGGAACCCGACATTATGTAATTATAGCATGGGTTATTTTTCCCTATATGCATCACCTTGCACTTATCCACATTAAATTTCATCTGCCATTTGGATGCCCAATTTTCCAGTCTCACAAGGTCTTCCTGCAATTTATCACAATCTGCTTGTGATTTAACTACTCTGAACAATTTTGTGTCGTCTGCAAATTTGATTATCTCACTCGTCGTATTTCTTTCCAGATCATTTATAAATATATTGAAAAGTAAGGGTCCCAATACAGATCCCTGAGGCACTCCACTGTCCACTCCCTTCCACTGAGAAAATTGTCCATTTAATCCTACTCTCTGTTTCCTGTCTTTCAGCCAGTTTGCAATCCACGAAAGGACATCACCACCTATCCCATAACTTTTTACTTTTCCTAGAAGCCTCTCATGAGGAACTTTGTCAAACCCCTTCTGAAAATCCAAGTATACTATATCTACCAGTTCACCTTTATCCACATGTTTAACTCCTTCAAAAAAGTGAAGCAGATTTGTGAGGCAAGACTTGCCCTGGGTAAAGCCATGCTGACTTTGTTCCATTAAACCATGTCTTTCTATATGTTCTGTGATTTTGATGTTTAGAACACTTTCCACTATTTTTCCTGGCACTGAAATCAGGGTAAGCGGTCTGTAGTTTCCCGGATCGCCCCTGGGGCCCTTTTTAAATATTGGGGTTACATTTGCTATCCTCCAGTCTTCAGGTACAATGGATGATTTTAATGTTAGGTTACAAATTTTTACTAATAGGTCTGAAATTTCATTTTTTAGTTCCTTCAGAACTCTGGGGTGTATGAGAACAGATGCAGAGCAGAGCTAGGACAATTCACATCACAACCAACATGAAAAAAATATATTTAAATTTTGGTGTCACCTAAGCAAAAAAAAATATTCCTACACTGCTAAACATTTTGTGAAGTAAACTCCTGCGAAAAGACAGGCTGATTCAGTAAAAGTTGCGGGAGAGCGGGGGGGGGTTGGACGCGTGTTTTCGACGTGCTAGCTTTACCCCTTATTCAGTAAGGGGAAATAGCCCGTCGAAAACGCGCGTCCAACCCCCCAAAACTAATAGCGCCCACAACATGCAAATGCATGTTGATAGCCCTATTAGGTATTCCCGCGCAATTCAGTAAGTAAAATGTGCAGCCAAGCCGTGCTTTTCTGTGCACCCTCCGACTTAATATCATGGCGATATTAAGTCGGAGGTCCCAAAGTAAAAAATAATTTAAAAATCGGCTCATGGGTTGAAAACCGGATGCTCAATTTTGCCGGCGTCTGGTTTCCAAACCTGTGGCTGTCAGTGGGTTTGAGAACAGACGCCAGCAAAATTGAGCGTCGGCTGTCAAACTCGCTGACAGCTGCCGCTCCTGTCAAAAAAGAGGCGCTGGGGACATGCTAGTGTCCTTAGCGCCTCTTTTTACCACGGGCCCTCATTTAAATACTCAATCGCGCGCACAGGAGAGCGGGTGCTTGCCCGCTCTCCCGCGACTTTTACTGAATCAGCCTGTCTTTTTGCAGGAGTTTACTTCACAAAATGTTTAGCAGTGGAGGAATATTTTTTTTTGCTTAGATGACGCCAAAATTTGAATATTTTTTTTTCATGTTGGTTGTGATGTGAATTGTCCTAGCTCTGCTCTGCATCTGTTCTCATGATTAATGCTATTTTATTGCAGTTACCCCTTACTGAATAAGGGGTAAAACTAGCGAGTCGAAAACACGCATCCAACTGTATCGGCCTGAGAGACATCTAGAACCGTGCCATACCAAACAGTCACAGCACTGACTCTCAGGATTCAAATAACAGCAACCTGATGGAAAAGTAGCAATGCAAATACTACACCAGGCCCTAGAATATTAATACATCACCTACTGGAGTAACAGATCAAGCTGGGCTACTACAGAGAAACTACATGAGCAGAAATACTGCACTTCAGTCACACACATACAAGCAAAACAGAGACTGACCCTTACCTAATATAGAAATAAGAGACTACAAATTAGAAACAGAAACATGCAGACAAAGCTGAAATAGAAAGCCTGAGAAACTAGACCCTGAATAGTGGAATGCTGAAGAAAGAGCAAAACACAAAAATAGAAGAAATGCACATTCCCAAAGATGGCATATTCCAATTGCTAAAATCTCAAAATAATTTTTTTTTTTTACCTTTATTGTCTGATCTTTGTATTTTTCTAATCAGTTGGTCCCAGGCTCTTTTTCCTCCACTTTTCTCTTGTTGGTCGTTTCCTAATTTCTTTTTAGGGTCTCGTTTATTTAGGCATTTTACATACCATCATTCTAAAAGAAAAATCACAACGGTTTACAAAATCAGTATTCATATTCTGGGTCAGCATTCATATTCTAGGTCAACACAACAACATCAAGTACAAGTTAACTAGGGTGCTATGACTGAGTTTTGTAATCCATAAATTTCCATGTCATTATCCCTTTGTCTATTAATCAGTAAGTTGTCATGTTGTACTTTACATCACTCAATACTTTTGCTCATTCTGCTAACATTATCTATGGCTTTGTCAGTGAGGTTATCGGCATATTGGTATTTTATGTTAAATCATATGCATTTCTAAAGAGCCATGTTTTCAGTTCATGTATGAAATTCTTTCTTTCTGTTCTCATACATAATGACTCTGGAAGAGAGTCCCACAACTTGGAGCCCGCTATGGAAAACATTTGGTCTCTTATTTGTGTTAGGTGTGTACGCCGTGCTGTAGGCACATTTAGAAGTCCTTTGTTTTGCAATCTTAGGGCTCTCTGCAGTGTCTATGGTTGAAGTATCACTCCTATTAAGCATGGGTTAATACTGTTGGTATTATAAATTAGAGTTAATATTTTATACTGAATTCTGGATTGTACAGGAAACCAGTGCAGTGCTATTTATTTATTTATTTATTTAGAGTTTTTATATACCGACCTTCTTGATATACATAATCAAATCAGGTCGGTTTCCATAAAACAAAACTTTCGCAAGTAAGGCGTTACATTAAACAATAAAACAGAGTATTGAACTAAGGCGTACAGCATAACATAAACAATAAACTGCGAATAGAACAATAAAACGTAAATCAATAAATATAAATCTTATACATAAACATTTATCTTATACATAAATATATATATATATATATAAATAAATATATAAAATATAAAATAAAAATGCTTATACATTTGTCAAATGCTATCAGTGAAGGAGTGATGAGGTCAAATTGCCTTATCCCTAGTAAGAGTCTAGCTGAGGTATTTTGTAGTAATTGTAATGGATTTAATAGTCCTGAGGGTAGGCCTAGTAATATTGAGTTGCAGTAATCTGTTTTCTACTCCTGTCTTCTTCCCTTCCTCCCTCACACACAGGCTCATGCTTTCTCTCACAGACTCCCTCACAAACACAAGCTCTCACTCTCATATACTCTCCTCCCACACACAAGCTCTCATTCTCACATGCTCCACCATACAAACAGACACAAACACACAAGCTCTCACTCTCTCATGCTCTACCTCAACAAGCTCTCACTGTCTCAACCCCCTCCCATTCTCACACACACAGATGCACACCCAGGCTCCCATTCTAATCCCCCCCATACACATTCAAGCTCCCATTCTCACCCCGCACACATGGAGTCTTTTCATTAGGCACAGCCAAACTCCTACTTTTGCCATGACGGCCTTCTTGCTTTGGCCCTCCTCATCGCTACATCTTTAATGAATATGCATGAGGTTTCTTTGCATGCTAAATCTCATGCATATTCAATAGAGATATCCTGAAAACCCAGTTGGCTGGGGGAGCCTGTAGGACCAGTTTTATCACCCCTGGTATAGAGGAGCAGTTCTTTTCTAACCTGGGCAGCCCCAAAAACAGGATTCAAGCCCTGAGTCCGGGTAGTGCACAGGGTTTCAATAGGCCTTTTACCAAGAAATTGCAAAAGAACAAACTATATCCAGAGAGATAACCCAACCAGCTAGTTAGTAGACTGGATGGAAACCCTCCTGACTGGTTAGCTTCCACAAGCTGGGTTAGCCTGCTAAGCCTACTTTTCCTGACTGGGCATGAAAAAAAAAAAACAAAGGCTAAACTCCTAAACTGCCTCCTAACTTCACCAAACCCATAAAGAACCACCCAGAGACTAGGGAGCTGCTTTAAAAATCTCCCAGGAGGACAGGCCATTCCAGACTCCTCAAAGGGAGGGGCTGCATCTGAATGGAAACCTCCCCTTTACAGACCTGCACTGCTCTAACTTGAAGAGGACTCACACAGGCTAACTGCTGACCAAAACTGGCTATGGTTCATGTAATTCTAGGGGAAAGAGAACAATAAGCAGCTACAGAATCAAAATTGTGGTAGCATGCCACCAAGCCAGAATTTAAACCTGGCCAGGGAAAATACGGAGCAGCCCAAAACCTGAGACATGTACCTATACTTGATTTATTACCATTTTGTAATTTTCCCCACCTTTTTCATTTTAATTATTCTGTATATTGTTTTGGCAAGGCATGTAAACTTGTCATGCCAATAAAGCTGTTTGAAAGTGAACCCGTACTACCTCTAAATACACACTAATAGCACAACTCTTACAAGATCCCAAGCTCCTCCTATTGGCTGGCCAGCCCGGCTGCATAGACACTACCAGGCAGCTAGAGGGCAGCTGGCAACTTTGCTCGGTGCCTGTGGCATAGGAGAGCCGGGGAGGCGCACGTGCTCTTGCCCGGGAGGTTCCCAAGCACAGTGACTGCAGGGAACCGGGCACTTTTTAGATCCGACCCTGACGGCCTGCCGAGTGGAACATCTTGCCCGGTAAAAAAAAAAAAAAAGTTCTCTCCATCTCTAAGCTCTCATGCCATCTTCCTCCGTGAATCCCCCGTCCTCTTTATCCTCCTAGTCCCTTTCAGATTGTCAAGACGCATGATTGTGTGCACGTGCTTCCAAAGTAATGCACATATTTTCTTGCTTTTTCTCCTTTTGCTTCTCTACATCCACCTAGCGGTTTTTAACGCCAGAATTTTGCAGTTTGCTGCGCTGTTCAACTACTGAAAAACTACCAAAGGTAGTGCACTTCTGCAAGCGAGCTCAGCAGATTTCGAGCAGTAGTGCTGCAGAGCCTCCAGGTTGGCTCAAGAAATCCCTTGGGAGTTGTCACCTGCCTCTCTCTCTCTCTCTTTCATTCTCCCTGCTCCTTCCCTCCTCTGCCCTGGCACTGAATGCGTTAAGAGAGAAAGCAAATTGTGACTGTACCATACCTCTTATTTTGCAATGTAGCGAAACTGGAAAAGTGAGAAGGAAACGCCTTTAGCTATCCGGTCAAATTCTCTCCAACTTCAGCCTTTCTAATCTGGGAGAAAGAGTGAGGCCCTGCTAAACCTAAACGCATCCTTCTCCTGCTCGCACTGATCACGTCTTCAGGTAGGTCCAGAAGTCGCCATAGTCTTGTATTTTTTTTTATTTTTGTAGAAGCCGATAAAACAAAAGGGCTTTATATTCCACAGGGGCAGCAGCGGGAAGAGACGCAGGTGATAGCACTGAAGCCAGGTGTAATATGAGATTAAAATGTGCCTCTGGGGATAGCCACCTCTAAACTGAAGCAAACCAAATAGGCATTAAGATTTTAATATTAAAACGTGGATTTTAGTATTTGCAAACCAATCGATAATATATTTTTTTATCATCGTTTTAACTATTGCATGCATGTTCTGCCCTAAAAATCCTTAAACTGTGTGTTCATTCACTGGGCTCCGCCCCTCCCCCCGATATTTTTTTGTTGTAACTAATAATAAAGCACTATGGGTGTCACTGCTGTGCGGGAACTGGAGAATAACAAGGGAAGTTAGGAGAGGTGGAGGAGACGCTTAAAGAAGTCCGTACTGAGAACACAGAGGCACAGAAGATGTTAAACTCCATACCCCAAGGACCTTTTAATCAAGGAAAGACAACAGTAAGGCCAGCCTAGTGGCATTGCTGCCATGCGAAGAAGCCCTTGCTTCGATTCCTAGATAGGCTGGATTAGATCATCCGTAGCCTGGGTCATCATCGAGGGCGATCCCTGGTGGTCAGGTTTTGATCCCTTGTGCAGGTTTCTGGCCCCAGACGGTTGCTGCAGTGACCTGACCAGACCAGGAATTGTGAGAGAAGAGTCTATTGAAATAATGGGAAAAAAAATCATAGGTAGTTGCAAATAGAGGCTCATGGTGCCAGGATCCCCATCCATGTTCTGACTGAATTTATTTATTTATTAGCTTTTATATACCGACATTCATGGGTGCATCATGCCGGTTTACAGTATAACTGAAGGAGGAAAATACAAAAAACCAGGGTGGGGGGAGGGGAGCAGCTGGGGTGAGAGAAGAGGGGGGAAGAAGAGAATAGGAACAGTACCTGATGGAAGAACAACCAAAGAACATATGTAGCATTGCAAATTATACACTCAAAAAGGGACTGTGTATATCCTTATACACTGTGGATAACCTTATACACTATATATAAATTATACACTCCAAAAAGCACTATATACAACAATATACATTATCTTTAACTGGTACATACAGAAAACATTATGTACGACATTACAAAGTATATGTTCAGAAAGGCAACTATATATAGTCTAGCAGGGGTTGCTATTGGGAAGGAAGGGTTTAAGGACAGGGGAAAGGGGTATAAAAGGGGGTATATAAGGAGGTGCAGAGATATGAGAGACAAATCGGAGTACAATTAAAGGAATAAAGGGGAAGGCAATAAGTAAGGTAATGACAGGGCTCTTTCTCTGAAGGAGTAGAGGGAGCAGGGGGACTACGTAGGATCCGAGTCAGGCTATTGGAAGAAAAAGTATAAACGACTGGATTAAGAAAAATAAAATAAGACAGTTGATGGGAATTTGAAGCACAGTGAGTGATTAAAATCTATTTCCACTCAGTCATTGTGCAATAAAAAAAAAAAATAGAATAAAAACTTGGTGAGTGTAGTTTCCATAGCTGAAATCATCATCTGATGTCATTCCTGTTGGTGTCAGCAGCATCAGAGCTTTATTACTCCCATGTTCCATTTTCACTCTGCAGTGATTGTGTTTAAAAAAAAAAAAAAAGTGTACCAGAAAACTGGGGTTGCTGTGAAGGCGCAGTGACTTCTGCACACTGCCAAAGGGGAGATCATTCAAGTTCTATTCCTGCATCTGCTCCTGCTCTTCACACCAGCCGGGCCCAATGATGCTGCCACGGCCACGATCGTCTGGCAGCCTCTCAAGAGAGGGTGTCCTAGCCATCGCTCACCTACTGTTCAGATTCAGCATTTTTATTATTACATTTATAAAGGCTTGTACTGCTAGGCTGCAGAGTGGTATGCAACGTACAATAAAAATGTAGTCAAAATAATATCAATTATAAAAGTTAAACATGGCATTAAAGAGCCAGGCCTTGCAAACAGGCCGATACAGTAAAAGTCGCGGGAGAGTGGGCGAGCGCACAGGCCACTCTCCTGTGCGCGCGATTCAGAAAAAAAAATCATTCAAATTAGGGCCCGCGGTAAAAAGAGGCGCTAGGGACACTAGCGCGTCCCTAGCGCCTCTTTTTGGACAGGAGCAGTGGCTGTCAGCGAGTTTGACAGCCGACGCTCAATTTTGCCGGCGTCGGTTCTCAAACCCGCTGACAGCCATGGGTTTGGAAACCGGACGCCGGCAAAACTGAGCGTCCGGTTTTCAAGCCGCGGGCCGATTTTACTTTTTTTTTTTTTTTTTTTTTATTTTTAACTTTTGGGACCTCCGACTTAATATCGCCATGATATTAAGTCGAAGGGTGCACAGAAAAACAGTTTTTACTGCTTTTCTGTGCACTTTCCCGGTGCCGGCAGAAATTAACGCCTACTTTTGGATAGGCACTAATTTCTGAAAGTAAAATGTGCAGCTTGGCTATTAGTTTCGGGGGAGTTGGGATGCACGTTTTCGACATGCTATTACCCCTTACTGAATAAGGAGTATAGTACAGTACAGTGCGCTCCGCCGGAGCGCACTGTACTGTACTATATCGGCCTGAAAGTTTATAAAAGTGAGCTGCATCTGACCCAGATTTAATTTGAAGGGGAATGGTCCCTCCAGTCTGCCTGCTGGGCTGTCAGAGGTGGTGGTCTCCTGGCCTCCACTAGGAAGGTCCTTTTGTGTCTGTCCCCATGCTTAAGTTCTGCCATTGATTTGGCTCTTCTCACCTCCCTCTCTTCCAGGTATCCTCCCTGTGCCTTTTGTTTTGGATGTTTTGTGTTCTCTTTGTCATAGTAGAAAGGCACTTGAACTATTAAATTACTCTTAAAAAGTCCGCTTTACTAATACATGGGGGGAGGGGGGGAAGCAGCTGTGTGAAGTAGTTGATAACTGAGCTTGCTTTAGTTAAGTTGAGCACTTGGAGTTGCATGTCTGCCTCCCAGCCTGTTTCACTTCTTTATATGTCGAGAACAAGGTAGGACAGGGTGAGTCTTGTTGACTAATGACGCAAACAGTTCTTGGGTGCCACAGAGCCAGATCATTCATGCTTGCCGTTTTATAATGAACTGTGGTCTAGCAGGCTGAGGCTGCAATAACTCGTAACACGCCCACGAGCCAGCAAAGGGACTCTCAGAAATGCTGCTAGAAATGTTCTTTCTCAAGCACCTGCCACCTCCTTCCCCTCCCCCCCCCCCCCCCCCCCCCCCCCCCAGCCCCAAAAAAAATAGATTTACAGCAATGCTGCCCTTGTTTTGATTTAATGCTTCAACCTAGTGGACCCAAAGTCTTGACAAAGTTGAAAGAAAGCGAGAAAAAAGTTCCGTTTAATTACATTGAATTTATTTTACTTATTTATCTGATGCCCCATCCACAAGGTTGGTAGATAGCAGTACAGAGAAAAAGCCAAGGTGGGAAGAGTTTGTGTTATTCTAGTTGAAAGTAAAGTTGAGAAACTAGAGGTGGTTTTTAAAATGCCCGCGCACGCCAAAATCAGGAGATGTGCGTGCTTGTAGGACATGCCTGCGCCCAGTGGATGTTAAAAGCCGCCTACACGCGCACGCATCTCCCGATGCGCGAATATCTCACTTTGATTTTAAAAAAAGGGCATGGTTGGAGCGTGCGCATTCTGGGGTGGGGCCAGGAGATATGCACGCAAATACTTACGCGCAGGCCGTAATTTGTGGGAGAACGGGGTGGAACGCGGTTCCGGCCCTTCTGGTTTTTTTTGGCAGAGCAACAGGGGTGTTCTGCTCCAGCCCTTCCTTTCCAGGCGAAGGGGAGGGGTTGAGGCTGCAGCACACAGAAGAGAACATCCGCTCTGCTCCCCAATCCAGCCTCTCCTCTCTTGTCTCTCCTCCACTCCCACTTCTCCTTCTGTATTGCGGGGAACAGAATTGTGAGGGGTAATACTGAAGCAGAGACTGCAGAGCAAAAAAACAGACACACAAAAAAAAAGTTTGAACTAGCACAAGCTTGAAAGTTGTGAGCAGTAATGCCAGTTGTCAAAGATTCAATCCTAGTCTTGATAAATGGAAATACTGCTCACAACTTTCAAAATGGTGCCAGTTCAACCCCTTTTTGTGTCCACTTGTCGAGGGCTTAATCTTTGGCAGAACAACCCAGAACAGCGTTCTGCCACCTTTTTTTTTTTTTTTTTTTTCCTGGGACCTGTATATCTGTTCTGTCTTCCCTGAGGAAACTAAACGGACCCAGTAATTGCATGGATCACTTATGGCCCTGCAGCCCTTGGAGGAAGCAGAGAAGAATAGAGTGTTTGAGCTGCTTATACTGAGACAAGGCAGCCACATGGCTTTGATTGGGGTATGTGTGAGAGGTCACGTCTGGCACTGGCCCCGCCCATCTCACCCCCTCCACTGTTGCACTTGATTTCTGTCTACAGATTAAGCCCTGCTTACGTGCCTGGGCGAGTGCTCAGGTCCAGTGCCATATAACTTGACTACTGCTATGGAGGAGGTGTAAGGTTAAAAAAAAACCCCAAAACAAAAAACAGCCTTCACTGAGGGGTTTAAAGAGTCTGGGGTAACTGTGGGGAGCAAAGGCTATTACACCGGGGGGTTGGAAGACCTAGCTCTGACTCTTGGACGAACAAGTGAAACTGGTTATGATGTGGACGCGCGCTGGCTATAAAATTCTCCCCCTTGCGTGGCTCATACCCAGATGTGCGCTGCTGTGAGCGCCCAGTTGCAAAATAGGGCGCACATATGTGCATGCCCAGGCTATTTTATAACATACGTCAACGCACACGCCTCGTTGTGCACCCGCGTGCCCCTCTGAGAGTTACCGTGCCTGGGTTTTTGGTTGACTTGTTTTGGATCTGGCAGGCTTTTTTTGAGCTTCTGACTCTGTTGCCACCGATCTCTAATGGACTGGCACCTTTGTTTCCAAGGACCAGGAATGTTCCTTCGCCCCACCCACCTCGCTCATCATGATGATGGTCCTCAGCCCGAGGCTGGCGGCCACTGCAGTTGTAGGTTCTGTCTCTGGCCCGCCCAAGTCCTCTGCAGGAAGTGGGACCCCCCCTTCTCCAGGCAGCAGGTCCTTCCCTGGGGAAACTACTCCCACTGTGTAGCTTAATTCTGGCAAGATCATCTTCCTCATCTCCCCCTCTCCCAGTGGCATGGCAGCATAGCTGATAGCCGACCCATGCTCTATTGTATAAAAGCTGGTGACAATAAAAAAAAACCAAACCTTTCCAGTAGCAGAGTGACCAGATGTTTTGGCAAAAGGAGGCTCTATTTTACTCCAGAAAGGACACTCCCAACTTACAGCTCTTAAATGTTGATATGGGCGAAAATGCATTTCCTCATCAGTTACCAGGGATGTAAAAACACCAATAGATAGACTGCCTGAGAAGTCGTGCAGTGGGGAGAATCTCTTTGGAGACGAGTTCAAAGAAGCAGTGGCCCGAATGAAAGGCTGCTGTGCGACGCTTCAGCCACTCCAGGCCCACCCTCTGCACCAGGAGGGACCTGAGTGGGGCTCCGAGGAGGCAATTTCCATCCCCTCCGTGCTCTCGTCCCAGGCAGCAGCCACGGCCAGCATCCCAGTAAAAACCTAGGATTGTGTTTTGACTGGATCGGAGTGAGCACAGCCAGGACCCAGTATCTGTGCCAGAGGACCTGCTTGTCGGAGGTTTTGGTTTCACATTAACCTCGGACATCTGGAGTCTCAGTATAATCAAGAAGAGATACAGATTTGGAAAGCCCTCCAAATTGCTTGCCAAGAAGCACTTGAGCAGCTTCTCAGCATTGGTAATTGCTGCAAAATGAGCTCTTCTCTCAAGTATTTCCAGATCCCAAATTGTATACTTTGTCCCATTCTAGACCTGAAGGCTTTGAACAATTACCTGGTAAGAGAAAAGTTCAAAATGACTTCCCTTGGCGCCCAGATTACCTTTCTAGAAAAAGGAGACTGACTGTGCTTTCTAGATTTGAAGGATCCTTACACCCACATAGGGATATTTCCAGCTCACAGGAGATATCTCAGATTTGTAGTAGAGAAACGCCATCTCCAATATCATCTCCAATATCATGTGTTGCGCTTTGGCCTGGTGTCACAAAATGTCTTGTGGCTGTGCATCTGTGCAGATTGGGGATGGATGTGCTTCGCTATCTGGACGATTGGCTAGTCAAGAATACGTATCAAGGAAGTGCTTCAGAATCAATGAGCAAAACCATCCAGATGTTGGAGTTGCTAGAATTTATCACTAGTTATCCCAAATCCAAGCTGAGCCTCTTCTCTGTTGGGATTTATAGGAACTCTGCTAGATATGACTTGAGCAAAGGCCTTTCTCCCACAAGAAAGGATTGCGATATTGCTGTTTGCTCTAGAGGATGGATGAAAAGGAGTTAACAGATGTCAGCATGGGACATATTGAATTTGTTGGCCCTCATGGCTTCCTTCAACAGTGCACATTTACTCCCTTGTCATGTCTGCACATGAAAAGAGCCCAGTGGAGCCTAAGATCTAAGTGGAATCAAATCACTTAGGATCTTTGAGGCAGCATCCATACCACCCAGTGGCTGATTAATCCCAACTGTTCAAAGGAATTCCCTTCTAGCTTCCTTTTAGTGCAAACTATCCTAACCCTAGATGAGTCCTGCCCAGACTGGTGAGCTCATATAGAGGGGATCCACACACAAGGCCTTTGATCTGCTCAGGAAAAATTTCAACAGATAAATTCCTCAAGCGATACAGAGGCATTATGACATTTTCCGATTTATTAACCATTCCCTTCCTAATAATTCCTAACATTCTGTTTGCTTTTTTGACTGCTGCAGCACACTGAACCGACGATTTCAATGTGTTATCCACTATGATGCCTAGATCTTTTTCCTGGATGGTAGCTCCTAATATGTACCTAACATCCTGTAACTACAGCAAGGGTTATTTTTCCCTAAATGCAACACCTTTAATTGAAACTTCTCTGTGGGATACCCTAATTCTTCTGTTTCATTAATATCGTTTGAAGATACCTCCCACCGAACCATGTGCTGCTGAGTGATTGTTTGCTAGATATTCCGCGAGTGAGAAACACCCACGGTAGATATATTTTTATCTCCTCTGAATAGAAAGGTCCCAAACTACTTCTGCTCCAGGAGAAAGGCACATGGCAAACTAGTCTCTGATGCCTTCACTCTAGATTGGGGATGAGGCCTCCTATATGCTGCTTCTCCAATTCTTTGGTGGCAAAAATCTTGCTGAAACTCAGAAGAGACTGGGGAACTCTGGTCTTCATAGCTTCCTGTTGGCAAAAACAGATTTGGTTTCTATTCCTGGAGGTGTCCCTCAGGAATCCAGTCTGTTTGGGGAATTCCACAACTCTTATCAGTCAATATTGAGGGCTGTTGCAAATATTGGGACCATGGCCTCAGTGTGGGATGTTGAAAGAGTAGCCCTGCAACCCCTAAATCTGTCCAAAGATGTGTGTCTAATTCTTTTGGCTACCAGGAAAGATTCCACAAGGATCTCTCTTGATTTACAGTGGAGGAGGTTTGCTGCATGGTGTGATGGCAAGTCCCTAGTTCATTTTTCCTACTCTAGACAAAACCTACTTGACTACCTTCTACATCTGAGTCTGGTTTAAAGACAACTCAGTTAGGGTTCATCTTGGTGCATTTGGAGCTTCTCACCCCCACGTACAAGGTAAATTCATCTCCATATAGCCATTAGGTGACTGTTTCGTACAGAGATTGCTCCAATTAAACCCTAGTATCAAGCTCCCGCGTCATGGGACCTCAGTATGGTATTGACCCAAATGACGAAAGCTCTTTTTGAAGCATTGGACTTTTGTGAGCTGACCTGGATGGTCACCTCGGCATACAGTGAGTCCCAGGCCCTAGTGATTTATTTATCTTACCCTAAATTTTTCAACAATAGGATGGTTCAGCTCATGCATCCTAAGTTCCTGCCTAAGGTAATGTCGGACTTCCACTGTAATAAGTCAGTCATCCTTCAGGGTGTTTTCTCAGGCCCCACTTCCACAAGAATGAATGGATGTAGAGGTGTAGAACTCGGTTCCATCCCCCCTAGAATTTGGTCTTTGGTTCCAGGCTGCCCTTAAAGAAAAAAAAAATGGCCTGATGCTACCAAATAATTTTTGTTGTTGGTGCTGTTCTTTGTCATTTCCCCTTTTTTCCATTCAAGGAAGTCTGTAGCTAGGGATTTCCCACATGTGAGAACTACTATTCTGCTTGTCCTAGGAGAAAGCAAAGTTGCTTATCTCTGGTAAGTGTTCTCTGAGGACAGAAGGAGGTCAGTCCTCACAAAACCCTTGGATTTAGTTCTCCGAGTCTTTAGCGTTGTTTATGTAACCCTGAGCTTGTGTCCCCTTGCAGGACTTCAAGGACCACACCCCAAACAGTTTTTGCTGTTCAGTCCTTTTGTGATGTTACAATCCCCTCTGTGAATCCAGAATTCTTGAGGTGGGGGGTGCAGTGGTGATGATGGAAGATTACTCTTTTAGGTCTTTTGGGGCAGATTTTAAAAGCCCTGCGTGTGTAAATCCAGCTGGATTTACGTGCGCAGGGGGTTTACACGCGCCGAGCCTATTGTGCATAGGCGCAGCAATGCACGCAAGCCCCGGGACGCGCGTATGTCCCGGGGCTTGAAAAAAGGGGTGGGGTGTGGCCAGAGGCAGGTGCAACTTCTTTAACAAAGCTGAGGGGGGGTTTAGGTAGGACTGGGGGGCGGAAGGAAAGTTCCCTCCGAGGCTGCTCTGAAATCACTCTGAGCGGCCTGGGAGGGAACGGGGAAAGCCATCGGGGCTCCCCTAGGGCTCGACGCGCGCAAGGTGCACAAGTGTGCACCCCCTTGTGCGCGCCGACCCTGGATTTTATAACTTACGCATGGGCGTAGATTTGTGCGCGCAACCCGGCATGCACAAATCTACGCCCGATTTTATAACATACGCGTGCAGCCACTCGCATGTTATAAAATCTGGGGTCTGCATGCGCAAGGGGTTGCACACTTGTGCACCTTGCACGTGCCAAGCCCTAGGGGAGCCCCGATGGCTTTTCCCCGTTCCCTCCGCCCCTCCCACCTTCCCCTCCCTTCCCCTACCTAACCCGCCCCCCAGCCCTACCTAAAACCCCCCTTCACCTTTGTTAAAGAAGTTGCGCCTACCTCTGAGCAGGTGTAGGTTGCACGCGCCGGCACGCTATCCGGAGTAAAAAAGGGTGTTCTGGGAAGTGACAGTTATCTGGGTAATTCAGACGATTTTCAACTATAATTGACTAAGGGCTAGATTCATCAAACTATCGCATACGAAAGGAAGAGGGGTGTGTTTTATGATAATAGCGCACATTGCGATAAATGGGCTATCTTAGCAGAATGCAATAACATTTTTGCACTTGGCAGTACTGTAATACCACAATTATTGCAGTTCCTACCTGCAACCACTGGGGGGGGGGCAGAGAGCCAGCCTAGCTATAAGGCCTTTCTAGTAGTTAGCTATTTATGCTACTATCGGAGGCCCACCTAGTAACTCGAGGTGGAGTTTAGGTAGTAGTGTAGGGGTTAGGGGCCACTTTGTCATGCAGAGTGAGACATACGAACAGAACAGTAAACTCCTGTGAAGATTTGATGTCCTTAAGAGTGAGGAAACTCACACAAAAATGAGATTTGTATATATATATCAAGCTAGGTTGAGAGAACATTGTACAAATCACAACTTTGTGTGAGTTTCCTCACTCCGAAGAACATCAAATCTTCACAAGAGTGTACTGTTCTGTTGGTACGTCTCACTCTGCATGTCAAAGTGGCCCCTGACCCCCCTACACTACTACTTAACCTCACCTCGAGTTACTAGGTGTGCCTCCTATATTAGCATAAATAGCTGCTTACTATGGTGCCACCCCCAGAGTCTCTCTTTCTTTCTCCCTCTCCCTCTCCTATTTCAGGGCCCTCCTCCAATCTTTACTCAGCCTAAAAATGCCCAAAACGCAATTTGCGAAAAAATCGCAATTTGCATTATGGGCATATCGCTAAACTTAACACCAGTGAAAAAGGTGTAGTTATTTTCAGCGTTAAAACTGTGCAATATGGTTTCGCAAAGTGCGAAGCCAGCCCACTTTTCCAAAAAGTGGGCTGGCTCATTAAGGCATTTTTCGCATGCAAAAACGCCTTAATGAGTGCAAAAAGGCCATAACGCGAGTTGGAAAATAACCCCTTAAGTTAGCCAGCTAATTTTGGATCTGCTCTGAAGCAGGTCTAAAGTTATCCAGCCTCGTAAAATATAGCAGGTTAAATAGCATTCCTGATTTAAACAAATAAATAAATAAATGGCAGGCCTACAGGCTCAAACCTGTCCCCTGCCGCTCTGCCACCTAAGCTCCAAAGGTCCAGACCTGCCAGCCCCTGTCCCATCTCTATGATTTAAAAAAAAAAAAAAAAAAATTAGTGCCGTGAGTCATAGCCAGTTATTCCCCTCCCCCCACCCGCTTGTTCCCTGTTCCTGTTTTTTGTTGTTTGTTTTTTTGTTTTTTTTTTTTAAACCATCATGCTCTCCAGGTGCCCCTCACCCCAACCCTTTTCCCTTTCACCCCTTGTACCTTAATGTGTAGCGTTTCTTCTGCGTGGATTGCTGTAGCATCATACTGCAACCCAGGCCCGATGCTTCTGCCGTTGCTAGGATACAGGGAACAGCCCTAGCAACGGCAGAAGTGTTAGGCCTGGATCGTGGTAGGATGCTACCGCGACGCGGCCTGAAGAAATGCTACACATTAAGGTACGAGGAGTGGAGGTGGGGCATCTGGAGAGCATTTTGAAAAAATAACAAAAAGACACGGAGTAGTTGGGGGGGGATTAATTGGCTATGACTCGCGGCACTCGTATATTTTTTTTTAAACGGAGATGGGGCAGGGGCCGGCAGGTTCAGATCCGAGGTCGTTTGGAGCTCGGGTGGGAGGGAGGCAGGGGACAGGTTTTGGGCCTTGTAGGCCCGCGATGATTTTTATTTATTTATTTATTTATTTATTTTGAACCAGGAGCCCTACTTAACCAGCTATATTATTTTGAATACAGCCAATTAAATGTTAAATTATCCAGCTAACCATAGCCGAATAAATGTTATACCTAACTGGTGATATTCAAAAGAATATGCTGCTTTGTTATCTGGCTAAGGTTATTCAAAAACATGCATGCCACTGAATATCCAGGACAAGTTATCTAGCGAACCTTAGCTGGATAACTTGTCCACAAAACTGCCAGCTGAATATTGGCCTCATTGTTTCTGGGCATTACACAGTTTAATTTGTTGTTCTTGATGAGGGTTTCATCCCTGATTCAATCAAAATGGCATCTGTTTGGCCCATTCTTAAGAGGAGGGATTTAGTATTGGAGGATCCATCCAGTTATCAACCAACTTCTAATCTCCGAGCGCTAAATAAAATTATGGAAAAAGTAGTATTTGCTGAATTGAATAAGTTTATAGAAGATAATGATATTTTAGATTGCCATAAAGTAGGTTATCGGTCTGGACAAAGTACAGAAACACTATTAGTATTGGTAGGCGATTCAGTACTTACATATCGCCCCTTTATGAAATCATTGCTACTTGTGGGATTTATTTCAAATTTATGCTGACGATATACAACTAATTTGTCCAGTGTTCAGGAACATACCCTTGGCTGTTGATAATTTTTCAACATGTTACATGCCATTAATGCCTGGTTGAGACAAAACCGCCTGACTTTCGGGCTGATTCAGTAAAAGTCACGGGAGAGTTGCAATGGTTGCTACTGACTTTGAGCTTCTTTTAAAGTGTGTACTGTGTGTTTAAGGTTTTAACATATGGCAACCCACAATATTTGCATGATATATTACAGTGCACTCACAAGACAAATTCTTGCTTGCGATCCCTTCGGGAGGCACGCTTGCAAACCTACTCATAGGCATGAATTTTCTATAATTGGGCTTGTCCTTTGGAACACACTGCTGATTGACTTGTGAAAGACTACTGATTTGAAACTGTTTTGTATCAAGCTGAAGCATTACTAACATGGGGAATGCGGGACCCTTGGCATTCTCCCCTCCCTCCCCCCCCCCCCCCCCAATAAAATACACACAAACACCAATTGGGATACAAACAGGTTGCAGTTTATTATCCATAAACAATAACCTGAGCCTGGCCATTAAACACATACCCCCTCCCCCCTCCATTAACACATGACCCTTCTCACCTTATATGGCTATTATGTCACCACGTCCCAGTGACATACTGCCACTGCATCCCACCCGTCCTTACATCATGGCCATCGCCATTTACCGGTCCTCCCTGCTTCGTCCCAGCAGGAAAAACCTACAGCTCGCACAACATCTCCCACTGTGCGCACTTATCTTGCGTAGCAGCCCCCCAGCTGCACCTTCCTTGCCATGACGCCCCTCCATGACAAAAGTCTTATGTTTGAAATCTTTTTATTAAACATTTTCAACACGTTACGTATAAAAGCAACATTTCCAAGAGACCTCCACACGGCGGTGAGGTGTTCCTGCACACCGCCATGAGGCAACCAAATTCAAACTTAACTCTAACCCTTGAAGAGAACCCTCCCCCCCCTCCCCTTTACCTATATTATATCTCCCCAACCAGACCCAAATCCAGGCACAAGTAATCCAATATTACTAAGCACGATCCATGGTCTTGTATACAACCAACATCTTACAATATATCATTTATGAGCAAACTTTTAGCTCTAGAGGTTAAAGTCTACAATTAAGAATCCCAGATCTTCATAAATACAGCTCGTTTATTAATTACATCCACCTATTCTATATACTTTTCCATGATACAAATATTGTGAATATTAATCCACAACTGCATTATCGTAGGGGCTTCTGACACAATCCATTACTGTAGGATTACCTTTAAGCAACACCTTATGCCCTTTTATTTATTTATATATATATATATATATATATAAAATTAATATTCACTATATATTTTTTTTTTGGAATATTCATTTTTATTGGCTTTTACTTTACAGTAAGAATGTGTGATAAAGATAAATCTACCATATCCGTGCAAACCAGGCGGTACTAGTGAACAAGTATATAAACTTCCAGTTTTAACAAAGAAACAGTTTCAACATAGTAATAGCACTATACGAACTAAGCAGGCATTGCCACCACTCCAAAACATTCCCCCTACATGTTCTCATCCCTACACCAACCCTCTTCTCCTTTCCCCACCCTCACTTCCCAGGAGTGATTGCTAATACCATACCATTATCCCCCATATCTTTATATACTTATTTTTTGAAGCTTACACCTGCGGTATCATCAAAAAGAAACGAGGATATCTCCGGGGGCAGCCACACCTATGTTATCGTGAAGATATTCTGTTGCACCTGCTTCCAGAATACCTGGAGAACCAGATAGGACCAAAACTGGAGTCCCAGTGATCCCACTTCTAGCTGGCATTTTATACGTGTTTGTAAGTTATATGCTACCTATAAGCTTGTTTTTGAGGCTAATAGAACCGCATCAGGAACTTATACTGTGTGGCTCTCAAAGAAATATTTGTTAATGATAAAATTCAAAAGAAACATCTTAAGTAATCCTAGGTGGACATGCTGAACCCTGACTCCTGCCACCACCCTTCCAAGATATTGGAGGCCATTGACAGCAATGCCAGTTTCTTGATCTTCCTATATAAGGAAGAAATAGTATTCCTCCCTGGATTTTCTAGATCAGAAAGCTCAGCCAATTTTTCCCTCTTTTCCTGTTTTAATTCCTTCTTGTCCAAAGGTAAGGCATGTTTCGCATGCAAATATGCATAAAATTGTTGACAAGGGATATTAAAATTTTCTTGAAGGTCTTGAAAAGACCTTAATTTACCCTCCTCCATAAAACACATGAAAAATTGGCTGTAAACCCTTCGTCCTCCACTCCACAAATGTAGGCCTGGCAAAAAATATTTCACACTACTTACCACCAGCAGTAAGTAGTGTGAAATTTTATAATTCAACCATAACTTCCTGCACAACAATATCCAGGCTTTCCTCAAAGGAGCAAATCAAAGACTTTTCTGTAGCCGCCCTGGGAGGACGTTACCAGTGGAGTGGAGAAAATATCTTAAGCTCCAAAGGCTTCAACAATTCCTTCTCCTAAGACAAAGGAGTATAGTACTCTGTGTCCATAAGCCAATCTCGTGACAGTCTTAAAGTTAACAGCGACCAAACATTAGACTTGGGTTATCCGCCACAAACAAGGCCCTATGCATGTGGACCTTGTTCCCTCCACTGCAGACCAACCCCTGTACAAAAAAACCTCTCCAAAGCTTCCTGAAGAGAGTTATTAAAAATCAGTCCCCTCATCAGATAAATGTATCTCATCCGGCCTATACAGGTCAGAACAACTATCCCCCGCCCACTGATGTTTGATCCTAAATCCCCTTTGCACCTCCACCCAACCCCCATCTGATGATTAACTTTCTTAATACCCTTCTTCCAAAGAGGCTGATCTCTAAACTTAAAACACATAATTATGTCTGAGCTCCCAAACCGGGTAATCTGCATAATAATCATTACTGTGCCCAGATCTTTCCTAGTAGCAGCTACAAATTCTGTACACAACCAGACCCCCAAATGTTTCCCCCCAAGGTGCAGAACCAAAACCTCCGGTGCCTGATGCATCCTCAGTAAGTCCTGAAGCACCGGCACCATCTGATTCCAGTGCATCCCACACATCCCAAACCCACACATCTGCTTCTCTGCTGTTGCCAATCCCAAGTCCTCACCATAAGGCCTCTGGATAGCCCTCCAGTACACCCACTGTACAAATGCCACCCTCCCATAGCCCTGAAAAAGATAAAACAAATTAACCATCTCCCCGTCAACCTCCCAAGGACACTCTATAAAACTTTCCACACATATGAGGCAAACGCCCTCGAATGCCATTGCCCAATACTCTGATTCTGATCTTCTGACAACCCCGCCTCCGCAGCACTAGTGGCCGCACCAGTCCTGAATGAATGCATTTTATGCACATTCACGTGCCACCACACACGCACTGTCACCACCCGCAAGACCCTCACAAACTGATACCACATCATAGGAGAACAATCAGCAGGCACCAAAAATGTCCCCCCACCACAGGCCTAATCCGCATAAACGCCTGTGCACGCCTAACGGGACATACGGAAACATCAGCGCATGTCCCAAAGTAATAGTGTGCCGCTTCCCTCCCTTAGACTTGTGTATCCTAAACATAAGGTGATTATCTGATACAGATGCATTTGTCCTCGGCAGCCCCGCACTCCCCGGGTGTGCCCACGATTCAGCCACCAATTCTCCCACTCGCAAGACTCCGGAAAAGGTAAATGCAGATGTAGCCCGAATGAGCACCTCTTCATAATCAGACCAATAAACCTCCGTCACATGCTGAGAACTAATTAATAACTCCATGTAACATGTCTGTCTGCACTTGTCCTTCACCACACCTCCCCCAATCCCCAAACGTGCGCTTAACTGCAAAACTAACAGCAGGATTGCTCCAACCCAAAATCTTATGAAAAAATGCAAATCCCGCCAACTGCAGCCACACAATTGCCAAAGAATATCCAGACTGCTTTGCCCACGTAACATACTGTAAAATCGCCAAGTCAAGAACCGGCCCCCCCCCCCCCAAACACTACCCACGAGCACCAAAACAAACAGGGCACAGCAACTCTATCCTTCATGTACGATGCCGAGGTTCTTGGTGCCACCGATTGTACTAATCATTTCCCATGCTCTGTCAGACCAGACTTCCAAAGGTATTCCAGAACAACTGCTCCCATAAAGTCTACTTGCAGGGCCAATCTCCGGAAGACATCCTACTTAGAATGAGAGAGAATGTCCGCCATTGAGTTGTCAATCCCTGGAACATGCTTGGCTGTAGCCAATACATTCCAACTCGGTCACACCACCAATTCCCGCAACAAAGCCAATACCTTCTGACATTTTGCAGATGACCTATTTATTACCTCCACCACCCCACGGTTGTCACACCAGAATACAACTTTCCTATCCCGCAGATGGTGGCCCCATAAAGCCAAAGCCACCACAATGAGAAATAACTCCAAGAAAGTTATGTTCCTGGTGACACCACTTTCCACCCATGCAGGCGGCCAACTGCTGGCACACCAAGCCAACATTTCACATACAGCATTGGATAACAGATCATTGTGACTAAAACCAATACTTCTAGTTATTGCTGTAATCTGTCAAAAGACTGCACAAATAACGCCTTTGACTGCATTCTGATCCTGAAGACGGATGTTTCAGACTTTCTGGCAATGCATTCCAAAGGCAAGGGACAACAGCAGCCGAATATGGGATTCAAATATTCTGACTTCTTTAAAAGAAGACACATCTAAAAGACTAAGTGTAGAGACCTCTTGGGGTCTCCACTAGATGTCCCTTGCCCCAGCCCTTGGTTAGTCAGCTGCAGAGGGACAAACCATTCATTACAGCATCTCCCCCAGAGTTTGTCTGGAATTGGACGTCCCTTAGGCACAAGGGGAGGGGGGCTAGATTAGGTAAGAGCAGGGCAGATGCAGTTTGCTTTTGAAGGGGAAGGTTGTGCTTCATGTGTGCTCTCTGAATTAGGCCGCCAGACTGACAGTAAAGAAGAGAGAGAGGCACATTCCTTGCCAGTTCCTGTAATGGGGCTGGAAGGAAGAGGGTTATTGAGGAAAGCATGTTACAGTTTTCCAGGTTCTCTGCAATTTTGACCTGTTTCCTTCTTGGGCAGGGTGATCAGGAGGGACTGCATACCTTTTCAGCCTGTATAAGAGGAGGTTGCAGCACCCAGTTTGAGAAGAGATCCTGTTTCAAGTTGTATTTTTCCAACACTGGGGAAAGGGAGAATGTTTCTGCCCCCTCCTTTTTCCCCATACTGGAGACTTTTGGTAGCGGTTTCCAGTGCAGGCCTTTCCTCCTGGGAGGCCAGCTTCTGTCTTTTTTGAAGAGGAATCATCACGGGAGAAACATCAGGAGATCCCCAACCGGAGTTCTACCGCAGGACACAGGCCACTCCCAGGTGACATTTGGGATGTAACATGGACTTCAAGTACTATGGGAAGGGATCCAGTCACTGTTAGGATTCCTCAGCCATCTTGGGATAATCATCTTTCCTTACCATGGAGGATACCCATGTTCCAAGCCCCTGCCTGGAGGGACATTTCCAGAGACTTAAAGAGCATTCGAATTCTGTCTCATGTAAATCTGGGAACACTGAAAGTATCTGGACACTTTGTTTTGCATCTCTTGATTCTTTTAAGAGGAATTACAGTAAACTTTAATGTGAACATCCATCTAGTGAGTCCTGCCTGGACTGTAAGTGTGCCTGCCCCAGAGAGCTATATTAACACACACACACTGTACAGACAACCAGTGCAAATTAAAATAGGTGAAATATGGTCCTGAACATGGGCACCAGTTATAACCTGAGCAGCCGCATTTTGCACTGTTTGCAGCACTTTAGCAGTCAATGGGAGCTCCACATATAGTACAGTGAATTTAATCCAGAGAAGAGAGAACCAAAGCATCCAATCCAACTATGCTAAAAGGATCCATGAATACCAATTTAATCCTAAAACCCTGTTTGCATACGTCACAGACTTAATACAACCATCCACCAATACACCCTCTCAAGAAAACCTGCGAAGAACTTGCCCACTACTTTAACGACAAGATCACCAGGATAATCACGACTAACTCACACACGACCAACACGTCCCCCAAACTACCACACTTAACTACAACCTCATGGACTCAATTCGATACAGTTGCCTCAACAGAAGTCGAAACAATCATCCAAAACCTTAACCCCGCTGCACACCCTCTCGACCCCATCCCTATAAAACTAAAGCAAATCCCCAACACCATTGCCAGACCTATAGCAGACATCGTTAATCTATCTCGAACAGGGCACTTTCCCAGACACCCACAAATGTGCCGCCATCAAGCCCACCCTCAAAAAACATCAACTTGACAAGTCCGACCCAGCAAACTACAGATCCATCTCCAACCTCCCTTTTATAGCCAAGATCCTCGAAAAATTTGTTAACCGATAAGTCACCGAACACCTGGAAAACCAGAATATATTTTCTCCATCACAACACGGATTCAGAAAACACTTCAGCACGGAAATACTACTCCTCACCCTCACCGAATCCATCCTCAAAGGCCTCGACAGTAGTCACTCCTACCTGCTGATCTTACTAGACATCTCAGCAGCCTTTGATACTGTCAACCTTGAAACACTACTAAACAGACTAAGTGAAATTGGCCTATGCAATACCACTCTCAAATGGTTTAAATCATACCTATCAGACCGATCCTACAAAGACAGACTAAACGCATCAGAATCCAAACCAATTCCCCTTCCACAAAGCGCATCTCTCTCATCAAGCCTCTTCAACATCTACATCCTACCCCTATGCACACTACTGTCCGAACTAAACTTATCCTATTTCATATACACAGACTATGTGCAAATACTGCTGCCTCTAAAAGATACTATTGTAAACACCCTAAAACTCTGGGACACTCATTTCCAGAAGACAGCATGACTACTCTCGCATATGTCACTCTACCTCAACCATAAGAAAACCGAAATCCTACACATAACTAACAAATCCACCACAGCACTCAGCCTCAACCACTCAAATCAGAGTTGGAGAATAATATAGCCCCCACAGTCAAAGACCTTGGCGTCATCATAGTTGATGATCTAAACCTAAAAAAAACACATCAACTCAACAATCAAAGACGGATTCTTCAAACTTCAGATCCTAAAAAAAGTCAAACCGCTTCTCTACATCCACGACTACCGAACTGTTCTTCAAGCGCTACTGTTCTCCAAACTTGACTACTGCAATGCCCTCCTTCTTGGCCTCCCCTCCATCACCCTTAGACCGCTGCAGTTACTACAGAATGCTGCGGCAAGATCACTCACAAATTCCAAAAGATATGATCATATCTCACCAATACTCAAAAAAACTACACTGGCTACCCATCGCACACAGAATACAATACAAAGCCCTAACACTCATCCAGAAAGCACTATACTATGACAAGTTTGACTGGCTAAGCACAGCCTTCCATTTCTACAATCCTCAAAGAAACCTCTGATCCACTTCACCAAAAATGGCACACCTGACCACAACACGGGTTCGTGCTCTAACGATTATAGGTTCCTCCCTCTGGAACAACTTACCGTCTAAATTAAGACTGGATCCCACAACATGTTCCTTCATTAAAAAAACCCCTCAAAACATGTTTTTTTAAACAAGCATTCCCGTCAGCCACCTTCCAGCCACTCTACAAAAACAATCCGCCCCCCCCCCCCCCCGACCTCCTATCAATCTCCCCCTTCTATTCCACCATCTCCCCGCCTCCCTTTCCCCTATCTGCCTCTAGCTGCATTCCATGTCTTTGGCATAGACAATACCCCCCCTCACCCCCCAACTCTCTATTAATACCATTCACCGTAATAACTCTTCATAACCCCCCCAATTCTGCCCATCGAGTATATTCTATCCATTGAATCTAACTATAACATTTGTAAATATTATCCAAAATCAATCTGTATACTGTTAAAATTCTTGTTACTCTTGTATGAATCTAAACCATATTGTTGCTACCATTACTTCATACTATCACTTATTACCAGTTACTTCTTTTTCTCACCTGATTCTTAGCCATGTTGTTCCTACTACTTATAACCTAAATTATATTATATTGTTACAGACGATACAAAGTTGCAATGTAAAATAAAAACCCTATCTCTTATTGAATACTGTTGAAATGTAAACCGTTGTGATATGCCAGCTCGAGCAGCGGTATATATAAATAAATAAATAAACCCTAAAATCATGAGCATTAAAATGATTTCGCATGTCGTGACATGCAAAGTTTAAAAAAAAAAAAAGCATTCTTCACGACTGACATAACGTAAGGTTATAGTGAAAGAACAAAATTGATTTTTACACCTAGACTACGTCCCTTAAAAGAAATGGGAATATTGCAGCCATCAAAGAATAGAGGTGCCTTACCAGCCAACAAGATTATTACATTCAGGTGATCAGTTATTACTAAGGATTATTTTGGCCTCAGATCAGACTGGAAATCACCAGATGGATTTCCTGTGCATATTGGGTTCCATCACTATGGCACTAGTTACCGCTACAAAATCAATTAGAGCCCAAATATAGTAAATTAGTTTAAAAAAATAAAATAAAATAAATTAAAACCTGGTTATTCAGTAAAGCTTTTGATAATGTTGAATTATCTATGGGAGTGTTTGCTATACCTTTTAGGTTATAGGTCTCATGATTTTCTTACTTAACTATTATGTTAGGCCCACTTATTTGAGGCTTTTAGTAATGTTTGAGGCACCCATAAGTTTATTTTAATTTTAATTTTGCATATTTCATTGTTTGATTTTGTTTTAAGTTACTTGAGATAATCTGTTTCTATGTACACCGCCTAGCCCAACTATGGTTGTTATATGCGGTTTATTAATGTTTTTAAATACAAAACATATGAACATTTATTTATGCATTGTTTGGTTGTTTATGATTTTATTTGACTGATGACTATTTTATGTATTTATCATAACATGGTATTATCTTTGGTTGTTTTATATTTTATTTTATTTGCTATTAGATTAATATATTTTATGTATTTATTGTAAACTACTTTGATTAATACAGAAAGGAGGAATATTAAGAAAATGAAATGACCTAAACTAAGGCAGAGTATCATCAAGCTTTCTGTACTAGGGGCCCCTCAATCTGCACCTAATAAGTATTCTGCAACTGGCCAATCAAGTGGTCGTATACTAGATTCAGAGGTGACTTTCTGCCAGATCACCAACCTGAAAAATGTTGCTTCCTTTTCCCTATTGTAGCTGGAGTGGAAGATCACTGCCACTGGCCCTGACCTTATGTGTATGTGCATAGTATACAAAAAATGGCACTAACACAAATAACCGTGTTTATATGTTCATTGCTGTGTATAAACAAAACAAAAAAATATATTTGACGCCTAACAACCCACATATAACTGTGGATTTCTGCCAGTTCACAACCTTTGGTAGTGGATTAACAGAGCTTTGTAGGTCAAAAACGTTTTTAATCATAGACTAAAAACATTCCACATTTGCAAAAAGTACTTTTAAACATGCAGTGGAATGTGCTCCTTCATGTTTCTATAAACTAACTAATAAAATTTGTTTCACTGTGTTCTCAATAAAAGGTACTTTTTAGAGATCATCACATCCTAAACTCTATAGTGCCCTATAATGCCCGACAAAGGCCTTTGGTTCACGTGCATGAGGCTTCTTCAAGAGAAGTATGTGATGACTTTTATATTGTTGTGTATCAGAAATTCTCTTCATGTGCTTTATCAGTATAATTCACTTCACCAAAACAGCTCACGCTAACTTGTGTGTGTGCCAAAATGAAAAAGCAAATAGTTGCAGTAAATCTTGCTAAAATGAAAACTCCTCAATAAGCAATTTGACAAGCCTTATGTATTATATACTAACTTGAAATGAGCCAAAAGGTAGACTATGCAAAATATACCTGGATGAATTTCAGTTTGTTTCTCCAAAAACTATGGCATTACCTAGGCAGCCTTAGTAATTATGTGTATATATAAAGGGCCCGCCTTATTAGACTCATGCTAACCAATTACTGAAACTCTTAATATGGTCATTATACAATTAAAGATCCTCTTCTGTTGCACTCATATTTTACTTGATTAGAAAGCTTGCCAGGGGAAAAAATGTAAAACCTTTCTTAATGTTGTAAACTCAGTGACTCATTTCCTCAAAAAAGATACAGCTGCACTGAGAAGGGTGACCAAAATGATAAAGGGTATGGAATGGCTTCCCTTTGATGAAAGGCTAAAGAGGTTAGGGCTAATCAAGTTGGAGAAGAGATGGCTGAGAGGGGATATGATAGAGGTCTACAAAATCATGAAAGGACTTGAATCGGTAAATGTGGAACAGTTATTTACTATTTCGGATAATACAAGGACTAGGGGGAACACCATGAAGTTAGCAAGTAGCACATTTAAAACAAATCAGAGAAAAATCTTTTTCACTCAGCGCACAATTAAACTCTGAAATTCATTGCCGGAGGATGTGGTTAAGGCAGTTAGTGTAACTGGGTTTAAAAAAGGTTTGGATAAGTTCCTGAAGGAGAAGTCCAAAAACTGCTAGTAGAACATAAGATATGCCATACTGGGTCAGACCAAGGGTCCATCAAGCCCAGTATCCTGTTTCCAACAGTGGCCAATCCAAGTCACAATTACCTGGCAAGTACCCCAACATTAGATAAATGACAAGCTACCATTGCTTATTAATTACCTTAATTAGACATGGAATATAAATAAATAGTTCTTAATATAAATAAATGCAGCTCTCAAGCTCTGGGTGCTATCTACCAGAAGATACTTTGAGCCCTTGATTTTGATGCAGAGTTCACCAATACAGCTGGAAAATCTCCCCTTTTCCTAGCGTGTAGCCAGATGGACTCAGGACCAATGGGTATTGTGCTCTCCTGATAGCAGATGGGAGACGGAGTCAGATTTCAAAGCTGATGTCAGCCTACATATACCTGTGCAGCATGCTTAGCTCTCCAGTATTTCTCCGTCTCCCATAACAGATGCGGACACTATCCAAAAGAATAGTGTAATATTTACAAGAAAGAAGAAAATTTACCTTTAAGAAGAGAGCCCTGCTTCTCCTGCGGTGAAACCTAACTGTCTCTCCCCCAGTCGAGACTATCCCTCAGAGGTCAGCCTTAGTCCGCCGGCCGAGTCCCAGTGTGGACGTTGCCCCCAGGGTGGCTGAAAGGCAGAGGGTGCAGATTCGAATGCAGCGGTGAAGGTATTTCCCTCTTTCCCCCGGCAGCTGGAGACCACCCGGCACGCGACCAGTAAGCGCCGAGACCAGGTAAGGTAGAAACCTATTCTTCTAAGTCTCCGGTCTCCAAGGCTCGAACAGCCGTACCGACTTTTTCCTCCGAGGAGGTTTAAATCTGGTTAAGCAGCCTTCCTCTGGCTAGACCCCTATCTGGTCAAGGGTCCACACACGTGGAGTCCCTCCGGGGGGGGGGTCGCCATCTTGTTGCCGGGGTCGTCTGCGCCATCTTCCCCCCTCGCCGTCGCTGAGCAGGCCAGAGGCCCGAGGTGCCTAACTTGAGCGCGTCTGTAGGGATACACGCTTAACTGCATGCACATCTGGGTTGTGCGCACAGCAGCTCGCACAACTAGGCCGCATGCACAACTGCGCACATAACTGTGCCACGTGCACAAAATCCACCACCTGCACGCATAACTTGTGCATACGTACTGCGCATAACGTCTGCGCTCCCGACGCGCACAACTAAGAGCATCCGCACGCATAACTCTCGCACAGACATGTTTTCAAGCCCTACACGTGCACAAACAATGTCGCCACCATCCAAGAAGGCCAAGGGACCCTTCCTTTGCCCAGCCTGCCACTTGAGAGCTATGCAGCCTGATTTAGAATCCCTTCTGTGCCAGCAATGCAAACAGAACCAGGGAGAGCCCAATCAAGACCTCCCACAGTCAGGAATGGGATCAGGAACCACTGATGATGGCACCCCGGACCCAACTATGTCCAACTCGGCGCCCCCACAGGAAAGTTCCTCCGGGGCTACCACTACAATCCATCCTGGCATCAACATGGACGCAGGAACCTTCTCCTGGGTGGAATTTTTCAAAGGGCTGCAAACCTTTGTCTAGGCGCAACCAGCCCTGGCTGTCCACTTGCCTCAAACTCTGCCGGAAGCCCAAGCCCTTCCCAGCAACTCCCAAGGCTCTTGAGACATGCCTCTCCTATCCAAGATCATCCCGGATGGGGATCCAGACACCTCAGAGGAGGAAACCGACTCCCTGGAAGAAGGGGAAATCCCCCCCCCCCCCCCCCCCCCCCAGGGATGGAGCCATACCGGACCATGCTCCGATTCTTCCACAAAGACGAATTACCAGCCCTCGTGTCCCAAACTATGAAGACACTGGGTCTTCCAGGCTCGGACCCTACATTGGAACCTAAAAAGAGTCCCATGCTGGTGTACCTACGTAAAGCCTCATGCTATTTTCCTATGTTGGAGCCCATCAAGGAACTGATTGACCTGGAATGGAATGCTCCAGAGGCCAGTTTTAAAGGGAGACGGGCACTAGAAGCCCTATACCCGCTGGAACCCACAGCCAAGGAACTTCTACGCTTCCCTAAAGTGGACGCTATGATCTGTGGTGTCTCAAAATGCACCACAATCCCTGTGGAGGGAGGAGCAGCACTGAAGGATGCCCAAGACAGAAGGCTGGAAGCCATCCTTAAGCAGTCCTTTGATGTCTCAGCAATGACGCTACAAATTGCCTCTTGCTGCGCCTTGGTGGCATGTTCCTGTTTGATCCTCTCTAGAGACGCTGCCACACCCGGAGAAGCGATAGAACCTGCGGTCTCCTTCCTCACCGATGCTACCGCTGACCTCATGCACACATCGTCCAGGGGTGTCACCGCCGCAGTGGTGGCCAGAAGACAATTATGACTCCAAAACTAGTCAGATGACGTGACTTCCAAGGCGAATCTCACAAAAATGCCTTTTAAAGGATCTCTCCTATTCGGAAGTGAACTGGAGAAGTTAGCCAACAAATGGGGGTGAATCTCCAGTACCCCGATTACCTGAAGACAGGAACAAAAGAACATATCAGCGCTCCTCCCCCCGAAGAACCAAGGGTAGAAGATTGCAGCGTTTTAAACCTTACAGGAACACACAGTCCCAAGCACCTTGTACTTCAGGAAGGTTTCAGTCCTTTCGGAACAAGCACATTAAGAGAGGAGCAAACTCAGGGGCAGGCTTCGGCTGTGCCCCACAATGAGAAGAGACAGACCCATCCACAGGAAGAAGACATAGGAGGCAGACTTACCCTCTTCTACCAAAGATGGGTTGAAGTAACATCGGACAAGTGGGTCCTAACGATCATTTGAGAGGGGTATGCCCTGGAATTCCAAAGCATCCCCCCAGACAAATTTATGAGATCACCATGCCACTCCCACTCCAAGAGATTGGCAGTGGAAACCACGCTAGCAAGACTACTCAGCCTGAAGACAATAACTCCGGTGCCTACATCTCAACAAAATACTGGTCACTATTCCATCTATTTTCTCGTTCCCAAGAAAGAAGGAACATTCTGACCCATCCTGGACCTCAAGGCCGTCAACCGTTATCTGAAAGTACCACACTTCCGCATGGAAACCCTATGATCCGTTATAATGGCAGTGCAACTGAGAGAATTCTTAACTTCCCTGGACCTATCCGAAGCCTACCTTCACAACCCGGTCTATCAGGACCACCAGTGCTTCCTGCGCTTTGCGATACTGGGCAATCATTACCATTTTCGAGCACTACTCTTCGGCCTAGCCATCACTCCCAGATCCTTCACCAAAATTATGGTGGTAGTAGCGGCTGCACTGAGGAAAGAAGGAGTTCTGGTACATCCTTACTTGGATGATTGGCTGATCAGAGCAAAGTCTCCGGAGGAGAGTCGCCACGCAACCACCAGAGTCAAGAACTTACTACAAGAGCTCGGGTGGGTCGTGAACACAGCTTGGAGAAGAGATGGCTGAGGCGGGATATGATAAAGATGTTTAAAATCATGAAAGGTCTAGAAACGGGTAGATGTGAATCGGTTATTTACTCTTTCAGAAAATAGAAAGACTAGGGGCACTCCATGAAGTTAGCATGGGGCACATTTAAAACTAATCGGAGAAAGTTCTTTTTTACTCAACGCACAATTAAACTCTGGAATTTGTTACCAGAGGATGTGGTTAGTGCAGTTAGTATAGCTGTGTTTAAAAAAGGATTGGATAAGTTCTTGGAGGAGAAGTCCATTACCTGCTATTAAGGTCACTTAGAGAATAGCCACTGCCATTAGCAATGGTAACATGGAATAGACTTAGTTTTTGGGTACTTGTCAGGTTCTTATGGCCTGGATTGGCCACTGTTGGAAACAAGATGCTGGGCTTGATGGACCCTTGGTCTGACCCAGTATGGCATTTTCTTATGTTCTTAAGAGCTGCCTACAGCCCTCCCAGTCACTAGAATACCTGGGAGTCTGGTTTGATACCAAGCTGGACAAAGTCTATCTTCCCCCTCCAAGGAGAAGGAAACTGATGGGTCAATTGCGAAACCTGTTGAACTCGGTTTGCCCCAAGGTATGGGACTACCTTAAAGTCCTTGGCCTCATGACCTCAACTCTGGAAGTTGTTCCGTGGGCAAGGACCCATATGCGACCACTACATTGCTCCCTATTGTCACGATGGAATCCAGTGTCCCAGAACTACTCAATTTGCCTCCAGCTACCGACAGTTTCGGCATCAGCTTCAATGGTGGCTACAAGAAGAACACCAAAGCAGAGGCGTAAACCTATCCGCACCAAAGTAGATCTTGTTCACCACGGTCGCGGGTCTGCAAGGGTGGGGAGCCCACTGTCAGGAACTGACAGCCCAGGGACAATGGAACAAAGAAGAGGCGGAATGGAACATAAACCGCCTGGAAGTTCGAGTGGTCAGACTAGCCTGCCTGCGATTCAGCCACAGACTCCGAGGCGAGTCTCAGAGTCATGTCAGACAACGCCACAACCGTGACCTACATCAACTGCCAGGGAGGAACCAGGAGCCAGCAGGTGTCTCTGGAAATATACCCTCTCATGGAGTGGGCAAAAACAAACCTGCAAGGGATTTCGGCCTCACACATCGCAGGAAAAGACAACATCTCAGCGGATTACCTCAGCAGAGAGAGCCTAGACCCGGGGGAATGGTCGCTGGCAGACACAGCCTTCCAGATGATAGTGAATCGATGGGGTCCCCCAGCCATGGACCTCCTAGCAACTTGTCACAATGCCCAGGTCCCCAGATTCTTCAGCTGCAGACGAGAGCCAATGTCTCAAGGAATTGACGCTCTCGTCCAGAGCTGGCCGCTACTGGGCAGGGTCATTCACAAGATAGAGCACCACAGGGGACTAGTCCTACTAGTCACGCCAGATTGGCCAAGAAGAGCATGGTACGCGGACATGCGAAGACTATTGGCAGGGAATCCTCTGGGTCTACCGCCATACAGGGAGCTTCTTCAGCAGGGACCAATCTCCCACGAAGACTCGGCTTGATTCTCTCTTACGGTATAGCCCTTGAGAGGACTAACCTAAAGAAGCGCGGCTACTCAAAAGCCGTGATTGACATCCTGCTCCGAGCACGCAAGGTCTCCACATCTCTGTCTTACATACGGATCTGGAGAGTAGTTGAAGCCTGGTGTGAAGACCGCGCCCTCCTTCCGAGGACAGTCAAGATTCCCACGATCCTAGAATTCCTACAACTCCCTCAAAGTTCAAGTCACTGCACTGGCCTGTTTCACGTCCGAAGCGGACTGCATCAGACTGTCAACTCATCCTGATGTGTCTCGCTTCCTGAAAGGAGTTAAACAACTCCGGCCACCTCTAAAGTGGCCGGTGCCTCTATGGAACCTCAACCTAATAATAGACTTCCTAGCAGGGTAGCCCTTCAGACCAACAAGCGGCCTGCCTCTACGTCTCTTGACTTTAAAGACTGCATTCCTGATCGCAATAATCTCAGCTCAGTGCATCTCCGAACTTCAAGCTTTATCCTGTCTAGAACTGTTCCTCAAGTTCACCCAGGTACCATACAGCTGCGTACAGTATTATCCTTCCTTCCGAAAGTGGTTTCCCAGTTCCATATGAACCAGACCATATCCTTACCATCACCAGATGAACACAGAGATTTGGAAGACTCACGCCTCCTTCGTCGCCTGAATGTCGGCAGAATCCTAGTCCAATACCTCAAGAGATCGGAATCCTTGCACAAAACTGATCACCTGTTCATTCTTCACAGTGGGAAGAAACAAGGGGAAGCGGCATTGCGGGCGACCATAGCCCACTGGATCAAAGAAGTCATTAATGCTGCCTATATAGAGGCAGGAAAACCACTACCTCTACAAGTCAAGGCGCATTCTGCAAGGGCCAAGGCAGTCTCCTGGGCTGAAACCAGGCTGCTTTCACCAGCCAAGATCTGTCGGGCGGCAACATGGTCCTCCCTACACACCTTCTCCAGGTTCTACCACCTGGATGTCCAGGCCAGAGAGCATACAGCCTTCGCAAGGGCAGCACTAAGTGGGCCATGGGCAGCCTCCCACCCGGTAGGGGAATAGCTTTTGTACATCCCATTGGTCCTGAGTCCATCTGGCTACACACTAGGAAATGGAGAAATTACTTACCTGATAATTTCGTTTTCCTTAGTGTAGACAGATGGACTCAGCATCCTGCTCACGGCTGCTCCAGAAATAAGAGAACCTTGGATATCAATCTCAAGACTGTACGGGTAAGCCTCAGCCTACCTCTATGTTAAGGCACCCGCAGTTACCTATGTGTCGTCGTTTATTGTTTCAGCGCACCGGTGATCTCCAGTGCCAAAATGTTTTTATACAAATAATCAGTTGAACTTGTTCAACGTTAATCAAGTGTAATCAAGTATCAAGCAACATATATCCACACTGGCTTTTCGAAGAGAATACTGAAGAGCTAAGCATGCTGCACGGGTATTTGTAGGCTGACGTCAGCTTTGAAATCTGACTCCATCTCCCATCTGCTATCAGGAGAGCACAATACCCATTGGTCCTGAGTCCATCTGTCTACACCAAGGAAAACGAAATTAGCAGGTAAGTAATTTCTCCAATTTTCTGGATGCTTGTTTTTAAAAAATGGAGAAGAGACTGCAACAAAAACAGTTAAAGTGAAATTGGCTGAAGCTTAGATGCCAACACTAAAGATGAGACTGACCTGAGTTTTCAGTGAAGCGGTGGTAACTGACCTCACTGCTTTCGGGTAGGCCAAAAGATAGCCGGTTATCTTAGGATAATTCCAGATATCAGCGCTTTAACCAGCTAACTTAGCCGCATATTTGCACTGCCCTGTGGAATGCCTCCAGGTTATCCGGCTAAGTTTTAGCTCCATAACTACTTAGCCAGATAACTGAGGAGTTCAGCCTGTGGGAAATTTGAAACCCCAGCATTTGTTTGGCTTAAGTGCCGAATTTAGCTGAACAAACACACTGAATATTGCCCCCATGTTTAATTTGCTATTACATAACTCCTGATTTCTTCCCCAATCATTGCTTTTGCAGTCTCCCAGAATAATCGTGGGTTATATTTGTGTAGGCAAAAGTAGAACATAAAATGGATCTAAATTGATATCGGTTATGAAAAACAGAAAAAGCAAACCTCCTAAAACGCACCTTCTACAATAAGGAATCTTTTGGGGGAATTCTATAAGTTGCTGTAGATACAGCAAGGGCCCATTAAAGCAGAGGTTAGAGATCATTTAATGACTAACTTATAGGTGCCACAACTATTGATATGATATTGTTTAATTTCCTTAATATTGCTTTTACTAAATTCCTTATGATATCCTTGTGTGTCCTGTAACAGAGAAGCGCCGTTTACACAGTCAGGTAATATATACATTTTCACAGCGGGAATTAGGGTAAATGCCCCAAATATTGGACTTAGATGTATAAGTCAGCTTTGAAAATTCATGGGGTCGTCGGGTGCGAGGATGGATGTGCGTGGACATACGTGTACTAAGTTACAGCTGCTGTCAAGCAGGCATAAGTTATGCATGTAGATTTATGTTCATACTTTAAGAGATCCAAAGAATGCGTGTAAATGCTTCCCCCCCCCCGCCCCCAGTTTAGACTCATGCCCAGATGAAATGCAGGGGAAAAAAATACATGCAAAATCGGGTTTTGCACACGTTTGTGCACAAAGCCCCCAGATTGATATTCAAAGCACAAACTATATGCTTAAGTAGAGCACTTTGGAAATCAGTCCCTAAATGACTGAATACTAGAGAGCCTGAGGTCCCTTAATGGAGAAATGACTAGAGTGGGTCGCATGCAAGATACCTTAAAAATGCAGTTATTACTGTAATATCAGGACAGGGAAAAGATCTAACTAATCCAGGCTCCCTATCAAACCAGGATGTAAACATTTTTGTCAAATTTCTTACCGGGAGATTAAAAATATGTGATGCCTTCTTGTTTATTGCTCTTGAAAATTTGTATCACTTGCGTACATTATGCTGTGCTATTCTACGGGAATGTGGGGGAAGGGGGTTTAAGGGAAAAACTTTGGATAATGAGACTGCCTCCCGGAGGCATGGCTGTATGAAATACTACATGGCTTGTATACTATTTTGCATTGTCCAATAAAAATGTTAAATACAAAAAAAATATATATATATATGTAATGCCAAGTTTGATATCCAATTGGAAGCATGGGTCAGTAATGTGAAAGTGGATCCACTGCCTATAGGATTTGACGCAGAGAAAGTTTTAGATAGTTTCTTGGTCATTTTTTGGGATACGTGCTTTCTAAATTTGGGTTTCTAGGCCCATTTGTTTTTAAATGAATACCAATATTCATTTAGAGGAAATCGCATTCATTGGTAAACATCATACAATGCTTTTAGTGTTTAGCTAAGCAATATTTTGACAGTGGTTGGACAAAGAGGAACCAGATATTACAATGTTGTACATGAAATAAGAGGTCTCCTTTGAAACCAGTAAGATTACAAGTGGTATGTAACAAAATATTACCAATAGATGTACCAAAAAACAGGGCAAAGTGTTGGTACAATTAGTCATATTTCATGCATGAGGAAAAGAAGTTAATACCTTATGAAGACATTTGCTCTGCAGAATGTATCAGATTTGTACTGCCAGTAGCTGGGTATGATGGTGTTCCCTCCCTGGAACTAGACCGGTTGATTTGAAGTTTCTTTGAATAGTTTGAGAGAAAATGTTATGGTTGTCTTTGGTAAATCAAGTTTATAGCATTGTTTGTAAGGATTATTTATCAATAAAAAATCTTTATTAACAATTAATAGATATGTGATCAATACAAAACAATACGGGAAATATAATATACAAAGAAAACATACGCTGATACACATCCAACCTAGACCACAAGTAGATGGGAGACTCAAAAAAGGCCTTGGGGATAATAGGCCTATTTGACCAAAGGGATTAAAAAAAAAAATAACCAATTATAAATACTGCACAGCTGCATTAGAAAACTTTGCCCTATGGATAAATGATGCTGATTCCACACATGCAGGCCAATATTAATGTACTTGCTTAGAATATAGAAAAAAGATCTTAAATGCAAAGAATCAAGAAGATATATATATTTCACCCCCTTTGAATTCAAAATACATTTACAAAGATAACATATTACACAAGTAGCTCCCGATGATATAACCTCAAGTCATAGAGTTAAACAGTTCTTCTACGCTCCTGTGTAACTCGGGACAAATCAGGAAACACCCAAAGTTTCTGTCCTTTAAATAACTTCTGTTTGATTGCGAAAATAAAACCAAAGAATGTTGTTGCAGTCTTGGGGAAAAATATGTCACAAGCAAATTAGCTCTTAGAGATACCTCCTCTTCAGATTTTTCTAAGAGCCCCGAGACATCTAGACAACCAAAAGATATCTCAGTAGCTCCTCTGGTATCCCCGTCCACCTCCCCAAACTTTCTTTGGAGAAGGAAGATAGTAAATTTTAGCAATCGGAGGGAGCCCAGACTCAGGTATTCGAAGGACCTCTTTCATATAGGTCTTGAAAAGCTCCAATAATGAAAAATATTTAATTACAGGAAAACTCAAACTTCGAAGGTTCAAGAATCTGAGTTTTCCAAATTTTCTATTCTATGAAGCATTAACTGATTTTTGACAATATTGTCTTATACATCTCTAACTTGTGTTACCGCAGTTTCTACCATGATCAACTAATTTTCACGGGCAGAAATCTTCATCCTGAGTTTGAAATTTTAGAATGAATTTCCATAGTGATGGTAACCAGTGAAGAAATAGATTTCTCCAAAACAGCCATATCTGACTAAAGACTATCTATCTAATGCCACTATCATGGGTTTAA
Organism: Rhinatrema bivittatum; assembly: GCF_901001135.1. Classification (NCBI taxonomy): domain Eukaryota; kingdom Metazoa; phylum Chordata; class Amphibia; order Gymnophiona; family Rhinatrematidae; genus Rhinatrema; species Rhinatrema bivittatum. The sequence goes on along the minus strand of NC_042617.1, from coordinate 291,963,855 downwards.
TCAAAGAAGGTATCACCTGAAGGGAAGTCAAAGCCCCTTTAGTCTCCAGCAGTACCCTCCTGGTCTTGAAAATGAACTCCTCGCTTCACAGACTCAGTTCCAAGAACCAAGGTCTTCAGTCACCACCTGGAAGTACAAGATGCCCTGCAGGCTCAGCTCCCGCCCTCACTGAGGCCATTTGAGGGACACTATGTAATGACGAGGTCAAAGTACCTGAAGATGCAGGGAACGCCAGCAAATTTCATCCTCCTGGAAAGAAACCATTGGGAGGGCCGCGGCATAAGTGATTGGGACTTAAGAAACACATCTGCCGCTGGTGGGCTGGTCACTTTACTACCTGCCAAGCTGGACTCCAGACTCTCGGAGGGCAAAGAGCAGGTATGTTCCAGAAGCAATATCTGTCGAAGCTGTGGTCTCGGGGAGCTGGGGACCTTCCCTTTAACAACTCCTTTGCACTTCCTCATTCCAATTTAAAATAAACAGTTCAAACAGGTAATATAAAAAAGACCAAGGAACGGTGAGCTCCTGCTTCTGATACGTAAGCAGCAGCTGCCATCTTAGATCTCCCTGAAGATATATTAAAAAGAAAAAAAAATAGTGGGGAGAAAAAAATGGAAGTCCAAGGAGGAGCAAGTGGAAACAGCTTGGCCAAAAATAAAAAGTCGTGAAACAGGCAACCTGAAGGTTAAGAATTTTCTCAATGGAAAACCACGAAAATGCAGAATTAGAACAAATAGAGAATACCGATCCATTGCATGATGAGTGGAACTCTTCAAGGGCCTGTAGGCGTTGCCTGGACAGGATTCTCAGTCCCAGCCAACCTGCAGAGCAGAAGATGTGAGCTGAGAATCAAACCTCACACTACCACTAGGTTGGCCCCTTCTGAGTCACTGTTTAGAATTGTGTAATTGTGTCAACATCTGTTGTCTTTTGAAAAGTGCAGTAGAAGATACTTTGAGTAAAAGGCACTGTATAGAGCAGTGATTCTCAGTCTGGTCCTTGGGACCTGCTTGGCTTGCCTGCTTTTCATGATTTCTATAATGAATACTGCCCCTTTTGTATGCAAAAAATGGGCAGAAAACTGGAAAAAGAATGGTGCAAATTGAAATCGGATTCAAACAAAACCAAAGCCACAAATGAAGCAAAGAAAGCATACTATTCAAAGGCAATCATTCAAGCAGAGAAATCACCCAAAGTTATTCAGGACCATCAAACTGATAAGATCCAACATCCCCAGACCTCCTACCCTCTTAACTGAGACATATTGTGACAAGCTAGCTGTTTTCTTTGTGGATAAGAGAAGCATGCATCTGCTCAGAACTAGACAGCAGACCAGCGAGAAGTCTCCTCAACCTCTACAGCCTATTCCACAACACTTATCAACAGCCTTCAACCCATTACAAAAAGATGTAGACTTCCTACTCAACTCCCTCAAGCCAACCACCAGCTGCAAAGATCCCTGCCCATCCAGGCTTTCCTGACAATCCAACGGGGCTTCTCTATTGCATCTAGACCACCACAACACATCTCTAATAAAAGCCCAATTACCAAATTGCTTAAAAAGAGCAATAATTAGACTCACTTTGAAGAAAACAAACTTGGATCCCAGTGATCCAAACAACTATCACTCAGTCTCATATCTCCCCTTCCTTGGCAAGGTTATAGAGAAGGCAATATTAACAACTCCGACTTATCTGACCATCACCAGTGCTTTAGGCCCCCAACTAATGTAGTTTCTGCTCACACCACATTACTGAAACCATACCAATCAATGAGCTCCATCTTTACCTAGATCATGGTCAGTCAGCGCTGCTGATACTCCTGGCTCTCTCAACATTTGATACAATAGACTGCAACCTCATCCAAAGTTGAGGGACTTTGGGTGTGACAGGCTGTTATGGTTCACTCCTTCTTATCTGAAAGCACACAGACTGTAGCACTAGATTCAGCCCTCCTAAAATTACAAGCTCTTCCCTGTAGAGTACCACAAGGTTCCATCCTCCCTCCTACACTATTCAACAGCTGCATGGCCTCTTTTGGCAAACTCATCAGAAACTGCTACATCACATATTGCTCTTATGCCAACAGCATGCAACTTAGTTACACTTGGCACAAACCCAGGGCCGGTGCTAGGTTTTTTGCTGCCTTGTGCGAATTACTGTGCTGTCCCAGCCCATCAAATAAAGCCCAGCTCCCTCCTGCAATGTATATTTTTAAAAACAGACACGCCCCTACCTCTCACCTCTGTCACATATGCAGAACACAAATTAGACCCTCACCAATTACAGAATGATGAGTTAGAAAGTATAAACAGAAATGTGCTGAGAAGAATGGAACTGGAACCCACAATAAGCCAGGCTCTGTATACAGAGCAACAATGGAAAAAAAGAAACATTACCATTCTTCATAAAACATTAAATAAAATCAAGAAATATAAAACATCAGTCATAATTGTAAAATCATATTTTAAAAAGAATACATATTTCAAACAAGTTAATGAATAAGAGTATCCAAAATTTCCCAAACACCAATAAAATATTTCAAAACATCTGATGAATAAAAAAATCCTATAATTAAAAAAATGTTCTATTTCCCCCCAAAAAATTAAATATGTCAAAAGAGCAGAAACATCAAATTACACCCAGTAATTAAAACTTAATAAGGATTTTAAAGTCTCCTGCTCGCCATACCTAGGATCTTTTGATTTCCAGTCACCCTGAGATCATCATGGATTGGGGGAGGTAGGGCCGTACAAATTTTATCTTCTTCTCTCACACAGACGCACAATAACACATTCATTCTCTCACACACTCTCTCGCACATACACAGGCTCCTTCTCCCTCACAGATAAATTATGTATGTGTGTGTGTGTGTGCCTTTGAGAGCCTATATGAAGCACATAGGCTCTCATATAGACTCACACACACATAGGCTCTCACACAGACAAACACAGGCTCTTTCAGACACACATACAGGGCCTCTGTTGTCATTGGGCTGTGGTGGGATGAGTACCACCACGGCCCAACGGCCTTCCTCCTTGGGGGGGGGGGCGGAAGTTGTGCACGGCACACAAAAACACGGACCTCTCCTTCAGTTGCCGGCAGCCTCTCTTCTTCAGCTGCTGGCAGGTTGAACTCTGCTAGCAGCCTTTCTCCTTCCTCACCGCCGGCACTACAAACACACACACACGCAGACATGATCTCAGAAACATACACACACACACGTGCACTCGCTTCCTGGCCCCCCCCCCCCCCCCCCCCCCGTCAGAAGCTCAAAGGCAGCCCCCTCCGTCAGCCCCCTTGGCAGTTGGGACTCTTCCTCTTTATTAAAGCCTCGGGGGCTGCTGCTGTTGTGTTTCCTGCGCCAGAGGGGGCTGCTAGTAGTGCCATTATCCAAAGCGATGAAACACGCAGGAACTAGGAAGGAAACATTCACTGGTACAGTTCCAATACTGTGGATCTCCCTACCTCTCCAAATCAACTTGCCCCAAATTTCATGTCTCTCGGGAAAATGTTGAAAACCTGGCTCTTTAAAGCAGCTTTTGCTAGCCAATATTGAGATCTGCACCCCTAAGACTCTCTTCACAGAATACCCCAGCTGCCAAGCAAGGAGTCTTAATAGAACTGAAACTACAAGTGTTTAAAAACACGGAATATAGCCCTATAGCCTTGTATATAGACCAATACAAAATATCACGCGCTCACTTCCTTCCTGAATAGCTCTGTACAAAGTCTCCTACAATGTTAATAACCCTCTCTTTACCGAATTCCTTTATTCCTATTACTTAACTGCAAGTCGTCATACTCTGATCTTGTAACCACAGTATCTTTGACAGTGCTGACATGCATATGTGCAGCACTGTAACATCTGCTCTGATGACTTTCAGTGCATTATATCTGCTGCATTGTATGTAACACACTTTGAACCCCCAAGCTGGAAAGGCATGAAACAAATAAATGATGGTGATGAAATAATGTTATGCATATTCATCGTGGGTATCATAAAAACTAGATTGGCCAGACCAAGTTGAGAAACACTGGCCCAGGGTGATCTTATGCCTCCAAATCCAAAGAGGCAGGCTGAGGCAATTCTGATTTTTGCACACACCATCTTGGGGGTCTGTAGTTCCTGCTGTTCTTTAGAAATTTTGAGCTGGGCCAGCCAGTGGCTCCATGGCAGGTGCGGTGTGCTACCATGCAGAGCACCTGGGTTTAATTGTCGGGTTAGGTCTTCTGGTTTCTGGGTCGGCTGCGATTAAGGATGTCGCATGCAGAGACAGCCCCCTGGGTGGTAGAAGCACCAGACTGCATTGGGAGTAAAATTAAACTGTTCCTGCTGACCTGGAGTTAAGAGGTCTCACCAATTGAGTTATCACAGGAAAACCAGACATAGAAATGTTTAAATGTTAAATGAAATGATTTGCTTAGTTTAAGCCAGGAGTAGGTAGCATCAGTCCTGGAGTGCCATAACCAGGTCTGGTTTCCAGGATATCCACAAAGAATAGGCATGAGGTATATTTACATGCACTACATCCATTGCATGCAAAACTGTCTCATGCCTATTCATTGTGGATGGAAACCAGATTTGTCTGTGACACTCGAGGACCAGAGCTGCCTACCCCTGGTGTTGGTGCTCATCTTTAATGTAGTGTCACTAGAAGATTTACTTTTTTCCTTCTCTTGTATTTTTCGTTGTATTAGATTAAGTCCTGATTTGAAGGATTAAAGAAGACACCATGGCTGAACCTGTAACCAGCTCTGTTGCAGAAGGTAGGAAACCTTTTGGCAATTTAAGTTTATTTCAGTACATTTAATCTTCTAAATGCAGCATGAAAATATCAGAAATAGAACACTGTAGGAGAAAAAGGAAATGTGACCTCTCCTTTTCTTCCCTTCCTCATACCCTCCCCCAAAAAAATGAAGCAATGGAGCCAAGAAAGGGGCAAATTGGGATTTCCACAGCAACTATATAGAGAGTTATTAGTTGGTGCAGCTGCTTTAAACTAAAGGAGAGGATAGTCTGAAATGTTAATGGAAGAATGGGCATTATTGATATCGTTTGCTGCTGTGTGAAAAAGAGCTGAGTGGCTCCTGCAACACACAGCCTGATCTGATCCATGATGGTTCTCCCCCTTCACCTGTTGCTTTTTTCATGCTTTGCAATTTAACCACCTTGGCTGGGCAAGAACTGACTACACCCGTCCTCAAGACACCAACAAGCCACTCTTCAGACCCTGAGGATATCAACATGGCCATTATCGCAGGTACGAACCCACTTAGATGCAGGGCACAAAGGTTACCCAGAGGATGCAACAAAACCCCTTTAAAAAATGCTGAAGGAAAATATGGAGTGTTGGGTTTTGTTGGGGCAGTGTCATGTGCCCCTGCCTATCAAAATGCTTTGATGTAGAAGCATCAGCCAATGCCAAGATAGCTGTATCAATGCCTGATGTCATCAAAATGGGCTCTTGTCGCACTGAAACGTCAAGGGAGAGAAAAGGATAGGTAAAGAAACAAAACTGAAAATTCAGGTTTTTATTTTTTCATTATTACTTATTTAATGCCCCCCCCGAGTATTGAACAAATTAAATATTGTCAAGGGTGTTTTGGCCAAAAGGAAGGGTTGCTATTATCTATGTGGGTGATATTCAAAGGGTTTGTCCTGGTAATTTTGTCAATATTACCCTCTCCCGCTCCCTGGCTAAATTTCGTGTTGCCCGGACAAAATTTACCTGCATAAAAAGAGGTAGTGCTGGGGGCAACTCTGGCACAATTTCACTTTGGGCAGTGCTGCCCAGACAAAATTACAGAAAGAAGTTGGCAAATAAATACAAAATGTGTATAAGAACTGATATCTTTTTATTGGACTACATACTAGGGATGTGCAGGAGAAAAAACTTGTTTTCGGTTTGTTTTCAGGAGATTTTTTCCACAAATTTCAGTTCATGGATTATTTGATTCGTTTTTTTTTTTCTCACGAATGAAATGAATCAAACAATAAAAAAAAAAAAAAAAAAGACCAAAAAATGAGAGGCCTCCTGCCTGCCTGCCGAGAAAAATGCAGGAGCCAGGATCCCCCATCCTCCACTTATCTGGTCCAGTGGGGTTCCACCGGCAAGGCATAGGCCAAGGGAACCGTATGTTGCTGCGACCTCAGCTAAGCAAGGCTGATGCCTCAGCTGAACCCAGGCCTAAAGCCTGGGCCTCGGCCTAGGCCGGAGCCCGGACCCAGGCTGGAGGCTGGATCCCGACACCTGTGTCTCTGCCCAGAACCAGGCTTGATGCCATGACCTGACCCAGACTGAGACCCGCTGTTACAACCCAGCCCAGAGGCCGGATCCCGATACTGGGCTCTCTATCCGGACCCAGGCCCAAAGTTGCAACTCGAATGCTGGGGCCTTGGCCTAGACCTAGAACCAGGCCAAGGCCCTGAGCCTAGGCTTTGCAGCTGCTCCTGACACAGTCTACTGGGGTTGCATTGGAGTTAATTAACTCCAGTGTATTCACCTCAGTGAACGGCACCATTTTGATATATGGCAATGCCTTACACATTGCTGTACGTCAAAATGGCGCCGTCCACTGGGGTGAATATGCTGGAGTTAATTAACTCTGGCACAACCCAAGCGGATGACGTTAGAAAAGAAGAAGGCAATGAGGGAGCAGCTGCGAGGCCTGGAATCCGGGCCTGGGCCGAGGCTTCATCTTTGGAATCCGGCCTCCAGTGCAAACCCCGATGTTGGGCCTGGGTCTGGGCCCAGGTGTCTGGACCCAGCCTCCAGGTCAGTTCGCAGCGTCAGGCCTGGGTCTAGGTCAAGGCTCTGGTGTCTGGACTGGCCTACAGGATGGGTCACGGCAGCGGGCCTGGGTCCGGGCTCTGCTGTAGGCAGAGGCCCAGGCGTCAGGACACTGTCTCCGGGTTGCCGACCTTGCCATAGGATGCCTGATGGATCAGGTAAAACCTTTTTCGGGTTTTGGCCAAAGCCCCGGTGTTTGGCTGGGCCTAGGCTGAGACCCTGGTGTCGTACTCGGGCCTAGGCCGTGGCCCCTTCTTTGGGCCTCTGCCTATGCCCTAAGCGAGGCCCCAGCTTCGGGCCTAGGGTTAGGCCCAGGCGCCTGTGTCGTGCTAGGGTGTAGGCCGCAGTCCCTCCTTTGGGCCTTGGCCTAAGTCTTATTTGAGGCCCTGGCCTCGTGCCTAGGCTTAGGCCTGATACATTTTGTTTTCAAATGAATTCAATGAATAAGGTTCTTTTCATTGGGGGCTCCCAATTTCTTTCTGAATGAAATAAATTTGCCTTATTCGTCGCATTTTTTAAATTCATTTGAAACAAATGCACATCCCTACTTAATACATTTCTTGACTAACTATCAAGTGCTATTACTCTCTTCTTCAGGCCAGAATTCAAATGAGCAAACGATTTACCAATGTAAAGTAGTGTGGCTGCCATAAATTAATCATAAATAGCATTCCAGTAGTTAGGGGAAGGGGTGGGGGAGGTTTGATGGGTGATCAGAAGGTGATAAGCAGTGTAATTGTTTGGCTCATAGTGTGATAGGAAACCTAAGTCTTTGAATCCTTTTTTAGTCAGTTCCAAAGTGCCTGATCAAAAGACTTACATTCTTAATTATCCTGATCATCAGCTCATTAATGTAGTGGTTTCGTTCCAAAAAGTGCGCCCCCACGGAGGTGTCGGCTGCTCCGGACAGTGGTTTCACTGCAGTGCACCCTTCAAGCAGATTGCATTATTTTTAGAAGAGACAAAGAAGAAAAACAATATTGGGAGGTCTGGTTCTAGGCTCCTAGGCCAGGTGGAAGTCTCCGGGCTGGATCAAAGGCATAGGCCCCTGGCTAGGGTGGCCAACGTTTCCATAGAACATAGCTGGACACCCCACTAAACTTTATACTTTGGGAGGGGAGGCGGGGGCGAAGTTTACAGACTACTTTCATTTGTCAATCCACTCATTACTTGGCTTTCAAGCACCCCCTCAATGTACTTTAATTGAAATAACATTTTATGAAACAATCGTCATAAACACGTCCATCACAGCCTCTCTCATGCAATTTTGCTCTTTATCACAACTTAAGCCTTTATAATATATAGCCATCTCCATGTTTTCCCATAAACACATCCTTCTATCTCATACACACAAGCAAACTCCCAAACACCCAGCCTCCTCTCTCAGACATAGGTGGTTCGCTCTCCCTTTTCTTAAAACCTTCCCAACCTTTCATCTGTCTTCTTTGTGCCACCTGTCTCTCTATGCCCTCCCCCTCCTCTGTGCACTCCTCTCTTGTGCTGCCCTCCTATTTCTAGTTGCCTCCCTTCCCATGCTCTTGTCTTTCTCTCCCTCCTGTCTCCCATTCCTCCCCAGTACCTTCCTCTTTCTCTCTCCTTTCCTCCTGTATCCCACTGCATTCAAGAAGACTAACATAGCAGCCAGACTGCTTTATCCAGATAAAGTTAGGTAAATCTGGTCAGATAAATGTGTTTAAAGTCATCTGGATAAATTTGTGCAGATATATTTGTGATAAATATCGTGGCAATATTAAATTGGAGGAACGAAAAGTTGACAAGATTTTTAAAAAATTAGAAAAAAAAAAAAAAGTGCTGACGGTCAGGTTAGGGAAACGGACGCTCAGTTAACCAGTGTTTGTTTCCTGAACCCGTGGCTGTGCGCTGGTTAGGAAAACGGATGCCGATAAATTCAGAGTCTGTTTTCTTAACCCGTGGACAGCCGACCTCTCCTGAGTTCCCGCTGCCAAGGAGGTGTTAGGGGTGCACAATCGACCCTAGTGCCTCCTTATCAGCGTGACTCCTAATTTAAATATTGCATGGCGCCCCCAGGAGAGGTGCCTGTTTGCGCGTTAGCAAAGTGGGCACTGAACACTCAGCGCCTGCTTTCGGTGCCTTTTTTTTTTTGCATCGGTCCTATTGTTACTTTACAGCCTTATTCTAGAATAGATAATATGCATTTTTCCCTCCTCAATCTACATACAATATCCCATGATGACAAAGCGAAATCAGGTTTGTAGAAATTTCTGCAAATGAATAAAAAAAACCAAAACAGAAATATCAGTATTCAAACCCTTTTCTTTGACACTTAGAGTTGAGCTCAGGTGCATCCTGTTGGCATTGATCATTCTTGCTATGTTTTTCCAACTTGATTGGAGTCCGCCTATGATAAATTCAATTGATTGTACATGATTTGGAAAGGCATACACCAGTCTATATAAGGTTCCACAGTTGACGGTGCTTGCCAGAGCAAAATCAAGTAATTCAAAATAGATATGTCTAAGAACTGGGGGCTAAAGATATCAAGGTATAGATCCTCAGATTTGAATATTTAAAACACAATTATGATTTACTTTCTTTTAAACACTCTGCATTATCTCCCCTCAGCTCTTCCAGAGTTATTCTGCTTTCATAGCCTTATAAATAATCATCGGTCAAATATATTTTTTAAAATAATTTTTCATATCTCTTAGCTGCAGTATTGTCCATATATTCACGACGACACCTTTCTGTGTTTTGATGTACAATCTGCATCAGGGAGATCTTTTTTTCTATAATCCTGTTTCATCTGGAATAAAACCATAAACAAAAAATGTTTTGAGATAATGCATCAAAGGCATTTTAAGATCCCAGTCCATCTTGCTCACTTCCTTAGACTGGCGTTCATGCCTGTTCTGGAGCCAAATTTTTTTTTTTTTTTTGTACTGGAAATGACATCAAGAAAAGAGAACATCCAATATATAGTCTCATGAATTACAAAATGTATAAACATTATCAAAATAATTTTTTTATGTCGGTGAATACCAATTGATTTCTAAATGTAAACCTTTTGGTGCCACAGTGTTCAGACTGAAAATCCAATATTGCTTCCTATAATCAAGCTGATGTTCTCGATCACCTCTCCCGTGGTGAGGGAGAGAGATGTATTCAGGTATCCCCCACTGTAGATCTTGGAATCAATGTCCAGTCTCCTTACAATGAGCCACCAGGGGAGCTTGAAGTTTTTGTGACAATGCAGCTTTTATGTTCCGTGAGGCGAGTTCTTACTTTGCATTTCGTTTTGCCAATATATGGTTTTTTGACACGGGCACTTGTTAAAGAAAACCATATGTGAGGAGTTACAATTTGTTGTGCTATGTAGTGAACATCGGCTTGATTATAGGGAGCAATATTGGATCTTCAACATAAACACTGTGGCACCAAAAGGTTTACATTTAGAAATTGACTGGTATGCACTGACATAAATACATTTATTATTTTGACAGTGTTTATACATTTTGTAATTCATGTGACTATATGTGATGGATGTTCTCTTATTTGATGTCATTTCTGGTTAAAAAAAACAAAAAAAAAAGAACAACTTTTGGTGCCAGAGAACAAGCATGAACGTCGGTCTGAGGAAGTGAGTAAGATGGACTGGGATCTTTAAATGTCTTTGATGCATTATCTCAAAAAAAATAATTTATTTATGGTTTTAGATGAAATGGGATTATAGAAAAAGGTCTCCCTGATGCAGATTGTACATCAAAACACTGAATTTTTCGGGGTTCCAAAAACTGCACATTGTGAATATATGGACAATACTGTAGCTAAGAGATAAGTACCTGTTTTATCTGCAAATTAAAAAATTATTTAAAAAAATATTTGACTGATTATTTATAAGGCTATGAAAGCAGAATAATGCTGGTGGAGCCTATTTATTTTGTTAAATGGAGATAATGCCGAGTGTTTAAAAGGAAATCATAATCATGTTTTACATGTTCAAATCTCTGAGGATCTAAATCTTGAGAGCAAAATCAAAGCCTTGAAGTCAAAGGAATTGTCTGTAAATCTCTGGGACAGGACTAGGTTGAAGCACAGATCTGAGGAAGGGTACAAAACTATTTCTGCAGCATTGGAGGCCCTGAAGAACACAGTGGCCTCCATCATTCTTAAATGGAAGAAGTTTGGAACTACCAGGATTCTTCCTAGAGCAGGCTGCCTACCCAAATTGAGCAATTGGGGGAGATGGGTCTTGGTTAGGGAGGTGACCAACAAACCCGATGTTCACTCTGACAGAGCTCCAGAGTTTTGTGCGGGAGCTGGAAGAACCTTCCAGAAGAACAGTCATCTCTGCAGTACCCAACCAATTAAGAACATAAGAACATAAGAAATTGCCATGCTGGGACAGATCAAGGGTCCATCAAGCCCAGCATCCTGTTTCCAACAGAGGCCAAAAACCAGGCCACAAGAAGCTGGCAATTACCCAAACACTAAGAAGAACCCATGCTACTGATGCAATTAATAGCAGTGGCTATTCCCTAAGTATAATTGATTAATAGCCACTCCATGGTAAAATGCACACGACAGCCTGCCAAAAGGCACTTAAAGGATTCTCAGAGATTAGAAACAAGATTCTCTGGTCTGATGAAACCAAGATTAAACTCCGGCTTGAATGCCAAGCGTCATGTCTGGAGGAATCCAAGCACCGCTCATCACCTAGCAAATACCATCCCTGTGGTATAACATGGTGGTGGCAGCATCATGCTGTGGGGATGTTTTTCAGACTAGTAAGGATCAAGGGAAAGATGAATGGAGCAAAGTACAAATAGATCCTTAATGGAAACCTGCTCCAGAGTGCTCTGACCCTCAGATTGGGGCGATGATTCACCTTCCAACAGGACAACAACCTTAAGCGCACAGCCAAGACAACTCAGGAGTGCCTTCGGCACAAGTCTGTGAATGTCCTTGAGTTGCCCAGCCAGAGCCTGGACTTGAGCCCAATAGAACATCTCTGGAGAGACCTAAAAATGATACTGGCATTGACACTCCCCTTCCAACCTGACACAGCTTAAGAGGATCTGAGAAAAAAGAATGGGAGAAAGTTCCCAAATCTAGGTGTATTGTCATATCCAAGGAAAAAGCATAAACATTGGCAAGTTAATTGATAATACAGGCAAAAAGAGAATTTGAAAAGAAATTGGCCAAGGAGGCAAAAACTTTTTAAAACATATCCAAAGCAGGAAGCCTGTGAGAGAGTCGGAAGGACCGTTAGATGATCGAGGGGTTAAATGGGCACCTAGGAAAGATGAGGCCATTGCGGAAAGACTAAATTAATTCTTTGCTTCAGTGTTTACTGTTATGGGTGTGGACCCCTTGGACCATGGTAGAGTTAGCACCCCACCTGGAGGAGTTGGATGAGGCAGAGGCCCAGCTGGAGCTTTGCCTACACCAGCCCACGTTCCCCTTAGGTTAAGCTCTCTGGTTTCGGAGCTGGCAGCTCTTAGGTGGGGGCTTCTGCCAAGGGACAGAAGAACCATGGATGAGGTTAAGGTGAGCAGGGGCAGTCGAAGGCAGGCTCAGGTCAGGGCAGGTGGCGTTCAAGGACATCCAGTAACAAGAAGTGGTCAGTAGCAGGCGGCCATCAAGGAGAATCCAGAAGGCAGGCCGAGGTCAATACCAGGAATCCGACCAAGGGAAGACAGGTCGGATAGGCAGGACAAGGAGGCAAAGAGCATCATGGGAGGGCAGATGAGATGAAGAACTGACTACAAGATCTGAGGATGAACTGAAGATGAAAGAAGGACCATTGAAACTGAAGACAAACCGAAGATCAGGACCTGAAGACCAAATGAAGACCAGAGACTGAAGACATGAAGGAAACCAGGAACTTGAGAACACTGAGGCAGTTCACTCTAGACAGGCTGTAGGGAGACCTGTTGCCAAGGCACTGGAGGAGCATTTGCAGAGGCCTTTTATAGGCTTCGAGATTGATGTAATCAAAGGGTGCCTCCAGGCCTTTCCCACTGCTGGCTTTTTAAAACTGGAGAGTTTGGGCAAGTATGCACCCTAGGGAGGAGCAAGGCAAGCATCCTACTGCAGGACTCAGTGGCTGCTTCCTGCTTCATTGGAGAGACAGCACGGCAGCACTGGTGGAGAGAAACGGAAGCCCAACCCAAGGGGTAAGTGCAGCGGTTCCCCGCAGACCACCAAATGCAACATTTGCTGAGGAGGATGTTGGGGAGATTCCTGTTCTGGAGACTATTTTCAAGGGTAATGATTCAGATGAACTGACCCAAATCCTGGTGAAACTGGAAGATGATGTAGGCCAGATTGACAAACTGAAGAGAAGCAAAGCATCTGGTCTGGATGGTATACATTCCAGGGTTCTGAAAGAACTAAAAAATGAAATTTCAGGTCTATTACAAGTAATTTGTAACCTATCATTAAAATCATCTGTTGTACCTGAAGACTGGAAGTTGGCTAATGTAACCCCAATATATAAAAAGAGCTCCAGAAGTAATCTGGGAAACCTAAGACCAGGGAGCCTGACTTCAGTGCTGGGAAAAATTGTGAAAACTATTGTAAAAAAAAAAATAAAATCACAGAACATATAGATAGACATGATTTAATAGGATACAGCCAACATGGATTTACACAAGGGAAGTCTTGCCTCACTAATCTGCTACATTTTTTGAAGGGGTGAATAAGCATGTGGATAAAGATGTGGTGTATTTGATTTTTAGAAGACATTTGACAAAGTCCCTCATGAGAGGCTTCTTAAAAAGGTCATGGGATAGGAAGAGATGTCCTTTTGTTGATTGCCAACTGGTCAAAGGAAAGGAAACAGAGTAAGATTAACTGATCTGTTTTCACAGTGAAAAAATGTAAACAGTGGAGTGCCTCGGAACTGTTCTTGGATCTGGTGATTTTTAATATATTTATAAATATCTGGAAAGAGGTACTACGAGTGAAGTGATCAAATTTTCAGATGACATTTTCAGAGTAGTTAAATCACAAGTGGATTGTGATAAATTGCAGGAGGATCTTGCGAGACTGGAAGATTGGGCGTCCATATGGCAAATGAAATATAATCTCTATCTCTGACACCCTGAGGCACTCTCTACTCTCTACTCACCAACCTCCACCTCGCATTCAACACCAACAAAACTGAACTTCTATTTATTTCTCCCCCCTCTCCCCCTTCACCCCCGGTCTAATGACCCCAATCTCAACATCGCCACAGCCCAACCCTTCGTAAGGAACCTTGGAGTTCTCCTTGATCAACAACTCAGCATGAAGAAATACGTCAGCTCCATACTTAAAGAAGGTTTCTTCAAACTCAATGTCATAAAAAAAATTAAACCACTACTATACACCCAAGACTTCCGCACAGTGATCCAAGCCACTATCTCCTCTAAATTGGACTACTGTAACTCACTCTTCCTAGGGCTCCCCTACTCCACAATAAAACCCCTACAAATGTTACAAAATGCGACTGCTAGAATCATCTCAAATACCCGTAAATCTGAACACATCACCCCTATCCTTAAAGACTTACACTGGCTCCCTTATCCCCTCCCAAATTCACTACAAAACCCTGACCATTCTACATAAATCCATTCATGCTCACAATTCCAACTGGCTAGACATTCCTTTTAAGACTCAGCACTCTACCCGGCCCACCAGAACTGCCAACAAAGGCACTCTACTAGTACCCTCTCTTAAAACAGCCCACCTCTCCTCCACACGCGACTGTGCCCTCTCAATTGCTGGCCCTTCACTCTGGAACTCCCTCCCTCCAAACTTACGCCTTGAACCATGCACCATCAAATTTAAAAAGAAGTTAAAAACATGGTTATTTAAACAAGCCTATCCAGATTAGCCCTCCCCCTCCCTCCTACGATGCTATACTATCTCCCATATAGACTATCCTATATTCCTTATATTAAGGAGCTCTATGTTCGCCTGTTGTTAAGCTTTTATGTTCACCTGTTGTTAAGTTACATTTCTACGCTGTTCTTTCTCCCTGTTAATATATACTTTCAAACATGCTGTTCAAATGTGAACTGGTATGATGTCCCTACTAATACCGATATATAAAAGTCTCTAAATAAATAAATAAATAAATAATGTGGACAAGTGCAAAGTGATGCATATAGGTAAAAATAACCCTTGCTGTAGTACACGATGTTAGGTACCACTTTAGGAATTAACCACCCAGGAAAAAGATCTGGGTGTCATAGTTGATATTACATTGAAATCGTGGGCTCAGTGTGGTGTGGCGGTCAGGATATAATTCCTCTATATTGCTCTATGGTTAGACTGCACCTTGTGTGATTCTGGTCGCCGCATCTCAAAAAAGATATAGTTGCGTAGGAGAAAGTACAGAAAAGAGCGACCAAAATGATAAAGGGCATGGAACAGCTCCCCTATGAGGAAAGGGTAAAGGGGTTAGGGCTGTTCAGCTTCGAGAAGACAACTGAGGGGGGATCTGTTAGAGGTCTATAAAATCATGAAATGTGGGTAAATGTGAAACGGTTATTTACT
The DNA here is from genome assembly GCF_901001135.1 of Rhinatrema bivittatum. Taxonomy (NCBI): domain Eukaryota; kingdom Metazoa; phylum Chordata; class Amphibia; order Gymnophiona; family Rhinatrematidae; genus Rhinatrema; species Rhinatrema bivittatum. The sequence goes on along the minus strand of NC_042617.1, from coordinate 291,948,536 downwards.
CTTTCAGACATGAAGTTAGCAAGTAGCACATTTAAAACATATCAGAGAAAATTCTTTTTCACTCAACACGCAATTAAGCTCTGGATTCATTGCCAGAGGATGTGGTTAAGGTAGCTAGTGTAGATGGGTTTAAAAAAGGTTTGGATAAGTTCCTGGAGGAGAAGTCCATAAACCAGTGGTGTAGCCAGTACTGAAATTTTGGGTGGGCCCAATGTTAACTTGGCTGGGCAGTAGACGTATAGATCTAGGCCCTACTAGTTGTACTCTTATCAATAAATAATGCTTTAGCATACACTCTGCAACGGATTTCTGAGTAGTTTGCAACAGCCATCATGCATGCATGACATTTTAAATTATTTAAATTCTGTTACTTCAAGCACTTACCAACATTAAAAAAGCCTTATTAATCTGTATTCATTTATTTTATATTTATTGCAGTATACACAATATTATGTAAAAAGTAAACAAAGAACACAAAACAAACATCAGATCCAATAACATAATAAAACAAATATCAAAATATTTTTATGAATCCTCTTTACAGTACATAAAACTGCAATCAAAAAGGAATAATCATAATCATCACCATAAAGATTTGCAAAAGGTGTGTAGAACAGAACTAGTTTGACTCAGGACGAGTTTCGCCCCCACATTGGGGCTGCCTCAGGGGCTAAAATACAAATAACAAACAGGACATACAAAAAACTGAAATCATAATACATATATAACGGTAACATATAAAATATAGTTCAATTAATCAAGAGGAAATTTGAGAAAAATTTTTAAAGCAGCAAAGATAAAAATGAAATGAATAAAAGTACATGATTTTACCTGTATCACAAGCAGATTGTGATAAATTGCAGGAAGACCTTGTGAGACTGGAAAATTGGGCATCAAAATGGCAGATGAAATTTAATGTGGATAAGTGCAAGGTGATGCATATAGGGAAAAATAACCCATGCTATAGTTACACAATGTTAGGTTCCATATTAGGTGCTACAACCCAAGAAAGAGATCTAGGTGTTATAGTGGATAACACATTGAAATTGTCGGTTCAGTGTGCGTGTGCTGCAGCAGTCAAAAAAGCAAACAGAATGTTGGGAATTATTAGGAAGGGAATAGTGAATAAAACAGAAAATGTCATAATGCCTCTGTATCACTCCATGGTGAGACCGCATCTTGAATACTGTGTACAATTCTGGTCACCGCATCTCAAAAAAGATATAATTGTGATGGAGAAGGTTCAGAGAAGGACTACCAAAATGATAAGGGGAATGGAACAGCTCCCCTATGAGGAAAGACTAAAGAGGTTAGGACTTTTCAGCTTAGAGAAGAGACGGCTGAGGGGGGATATGATAGAGGTGTTTAAAATCATGAGAGGTCTAGAACGGGTAGATGTGAATCAGTTATTTACTCTTTCGGATAATAGAAAGACTAGGGGGCACTCCATGAAGTTAGCATGTGGCACATTTAAAACTAATTGGAGAAAGTTCTTTTTTATTCAACACACAATTAAACTCTGGAATTTGTTGCCAGAGGATGTAGTTAGTGCAGTTAGTATAGCTGTGTTTAAAAAAAGATTGGATAAGTTCTTAGAGGAGAAGTCCATTACCTGCTATTAATTAAGTTGACTTAGAAAATAGCCACTGCTATTACTAGCAATGGTAAGATGGAATAGACTTAGTTTTTGGGTACTTGACAGGTTCTTATGGCCTGGATTGGCCACTGTTAGAAACAGGATGCTGGGCTTGATGGACCCTTGGTCTGACCCAGTATGGCATGTTCTTATGTATATGAGTACAATCTCATATCAATTGCTTCCTGATATTCTGTAAAAGTGTAAGAAATAGTGAGTGTATGTTTTATACAAAATTAAAAGCACTGGGTCTGAGAAGACATAGGATCAAAGAGGTATGTTACTTTAAAAAAAAAAAAGACATCAAAAGTAGAGTCTGCATGGAGTCTAGTGTTAATTTTCTAACTAACCAATAAGCTAAAATTCAAGCAGCAATGAGTATATTTAAAAGCTAGGTATATTCCTGTACTACACTAAACTTTGCATCAAACCAGCTATGCAAACAGCTGAAAAAACATTTTCTTAAAACTTACTGGTAAGTATGTGTTTAATAAAAAATTAAAAATAAGATATTAGGACTAAGAAGGCAATAGGTTAAAACAGGTATATAAATCTATAGGGGAAATCTGTTAGAATAAAAAGGACATTAAAAGTAAAGGCTGCATGGAGTCTAGCATCTATGTAATAGCTAAAATCAAAGCAGAAGTGAGAATATTTAAAAACCAGGTTATCCAGCGATACACACAGCTGAAAAAACATTTATTCTTAAGACTGCGGGCAAACAGAACAAACCAAACTGCTACAAATCCCTACAGAGAAATTACATGTTAGCCAAAATACTGCATCTCTGTCACACATGCACAACACAGATAGACCCTTATCTAATACAGAATAAGGGACTACAAATTAGAAACAAACATATAGAAAGCCTGAGAAATCAGACTCTGTGAACAGTGGAATAATGAAGAAAAAGCAAAATACAAATATATAAGAAATGCACATTCCCAAAGATGGCATAGTCCAGTTGCTGAAAGACAAAAAAAATAATATTTTTATACTTTTGTCGTCTGATCTTATTTTTTTAATCGGTTGGTCCCAGTTTTTTTTCCTACTTGTTTCTTTTCCTTATTCCTTTTTCAGGGTCTTATTTATTCTGTTTCTTTTCTTTCCTCCTGCCTTCTTTCCTTCCTCTCTCTCACATGTTCTCTCTCTCTCACACACACCCACCACACACACACACACACACATGCTTTCTCTCACAGAGGATGTCAATCTTCCATGCTCTCTCTCATATACACAGAGGCTCCCACTCCCACAAACACACACAGGCTCTCATTCTCACATGCTTTTACACACATGCTCCCATTCCCACAAACACAGCACACAGACTTTCACTCTCATATGCTGTCTCTCATGCACAGGCTCCCATTCTCCCCTACAGACACACACTAGCTCTCACTCTTACATGCTCTCTCACAAACACATAGGCTCTCACATACTCTCCCACACATGCAGGCTCCCACTTCCATACATACGTGCACATACAGGCTCTCACTCTCACCCGCTTACAAACACAGGCTCTCATATGCTGTCTCCCATTCCCCTTCACACACAGACTCTCACTTTTACATGCTGTCTTACACACAGCTTCATATTTACATACACACACAGGCTCCTGCTCCCACTTCCATATATACGGGCACTCTCACATAAACTAGCAGGCTCCTACTCTAATATGTTCTCTCACATGCAGGCTCCTACTCCCATATATGTAAGTTCCCACCCCCACATGCGCTCTCTTGCCCACACACCCCCTTCTAAGTAGGCTTCCATTCACACCAGCGACACGGACTGCAAGGAAAGACTCTGAACAAGACAAGGGCCATTCTTCCACCTAATTAGCCCCCTCCCCCACAGGTTGGACCTGTAGGAGTAATGAAGAGGCATCAGACAGCTTTCATGGCAGGCAGGAAGAGAGAAGGCAAAGAGCGTTTGTCCTCAGAGCCTCTTCCTTTTATTGTACATTCATACAAAGGCAGATGATGTGTCATTACATGATTGGCTACTTTCCCATAGCAACAGAAGAGTCATAACACCATTGGCTTTGGCTCAGGGGGTGTGCACGGATCATATCATTGGCTGCTGAAGTCTATACCTCCTGACTTTGTCCTGCCTCTGACTAGGGAAAACCCAGCCCTACTTTCAGGCTATCAGGATTAATTATAAGCCAGAGAAATACATGAAGTCAGGTATCCTTTCCTAGGCAGAGAGTTAAGCACAAGTGATGCTTTTATTCAGGCAAATGTCAGGGAGAAGGGAAGTTAATGTTTAAACCCTGAAATGGCTTGCTGTCAAGCGCATATTTCCCACATGGACCCTTAGGTTCTTGGGGCCAGTAGGTCTCTGTGGCAGTAGTACATCATAGTGGTGAGTTCACACAGGCAAGGCTTGGACAAGGCAGGTTGGAGAGAAGGCTGGTCAAGCTGGACAAGGCAAGCAGGCTTATCAGACAGGACAAGGAAATCAGGCTTGGCAGATAAGGCAAGGCTTGGTACTGGACAAGACCAGGCAAGGACAGGACTTTGGTACAGGCAAGACTGAATACTTGGAATAGACAAGACAAAGCCAACAAGGTAGACGAGGGCAGAAGTCAGACAAGGGAACAAGGAACATGTAAGCCGAAAGGCAACAAGGCAGTAGACTGAGTAGGTCCAAAGGCCTCAAGGCAAGATACAATGTAGATTAGGCCAGAGGGCCTCAAGGTAAGTCAGAAGGCCTGTTGGCCGCAAGGCAAGAACAAGGGTCAGGGCACAGACCCAGAAGTGACACCATGAGAAGACACAGCTAGAATGGCAGGCCAAGTTTACATATGGCTGGGAGTTGGGCATGGCAAGGGCAGTGAGGAGGAGCTCGGCAAGACTAGAGATGAGGCACACTGAAGGCCTTTGCTGGTGGGGAGATTCATGAAGATAGGATTTCGCCTGCTACACAGCCTTATCCTAACACATACACATGCACCCACCACCAGGTAGGCTCCCAGTCACACACATCCCCACTCCCAAGCATGGTACTATTCTCACACACCCAGGCGGGCTACCATTCACACACACACACACATGCATAGTAGGCAGGCTATTGTCACCAAGCAGGCTATCACTCGCACCCCCCCCCCCCCCCCGGAAGGCTATCATTCACTCACACTTCCACACACCCCCCCCCCCCCCCCCCCGACAGGCTACCATTCATACACACACCCCCACTTCCAGGCAGGCTACCATTCATCCACACACATGACAACACACACACAACACAGGCAGGCTCCCCATCAGGAACAAAAGGGGGAGCCTGTTCTGCTGCTGCTCCTCATGTGCCTGCCCGTGATATTCAAAACTTGTGGGGCTAGCACGTCCTCTATGCTGATCTTGCGATGCATGAGATCAGTAGTGAGCATTTACTGGCCGCACATGTTTTGAATACCACAGGGCCAGCACAGGTGGAGGAGCAGGAGAACGGGTGCCTTCCAATGAGGGTTTTTTTTCCCCTTCATCCGCCAGATTCCTGGTCCTACTCCTCAGCTGCTAGTGAGATGGGGTGCACTGGTGGTCTCGCAGGCCTCTTCCTCCTTTCAGCTGCCTCTTCCTCGGACGTGCACACCCGACTTGTCCTCTGCAGCCCTGTGATAGGGCCTCTTTTCTTGGGCCGCAGGGCAAGAGCACTGCTTGTTGCCAGCATTAGTAGCTTGGGATCTATCTAATGTTTGGGTACTTGCCAGAAATGTGTGACTTGGATTGGCCGCTGGTGGAGACGGGATGCTGGGCTTGATGGACCCTTGGTCTGACCCAGTATGGCATGTTCTTATGTTATAGACTTGAGGCTATAATTACTGCAAAAGGTACCTCAACAAAGGACTGAGTAAAGGGTCTGAATATTTATGTAGTTGTGATATTTCAATTTTGTTTTTTTAATTGCACAGATTTCTACAAACCTATGTGCCATGATGGCGTATTGTGTTTGGATTGAGGGAAAAATTGCATATTATCCATTTTAGAATAAGGCTGTAACATAACAAAATGTGGAAAAACTGAAGGGGTCTGTATGCATCCAGATCCCAATTCAGTTTTGAAAATGTTATCTTATTTTGTCTGCTTTTATTGTTATCCATGATGTACAGTTGTGGCCTGTTGTGGTACAAGTTCATCTGATCATGTTTACTTTCTTTGAATAAAATTGGATGAATGGTTCAAAGGTTACAGCTGGGAGAGATGGGGACAACAGACACACACAGCGATGCTGACCCCAGCCTCTGTTACTCGGGCCAGCCAGCACCTGCAATGTTGCAGCACAGATACAGGCCGATACAGTACAGTGCGCTCCAGCGGAGCGCACTGTTAACCCGCGTTTGGACGTGTGTTTTCGACACTCTAGCTTTACCCCTTATTCAGTAAGGGGTAATAGCACATCGAAAACACGCGTCCAACCCCCCCGAAACTAATAGCGCCCGCAACATGCAAATGCATGTTGATGGCCCTATTAGTTATTGCCGCGCGATTCACTAAGTAAAATGTGTAGCAAAGCCGCACATTTTACTTTCAGAAATTAGCGCCTACCCAAAGGTAGGCGCTAATTTCTGCCAGCACTGGGAAAGTGCACAGAAAAGCAGTAAAAATTGCTTTTCTGTACACCCTCTGACTTAATATCATGGCGATATTAAGTTGGAGGTCCTAAAAGTAAAAAAATAATTAAAAAAAAAAAATGTTTTTAATGGGGCCATGGCTCGAAAACCAGATGCTCAGTTTTGCCGGCGTCCAGTTTCCGAACCTGTGGCTGTCAGGCTCGAGAACCGACGCCGGCAAAATTAAGCATCGGCTGTCAAACTCAATGACAGCCGCCTCTTTTTACCACGGGCCCTCCTTTAAATACTGAAGTGTGCGCACAGGAGAGGGACCTGTGCGTGCGCCGGGAGAGCAGGTGCTCTCCCGTGACTTTTACTGAATCGGCCTGATAATTTGGAGCCAGAGAAAGCTGGGCAATTACCTGGGGCCCCCTTGGCAAAGCTTGAGTGGCAATGAGGCATATTTTCAGGGCACTTAGCAATGACTGAGCCCACTTCTTAGTTTCTGCCCTGGGTCTGAGTGTGTCTAATACTGACCTTGCCTATGGCCAGACACTGCGTACATGCATACTGAGTTCTAATAATAATACTTATCATTTTTACAGTGCTACCGTAAGGACACAGTGCTGTACAGTGGTGATAAGCCCATTGCCCAAGGAGCCCAGAACCTTAACTGGGTACATGGGGCAATGGGAGAGAAAGTGACTTCCCCAACGTCACAAGGCGTGTCAGTGGGAGCAGCGTGATTTGAATCTTGTCTTCACTGGTTCTGGTACCGTTACTCTAACCGCTAAGTCACGCTTCCTCCCTGGAAGGAGATGCAGTCTGTAGCACCTGCCTGAGTCACAGTAATGGTTAGATGAAGCCGCAGGTAGTTGCAGAGTCAGGCTCATAAGCCCATAGACCCAGTAGAGGCTGCATTCCAAAGGAGCAGGAGAAGGAAACTGCCCCACTGAAAAAAAAAGTTGTGCAAATACAAATAATCCTCAGACTCAAAAGACCATTTTCTTGCACAAGGCTTGAGTTTCAATGTGTTTTATATGCCCTCCCAACTCACCTTGCGCAGCCATTGATTGAGCCTGGGCTAGAGATCATGCACCAGGACTACTTTCCCATACTGAATCTGGCCACTCGCTGTCACCATTGCACAATGACAAGGCAGGGGTCAGGAACACTGCCTTCACAGCAGCCCCTGCTCTGGCTGGGCCAGGGAGTAGCAGTTTTCTTTTTCTCAGGCAGCTTAGTAATCCTAAATATGCATTTTGACTTTAGATTTTTTTTTTCTTTTTTTTTTGTTCACAGGTGTAATTGCTGTGGTCTTTATCACGTTATTAACTGTCCTGGTCCTCATCATCGTTTACCTCTACAAGCACAAAGGCAGCTACGTCACTAATGAGCAGCCTGATGAAGCTAACAAGGCACTCCAGATGGAAAGCAACTCTGTGCCAGAGGACAAGCAGGAATATTATATGTGATTCCCAGGCAGCTGCCTAAAGGGGGAATCCAACTGGTATAGAGGCCCATTATGATGCCCAGACCCCCTTCCTCCCCATAATAAAACCCCTCATAGACTTGTTTGACTCTTTCCCATGAGGAAGATGAGCTAAATTTGTGGATGTTACATGTACAGTCTTTTTTTTTTTTAACATTGTTATAATAGATGTTTTCCCCATCTTCTGTTTAATGGGTAAAATGATTGTAAATATACTGTATACACTGACAATGCAGTGATCTGTTTTTCTGTATACTTGAAAAAGGAATAACTAATTTAAAAACAAATGTCTGTTAAAATAGATGTAGCTACCTCTTCTTTTGTGGCCTGGTGGTCTTTCAAAAGAGCTTGTGCGGAGGAGTTATTAGCTAATTACAGTGTGATATGCTGCAGCAAAGGAAATGAAAGCCCCCCTGGCCTGAGTGCCAGCTTGGAGATTAGAAGGCATAAACCTCAGGAATTCTAATTTATGGTTCTGCCACCTTGTATGGAGGGAAAAAGTATTGCAAAATACTGTTTTTTTTGGGGGGAGATGTGGAGGAAGGGGATTTTTTTTTGGTTTGTTTGTTTGTAAAAGCTGGCTCTAGAAAGTAAGGTATTGCAAATAATTTACGATCTCTGTGATTTCTGCTGTATGTTAGTGGGCACAGGTCCAAGTAATGAGGTAGGGAAACCATTATTGTTTGACATTAAAAGTGTACACCACTCAAGCCCATTTAATGGTACTGAAGAAGTCAGGATAGAAAGCAGGTTCTGAGGCTGCTTCTGTATTGAGGACACACAACCAGATCCAGATGGTTGCCTGCAATAAACATGTAAAAGAAAGGAGCAGTCCTTTACATACAAGGTTTTCCTCTATGGACAAGCAGGATGTCAGTCTACACACATGGGTGACATCATCCGATGGAGGCTGTCAAGGAACTTTGAGATCAAAGAATTAGAGCTTTCAGCATGCTCTATTGAGCATGTGCAGGTGTAGTTATTTCCCTGCCGCTTAGGCAGACTCCCTTGCTCTCTTTTTTTTTTTCTTTCCCCCACCGAGCCATGCGATTGTGGTATCCAGCTTTACTCTCTTTCACAAATACTGCTGTGCTTTTTTTCTGGAGCTGTATCTTTTTTTTCTAACAGACCTTTTTCATACTTAATGGTATTTTTTCCCCTTTTTTTCTCTTATTTTAGCTCTCTGCCAGCCGCATGGTGGGCCTTATGCTGCTCTCTTTTCTTAAGAAATAATGCTGCATATGCAGCTTATTTTCTGTGTCCTCTCCTTAAGCCGTGTAGGCCTCTAGGCCTGGGGACTCGCCTGAGTTCTTGCCCAGGCTGGAGCTCCATGTGATGTCTGTCTGGTTGGGTATTGACGGAAGTCCAGGCAGTGAAGGAATCATTGCGTGGAGAGGAGAGCTCACCCTCCCCACACTCCTCGGAACTATCTGCAGGGGCCTCGACTATCCTGGACAACATTGACTCCCCTCCTGCTTGTCAGCCAGCAATGCAGTCTCCTAGAGAGAGAAGGTAGAGCATGAGCCCAGGCCATCAGCATTGGTGCTGCATCATCAGTGCCATGCCCAATATAGGTTGCCTGGGCACATCTGTACCAGAGCAGCGATGCATTGGTGTCAGGGGATGTGTTGGATGCCAAGTGCCATGGTCTCCCTGGCTGCCAGCAAGTGCTGTGGATGGCAGGTGCCAGTGGGCACCGTGGAATGCAACAATGCCTTTAAGCATCTTGGATGCCCTCAATACTGTCGAGTGCCATGGCCCTCAATGCCATCAGGTACCAGGGGATGCCGTCAGCACCATGGCACCATCTGTCGTTCGATGTAATGGCTGCCCTTGACACGGTTGAGCATCTGGCCATGGGGCATCATGGACACAGTCTAGCACCACAGTTGCCCTCATTGCTGTCAAGAACCTTGGGGGCAGCTGGGCACTATGGGCCTCTAGCACCATGGCTGCCTTCAGTAAGATGGGGGCGCTGTCTAGGGCCAAGCAAGCCATTGAATGCCAGGGTCCTTGAACATCAGGAATGGGCATTCCAGGTACACCCTCGAGTGCTTCGATGTAGTTGAGTGCCATCAGCATTGGTGCCCCTATGTGCACCATTGGCATTTTGGTGCAGATAGGGGCACCATTGTTACCATTAAGCACCATAGGTGCCAGGGGGCACTACTGATGTAGCCCTGGGGGCCCATTGAGCACCATAGGTGCTGATGCTGTCGAACACCACCTGCAATGTGAGTACAATGCACACCATTCTGGCTGTGGGTGCCATTGATGTCCTTGAATGCCATTGAGCACTGGGGGCACCATCGAGGCCACCCTAGACGCTGTCGAGATGATCACCTTAGACACTATTGAAGCCGTCGAGCACCATGGGGCCATCAACACTTTTGGGCGGCATAGGCATTTTCAAGGTGTCCTCCATTCATGCGAGTGCTGGGGACGACATTAAGTGTGTCAATAGCGTAGAGCCTTCAATGCTTTAAGTGACCTTGGGCATTGTTGGTGCCACTAAACCTTCAATGCCTTTGGGTGATGTGGGCACCATTGGTCCTGCTGGACCATTGCTGGCTTTGGGCGAGATGGGGTCATAGACGACTTCAGGCAGAGAGGGCGCATTAGCTGTCTGCCATCAAGGCTTTCAAGTCCCTTGTGCCATTGGGCAGTGTGAATGCCATCAAGCATCTTTGGCATTGTTGTGTGCCACCAATGCCCTGGTTGCATGTCATTTAGTGCCATAGGCATTGTTTGTCACAGACGAGTGTCAACTGTGCTGTTGGTACCACGATGGGAATGTTTTCATGCTGCAGGGCGCCTCTGCTGAGCATCATGAGAGCTGTTGGGCACCCCAATGCCACGATTATGAAACCGCTTCAGGTGTCCTCAGGCATGGTATGCTCCCTGAGGGTGATGCTGGTTCGTGTTGCCCAGCAACAGACCGATGCAGTTGGGGCTCCAGTGGCACTGCACACACTGGAGTCACACTGCATACGGACTTCATATGGCATCATTGAGACAATGGCATGCTTGACCCTGGCGGGAGTTTTCTACTCCTCCCAGTGCCATGGTGCTGCCGGATGATATTCTCACTGTCTGCGCCATAGACCGGATTGTCGCCATCGTTGGCTAGTGGTCACAAAACCTTTGTTTCCATCATCACTCATGTGTCTTGCCAAGGGTGCTGTGTGGCACCAATGGGGAGGGGTTCCCTTACCCACACTTTTTGATGGCTCTTTTGCAGGGCGCAGTCACCAGCCCTAACCCGTGGGCAGTCCAGGCTGTGACATAGGGCTATACCCACAGTTGCTGCGATGAGCATATACACACCTCCATTGGCAGGACAGTGTACTGTTGCACTTGCAGAGTGGGAGTTCGGTGCAGATGCATTACTGTTTAATTACCCCCTAGTGTGCATTTCCCCTAGTGTGTGTGTATATTATGCTCACAGTCACCAGTGCACTGGCATGTCATGGCTAAGACTGTACTCCTCGCTCCACAATAAAGGTGGATATCACGGCAATAGTATCAGGAGCTTTACACTATGGGTAAAGAGTAGGCCTTTTAGGCACCTCCCATCTGAGCTTACCCTCTAATCCCCTTCACCAGAGCACAGTCCCTTGCAGGTTCCTTGCTCAGTCCTGATTCAGTACCCCTCCTTATGGGTTTTCTTAAGGGGCCTGGGAGGGGGAGGTTGGGGGCAAATTGGATTATTTTTCACTGGTGTCCCTATACTTAGACCGGAAAGGCCATCATGGTAACTAACTCGGCAGCCACCAGCAGTGGGCTTTTATCACCTTTTGAACCTCAGAGGCTTGCAAAGGTATTCCATTCTTGGAGCATAAGGAGGTTTTTCAGGATTAGGATGACACAATTCCTGCTGTGCTTTCCCATCCCTTCTGGGAGAATAGATATGGCTGTTGGTTTACCATCCCTTCTGGGAGAATAGATATGGCTGTTGGTTTACCAGAGGCAACCCTTTTGGGTTCTCTCTTGAATGCCTTACTTCCACCTCGAGAAAGGGGAGTTCCTGTTCCCCATTCTGTGGGGGGCAGGGGAAGGCATTCTATTCTTTCTGACAAGCAGCTGTTATCTGTTCCCTGCCAGATCCATGCACCTGCACGACAGAGTGCTCATGTCACCATTGTGCTACTCTATAGTGGGACTATTTCATGTGGAACTATTCCAGATTTGGACTCGCTGTAGTTTTTGGGGGTTCCCTTTGTTGGCTGCTCCCCAGCAACATATACATATTTCTCCTGTGAGGGACTACCTCTTCTGATACCTTCTGGGCACAAGGCACATACTTTGGTTTGGGGACCGTGCTTGCTTGCCTGCCTCTTTGTCTGGTGTATGGATCTTACTTCTGTGAAGAGGGTTCTAGCTCCTATGTATCCTAAATGGCATGGGTGCTGCCCTTACCCTTTTTGGGTATAATCCTGTAGGTGGTAGCATTGTAGAAGGACAAGGCGGTCCTTGTGCCTGCAGATGTTCCACTTCATGTGCCACGAGGTTATTAGGTAGAAGTATGAGTTTATCATTCATACCTGTGCCAGACTGGTGAACCATCTGTTCTGCTGATCAGACTAAAGCTGACCTGGTACCTTCTGGGGTTCCAGGGTAGTGAGGAAGTCCTGTTTCTATACCTCAGTGGAGAGGTTCTGGACTTCTTTCTTGAGGTTCACGCTTTATTAATGTTCTCATCTACTGCAATGTCAGCCTCTGTGGCAACTTCCTGCTGGAAGCAGCAGGGGAGTATAGTGTTGGGATGTTACCCAATGTTAATTATCCAGCCTAGCAGCTTCTCGTTTCCTTCAGCCCTGAGGTCTGCCTCTTTGTATGTGTTACTTCTTCTGACTTTCTGGCAGGATGATGTAGTACCAGTGATATGGACTGAAATATCTTCCTGTTTACCTTCAGGGAATGGTGTACCATCTTTTCCCTGTTTTTTGGCCTTAGGCAAGAACTGCCTTTGCTTGGTTGGCCAAGGTGTTTCTCCTTTTTGCTGAGCTTTATCCTGAGAGCTGGGAGGATATGCCTGTTTAATGGAAGTGCTGAGATGGGGTGCAGTTTGGTGGTAGCTCATCTTCCTTGCTCGGGATCTTAAAGAGCAGTAATCCCTTTAGATGGGTAGCCCCTTCCATTCCTTGGCACTCTTGGTTCCACACCAACTGAGCTGGGGGTTCAAAAAATCTTTATGTAATATTTGGCAGGTAAGGCAACAGATTGTGCCTTGTCTGTTAGAAAGGGGCAGATTTGAAATTGATACCTGAGAGCTATGTTGTCTGCTTGCTGGGGCTAAGAATGAAGAAAAAAAAAAAGACAGCCAGTCCAGAGGAAGTGGTGAAGACTAAAACAGTGAAGGATTTCAAAGGGGCATGGGATAAACACTGTGGATCCCTAAAGGCTAGAGGATGGAAATAAATTAAATAAAAGCTTGGGGTGGGGAACAGCAGTTACGAGCTTGGGACTTTAGCTGGGCCAGACTAAATGGACCATTTTGGTCTTTTTCTGCCATCATTACTATATTACTTTTCTACCTATTCTTCCAAGAGTGCTTGGGTTTTCTGTACCCATTGTGGCTATCAACCAGGTGCTTGTAGGCAAATGCATTCTGTTCTTCCTCTTCAAAGGGTAGTGAACCAGGTTTCTTTTTGGAGGGGTTTCTTAACCCAGAGTTTTTGTGACACTGAGGGAAACTGTGCAGTCTTCATCTAAAAGATAGTCTCTTGGTTGGGGTGCTAGCACTACTGGAGCTTGACATGGTTCACTATTGGAAACTTCTGCTTCGATGCTTTCTGTAAGGGACACTGTGCTGCTTGTCCCAAGTTTGGATCACACCCCTGCCTTGGGCACTGATATAGCACATTGGATTTTGTCTCTTATCAGTCCTCTGTGTAGAACCCAACTCTTTTTGCTCCTAGCCCCCTTTTTAGGTTGGCTGCCTCTACCTACAAAAGGAAGAAAGGTCATGCCTTCAGCATTATAGGGTTTCCCTGCTTCAGGCAACCTTAGCCTACAGATTCACCCATGGAGAAGGCCTACCCTCTCACTTCTCACCTATAGCAGAGTTGCTTACCTGTACCAGGTGTTAGAGGACAGGGGGATGTGATGTCAGTCCTCACAAAATGCACCTGCCACCCCTGCAAGTTGGTTTCTCCATGTATTAGCTACATTATAGAGGGAGGGGCACTGCTGAGGGGGGCAGGGATATAATTACAGCTGCATATGCTCCATAGAGCATGCTGAAAGCACCAGCTTCTTTTAAAATGAAAGCAGCCTATGCTGACTGACATGCTTCTGTCCTTAGATAACACTTGTTCCTGAACATACCCAGATCAGTCCAGAAAAGTGGGTTGTGTATCCCTACCAGAAGGTGGTCAGAGAACAATTTGAACTTTGGGCAGTCACTCAATATTTCTCTGACTCCAGCAGGTAGAGTTGCCCTGCTGTAGTCTTCCTAGTTTCTTAAAAAAATAACTAAGTAGGAACTCGCTAAGGAGTTAGCATTCAATTCCTTTTGTGTTCAAGTGGCAGCTCTGGGTGCTTTGATTGGAAAGTTTAATGGCTGTTTGCTTACAGTGCACTCATATATTGCTCAGTTTCTCCAGGGGGTTAAGCATTTACAGCCTCCCGTCCATTCTGTGTCCCCAGATTGGAGTTTGAACCTAGTGCTTTGGGTACTATCTGGTCCCCCTTTCAAGCCTCTCCACAGCACTTCGCTGAAGGAGCTGACATTGAAATCCAACGAGCTGAGTAAATGGCCACCAAAAAGACCGTTTTCAGAGTTACAAGTATTGTCGTATCGTGACCCTTTTGTTCAGATGTACAGCAATAGGGTGTCATTACGCACGGTTCCATCCTTCCTTCTGAAGGTTGTATTGGCCTTTCACGTCACACAGACCGTCGAGCTTCCAGGGTTTCCTCAGTGGTTGCAGGAGTCCACTCAGGGCAGAGACCTTCATCTTTTGGACATGCAACGCATCTTAGTGTGGTACCTGGAAGTTACCAATGACTTTCAATGTTCTGATTATTTCTTCATTCTCTTTGGTGGTTCCAAAAAAAGGGGGACAAAGCATCTAAGGCGTTCATCTCTCATTGGATTAAAAAGAGGCCATTTGTTTGTCATACATAGCCCGAGGGCATCAGTTGCCTTTGGGTTTCAGAGCGCATTCCACTAGGGCTCAGGCTCCCTCCTGGGTAGTGTCAGTTACTGTCATCGCATGAGATCTGTAGGGCAGCAGTGTGGTCTATTCACATTTTTACAAAACATTACAGATTGGACATTAAAGCTTCTGATGAACCACCCTTTGGGGAGTGTGCGCTTCGTGCTGGTCTTTCGATTTCCCACCCAGTGTAGGATGGCTTGGGTACATCCCACTTTTATTGACTGATCGGGGTATGTTCAGGAAACAAAAATTGGTTCTTATCTGCTTTCATTCCTGTAATATCACAGATCAGGCCAGAGGCCCACCCTTTTCCTCAGATACCAAAAGACTGGCTTGGTCAGAACCTGCTTAAGTTGGGTTTTTTTTTATTGTTGAAGCTCCTTTTTTGCAGACATGATTCATGGAGCAGTTTATAGCAGTTGTTCAGTCTGGTTTTTGCCAGCGACAACGTGGTAGTCCCACAATTTGGTTGTATACTGCTCTTCATTATTTAGTTCTGTTAGCAGAGGTACAGGTCAATCCTGAGTGACTGCAGGTGGCACTCTTGTTATGTAGCAGTGCCCACAGTTCTAATTATTCTCTGAGTGCACCTACAGGGAGGGATATACAACCCACTTTTGTGGACTGATGTGGGGTATTACAGGAACAAAAATTAGCAGATAAGCACCAATTTTCAGGTAAGCAATGCTGCTTATTGTACACATTTATCTTATCAGCACATCTCTTCCATCAACAGCACTATTCTCTACACTGTAGGAGTGAGGCATGTACTTTTTTTTAGCCTCATGTCTACTTCAGAATTTAACTTAGGAGGGGAGAATGTTGGGATCAGTTTTTTCTTCTTAGGTGCCGTTTACCGTGTTAGTACAGTTTTTATAGAGAGGGGCACAGATACTTAAATGTTTAACAATGATCTTTTACGAATAGTTACAGGATATGTAGGTATATAGATGCTATCCACCTTCACGCACCAGTGAGCGTTTAAACATAAAATGCCACTCTTTCCTTCATACTTATAGCTTTGGAAAAAAAAGTTTTTAATACGAGTATGGAGGAAAAAAAGAAGGGATTGGCCCAGGTTCCATTTCTCACAGGCAGGCTCAACAAGAACAGGCAAAGTTAGCACACAATCAAAAATAGGCAACAGGCTGGCCTCTCTCATCTACAGCAACCAGCTTTTTAGCTATAGGGGACACTGGGTACTTTGTCAAAAATGAACAAAAGACATTCCCAGTACAGGCACAGCATGATAACAAAAACACACAGGGCTATAAGGGACTATAACCACAACAGATGTGGTATGTTGAAAAATATTACTGTAATGTAATAAGGTGGGCTGTAGTTGCCACAGAGTGGTGGGTGGCTGTATGTACAGTTCCACCCAGAAATCCCACTAGAGGGATGTAATAAGGGTAGGAAAAAATGCATGAAGATGTGCACAGCACCACAGTTTTTCCTGCACAAATGCATGCTAATTGCATGCACAGTAGGCAATTAGTTATAGGTAATGCAGGGAGCCATGCTAGTGCAGGTTTTTTACCACCAGAGTCAGGGCACACATTAAGGGTCACTCTAGTCTCGAGGGGGGGGGGGGGGGGGGGGGGGAGTGCCCCCTTATGTCAGCATCCTGAAAACCACCTATCGGCATCCATATTTGCTCCCACCTCAGTACTTATGTCAGCATCCAAACATCCAGCTTGGTGCACAACTGAACAGCTATAGGAAAATTGGCTCATACCCTCTAATTTTCTTTCCTGTAGTTTGACAAATCAGTCCAGACTACTGGGTTTATGCATCCCTACCCCCCAGATAGAGAACGTTAAAGTAACACTGCTTCATCGACGCTGCTGGCACCTGCAGTTCCTCAGTATTGACCTAGACCCAAGGCAAAAACTACTGGCTTTTTTTTTTAAAGTTTTTTTGCATTTATACAAAACTGAAAACTATTTCTATAACTCTTCACCTATATCAAAAATACTACAGCTGAGCAGATGACTCCACCTCCATCAATAGGGGGGGGGGGGGGGGGGGTGGGGTGGGATTCTGGACTGATCTGTCATACTACAAGAAAAATTAGGAGGTAAGAACCAAAAATCTTTGCCCTGTATGTACACAGATCAGTCCAGACTCTGGGGATGTACCAAAGCTCCCTACTTAAGGTGGGACCTGGATCATCCAGCTCACAAGACACCAAATGAGAGAAACTCCAGCTCCCCTACATCCACTCAAAAGTAGGCCAAAAAACATAGGGACATGTTACAATCTTTATTAAATTTCAAAAGAAGAAATTTCCAAAAGACTTTCAAAATTTCACAATATTACCCCAAGGAATACCCATCTAAAAATCCCAACCCATACTCATACACCATTTATACCTCCTTACACACATTCTCCAAAATACCTCCCAACATCAATTGAAGGAATTTTGTTTTGAGAACAAATTCATTTCTCAGATTTTTCTTTTCTGCTTATGGACAAATTTACTTTGAAGATCTGTATTGTAATGAGAATCTTTTTCTGCATGTAAAAAATTTTGTTGTGAGAAGAACAAAATTTGAGAAGTTATGGTGGGAGGTATTATGGAGAATGTGTGTGTGTAAGGAGGTATGAATGGTGTGTGATTATGGGTATTTCTTGGGGTAATGTGAAATTTTAAAAGCAAAGTCTTTTGGAAAATTTTTTTGAAATTAATAAAGATTGTAAAATGTCACTATATGTTTTTTGGTATCAGTAGTTTTGTGCTAGTATGATTGAACTGCCAGTGTAGTTGTATCTTACAAAAGTATGCAGCAACTGCCAAGTCGCTTCTCTACAGATTTCCTCTGGAGAAACCAACTGAGCCTCCACCCAAGATGCTGCCTGAGACAGAGTAGAGTGAGCCCTCAAAACCAGCAGTGGCCAACCTTTGAGTACGTATGCAGAGGCAATAGCCTCCTTAAGCCATTTCACAATGGTAGCCTTGAAATCCTGACTACCCTTCTTTGAACCATGGCATAGAATGAAAAGATGGTCAGATATTCTAAAATCATGTGACCTTGAGATACTGCAGCAAAGCCCTACGACCATCCAACAACTGAAGTTCCTGTGCGTGAGGCTCAGCAGCATCTAAGTGCAGAAAAGCCAGCAGCTCTGTCCGATATGAAAAGCAAAGCAGATACCACCTTTGTAAGAAAAGAGGGTACTGTTCGCACAGACACTCCTGCGTCCACAATCTGAAGGAACGGATCGTGACAAGGGTTGCAACTCCAAAATCCTGCTCGCTGAACAAGTGGCTATCAAGAAAAACAACCTTTAAAGTCAAATCCTTAAGAATCGCTCTGGGGATAGGTTCAAAAGGAGCTGCACACAAGCTTCGGAGAATGAGATTAAGGTTCCAGGAGGGACAAACTCTCCTTGCTAGAGGGCACAAAGTTTTAACCTCTCAGAGAAACCTGACCATGGTGGGATGAATAGACAAGCGGTACCCATCAACTTTACCTCTTAAGCAAGCTAAGGCCACCAGCTGGACTAGTTGAAAACTAGGCCTTTGATCAAACCTTCCTGAAGGAACAAAATGTGAGACAGTGAAGAGCATAGTGCCTGTACTCCTTTAGCCAAACACCAAGACTCAAAAGACCTTCCAAACTCATACGACAATGAAGAAATTTCGTCTCGCTTGCAGTAGGGAAATAATAACTGCTTCTGGGTACCCTCTTTGCCTCAAAAGCCAAGCCCTAGAGAAAAGCAATCTGCCTGGTCAGAAAATATGGGGCTCTGCCGAAGGAGACGACTGAATTGTAATGGTCCATCTACTGCCAGGTTGACCAGATCTGCGACCCACAGCAGATGCCACTCTGGAGCTACCAGCACCACATCCCCTGGATGCCTCTCTCCGACAAGACCTTGCCAACCAGAAGCCAAGAGGGGAATATGTAAAGTAGAACCCCCACCTGAAGGCCAAGGCAACACCAGAGTATCAATGCCCTCAGCCCCATAATCCCTCCTCCTGCTGAAAAAGCTATGATAGTCATATGGACAGCATCGCCAACTCAGACAATTCCCATTCTCGTGGATCGAGAAAACCGCAACTTAGAAGATCTGCTTTGACATTTTCAACCCCTGTGATATGCTATAGTGCTATCTGAACTAGGTGCTACTCTGCCAAAGGATTAACTCCTCAGCCTCCTGTGCTACCGAATGACTCTTGCTTCTTCACTACCAGTTGCTATATGCCAGTCACATTGACAGGACTCTCACCGCACGCCCTTGAACCAAAAGGTACAAAGGCAAGTAATGCTAACCTTGCTGCCCTGGTCACCAAGCAATTGATAGACCAAGAGGCTTCCTGGGCCAATTGTCACTGCCCTACTGCTTCCCAACCCGAAAGACTGGCATTGCTAGTATTACCCAATCCAGAACCTCTAACTTGACCCCCCTGCACCAGGCTGGATGTCTGAAGCCACCAAGACAGACTGACTGTCTCGAGCAGGAGGATCGAGAGACAGGTTGATAATAGGCCTCTGATAAACAGATTCCATTGTGTTAAAAAGAGCCCTTTGTAATAGTACCATGGGCCTTTGCACATATGACGCTAACTCCAGCATTGAAGCCATCTAACCTAGGAGCTGCAAGAAATCCCAGGCTCTGGGTACACAATGTTAAAGCACTGAACTTGTTTCTGTAACTTGCACACTTGTGCCTCCATCAGTAAGACTTTGCCTTGTTTTGTATCGAAACAAGCCCCCAGATAGGGAAGGTATGGGGTGCCATGGCCAACCCAAAAGGAAGAGCCTGAAACTGGAAATACCTGATGTTTATGGTGTTGGGACAGTAACACTGATCATCTTGACATACATGAATATGCAGGTAAACTTCTGTCAGGTCTAAAGAAGCCAGGAACTCCTAAACTGCATACTGCCGCAATCACGGAGGCCAAGGTTTCCATGTGAAAACATGGAACATTCAACACTGCATATACACGTTTTAAGTCCAGAATGGGGCAAAAGATGCCCTCCTTCTTTGGGACTATGAAGTGGAATAGCAACTTCCTTGTTCGTCCCGAGGAACAAGAACCATGGTTCCTAAGCACTGCAACCTAAAGTCTCCTGTACTGCCTGATACTTTACCAATGACCCACAGGGAGAGACAACAGGTCGCTTACGGGACATGCAAATTCGAATGCACAAGTTATTACATTAAGAACTCACTCATCTTGAGTGACCTTGGCCCACTCCCTGTAAAAATCAAGCTAAATGACCCCTATAAAGGGAACGACAGAGTGGGCTGGCCTTGCCTCATTGTGAAGAGTTTGGCCCTGTAGGCCCACTGCCATTGGAGGCTCTGAAGGGCTGACAACCTCCATGAAAGAACTGGCCACAGACCTGACCTCTGAGAAAGTTGTGTCTGCACCATTGAGGCTCCTCTCGCTTGACAAGACCTTCTCAAACACAACCGTGACAGAAAGGACTGCTCGAGTTTAGGCTTGTCCTCCGGCAACTTGTGCACCGTGCTGTCACCTAGTTGCTTCATTAATTGTTCCAGGTCCTCCCCAAATAAGAGATGTCCTTTGAAAGGCAGAGAAGCCAATTGGGACTTAGACAAGATATCTGCTAACCAGTTATGAAGGCCACAGTAAACATCTAGCGCAGTGGTTCTCAACCTTTTTTCGGCCGGGACACACCTGAGAGATTGTTCTCACATGTGTGACACACTGAACATGTGCCATCACCAGGCCCTAAAACACTAATACACCTACTATTAGGAAAACAGAACAAGCCAAGCTGCTATAGATCCCCACACAGAAATAATTGTAAAACTATACTAATAAATGTTACAAAACATGATGAACAGAACATCCAATAATTAAAAACTCAAATATCAATAAACTATTTTAAAGACAGACAACACAATACCCAATAATTAAAATGGCAGTCAATCAAGAAAAATAAACTTAAAAAGCCACTTTTACTTACCCTCTCCAGCAACTCTCCTATTCCTTTCCCTTGCAGGCCAATAGCATTCACCAGAAGCAGCAGTGCCTGCTGAAGCTCTTTCCTCACAGTCCTTTCCTTAGGGCCTAGTCACTCACACAGTCTGTCTCACACATACCAGTAACCTCCCTAACCAGTCTCTCTTCCTCACACAGAAATACGTCACCTTCCTGAGCATTCTCACAAAAACACATCACCTCTGACTAGTTTCCCTCTCAATCACACCCATAAAGCTGCCACTCAGACACCCATTCTATCACCCACACAAGAAAGTTTCCTCTTGTGGTGCCTCTTCTCATTGGGTGGCCCCTGCTCTTCAAGCTGCCTCTGGCAGTGGCACACAGCATCTCTCCACTCTTCAGCCGCCGCCAGCAGCACTCCACTTTTCAGGCCCTGCCAGCCTGGCCTCCTGCAGCAACACACACAAGTCACTCCACTCTTCACTGCATTGGCCCACCGGGGGGGGGGGGGGGGGGGGGGAATGATCGATCCCAATGTGCTTCTCTTAAGGGCGGAATGGCCTAACTAGGTCAAGGGGATGCCAGGCGCTGCAACATACCTGCCAGTGCTTAGCAACACACTGGTTGAGAATTGCTGGTCTAGCGAACACTACTGCTCCCATAATTCGAGATTAAGTCCTCACCAAATCATACAAGACATCTGCCACGTAAGCAACTGACACCTCCAAGCATTCCACCCAACTCTCCTGGGCACTAGAAGTCACCTGGCCATATTGAAGAAGTTGCACCCAGCGCAAAACATGCTCTTTGCATGAAGCTGAAACAAATGGCAGCCCACAGAGAGCAGAAACCTAAAAAATCCACTTTAGGTGAATCTCCAGCGTGTGATCCTGAACATCCTTTAGAGCCTCAGCCCCTGCAACAGGAATGGTAGTCTTCTTTGTGACAGCAGGGACTGCCCTGTCTACCTTAGGGAGAGCAAAATGTTCGAATGTCTGTTCAGGCAATGGATAAAGTTTTGACATCACCCTGCCTATTCAAGCCAGAATCAGGAGCACTCCATTCCTGGTCCATCATCTTCTTCACAGACTTATGATACAGAAACCTTGAAGGAGGGCCCCAAATCCCATCCAGAACTGGATTCACAGATCCCACAGGACAAGAACCTAGGGAATCAAGGGAGCTAGTTCCTCCCTGTGGAACAGAAAAGCTTGGGGTCATCCCCTTCCACGACCAGTCCAGAGTCCCCATCATCACCTGGGGCAGTTTATGGCTGCTGGATCAGCACTCTGCTCCCCAGACAGCACCAACTCCCTGGGGGCTCCTGGGGGCCAGCTAAGCCAGACCCAAATAACCACTGCACCCAGCCCAACTGCCCTCTCGCAAGCCACCGGAAGTGAAGCTGAGGCAAGCAACCCTGCCTGCTGGCATCCTAGCCCATCCAGCTGTGCTAAATAAGCATTGTGAAGCAGGATAAGTTCAGGCGAAAAAGGACGGGGGCCACAGAAAAGAAAACTGCAGCCAAGTTGCCTCGCTCCCAGAAGCCAGTGGATCCTGAACAAGAGAATCCCCTGAGCCCAGGGCTGGCACATCCATTAGGCGAACTTCAGCAGTCGCCTAGGGTGCCAAGCCATAGAGGGTGCTGAAGAGCAGCCACGTGGTGCCGCAAGTGGGGCCTATCCCACTCACGGCAAAGAGAAAGACTGTGTGCTTCTCAGGGCCATGAAGCAGTGTGCCCCCCCCCCCCCTACCTGTTTTGGTGCAGACTGTGATTCTCAGGGCACACAGTCTCTCTTTGCCACGAGCAGGATGGGCCCCACTTGCAGCACCACGTGGCTGCTCTTCGGCACCCTCTATGGCTCAGCACCCTGAGAAGCAGAGTCTGCACCAGCGCAAGGGTCACCTAGGGCACCCAATACCCTTGCACCAGCCCTGCCTGAGGCCCCCCTCCCCCCAAAGGATCCAAGTGGACCAGGGAAAGTCACGGGGGAAATTCCCCTTCTGCCTCAAAACGTGGGCAAAACCACCGGAGGATACATCATGGCCGCCATTCCCGCATCGCCAGAGCCCGAAGGTCCCACATGGGCTGGGCTGCCCAGCATCGGAGACATCACCACCACTGAGGTAGCAGGCACTTGCTTGCATTTCCTGGCCACAGGGAGCTCTGATGCCCTTCACCCCCCTGAGACGCAGGCAGCACAGAGCCCATGGCAATTCAGATGCACAGCAGGCCAAACCCCACACCATCACCACGTGGGACAAGACAGCACTCCCCGATAAGCCCCAACAGAGAAAGAAAGAGCCCCCCCCGGTTGATTTGGGGGTTGGGGGGGGGAAGAAGAGAGGGAAGAAGGCCATCCGACAGAGCCCGTGCCTTACCACTCAAGCTGCTCCTGTAGAAGCCTTTTTACTTTTTTTAAACAACTTTAAAAGAGCTCTGCAAAAGTGTTCCCCTCTCATGAAGCTAAAGCGCTATCTAGCCTAAATTTAAACAAAAGGGCAAGACTAAAGTAAAAAAAGAAAAAAAAAAAAAGTAGCTAACCTGAGCCAAAGAGCCACCGAAGCAGCAGGATCTGGACCACCAGATTTGCACCCCACACCCAAAACAGGACTGAACACACAAAGGAGATCAACCCCCAGCTCATCCTCCTCAACCAAACAAAGAAGGGATCCCTCTCCGGGACCCTGACCCCTGGGAAGAAGGCTCACAAGATAAACACAACAAAAGGTACTTGGCAATGTAAAGAACTGCAGGTTTATGAACCAGCCATCTGCTGGAGACAGAAATACTGAGGAACTGCAGGTGGCACCAGGTATATGAAGCAGTGTCAGTTTAACTTTATCTCCATCTGCTGGCAGGGATACATAAAGCCAGGAGTCTGCACTGATATGGGTACTTCAGGGAACTTGCTGCTATGCCAGTGTGAATTAGCATACATGAAAGTATTTGCCAAGTTTGCTGCAGCACAGTTATTTAAAATATTAAAAATACTTTCCAGGGTCATGCTTTCACTTAATAGGGAGACCATTCGCACACTTGCTTTTATGCAGATTATCAGCACAGGTTTTGAGTGCAGATTCAGCCACTTATTACATAGGCCCTTACTGTGCTTAGGTACACATTTTACAGCACCAGTCAGTCATTTTCCTATTTGGTTTTTTGTTGTTTTTTTTTACATACCCGGAAGCATCTTCAGCTGCACACAGTGATCAAAACCCATGTTCCTAACTAGTGCCTGTTTTGCAATGGGTCTTGTTACATCATTCCCAGTCTGTTTATAGGTACTGTCACCTAGGACATTGCAAAAAGACCATCTACTCTTGAAATTGTAAAACAGCCAACGTGGGGTGGGGGGGGAATAAGAGGGTCACTATCAATTTCTACTGCACCACTTGTGGCAATGTGCCTAAAATCCTATAAGGCTATGATAGACTTTTTTTTTTATTCTATATGAAGTGGTCAATGATGCCCTCTACAAAACACAAATCAAAAATAATTTAAGCAGGAAAAGATTTTAAAATGCCCACACATCTACCCCTTCCACATGAATGTCAGACCACAGACTTTTAGAGAAGAAAAAAAAAAGTCAATACAATCCATGTTCACATTTAATCCAAATGGCATCCCACAGCTGCATTTGTGATTTCCACCAAAACTGGAAAAAAAGAACCTACTGTAGTCTCAGTGGATGCCACATTAATAAATGGCTGGTGTTTTCTCTTTTCAACCTGTACATTAACATTTTAGAGAGGTGTTGTGCAAGTCATAAAATAAAAACAAAAGTACAGATCGCTTTCAAAGGGGGCATCAGTTACTAATTATAAAGCATTTGAAGACATTTGTGCTACTAGGATGAGAGTGCAAATTTAGACACTTTCACATAGGAAGTTTGTTGGTGGCTACTGCTGCACAAGTACAGATTGCAGGGAGTGAGCAGAAGTGGAAAGCAAAGCCCTGTTTTGAAAGTGGCTTCTAGTGAAGAGATTAGTGACTTCAGAACTGGCCTTGTGCTAAACAAAATAGTTCTTTCACTGGCTTACCTAACCTTTGCATACAGAAGAATAAAAAGTAGTCCATTTGTTTTGCTTCCTTGGAGGAGAACAGTCCAGGGCCAAATGAGAATTCAAATATAAATATAATGAAGAATAACCCTTTTTTTGGGATATAAAGTTTTATTTTCTCACATCAGCTACTTATTTTATTCTTTAGAGAAAGTTGCATTACACAGTTTTTTTTGTTTTTTTACAGTAGTTTATTGGAAACACAAGTAAGCCATTTATAAACACATGCTGTTTGGCTTCCAGGTATCACGCCCTGCTGGTCCATAAAAAAGGCTTCAGTAGCAAGGACATCACTTACAGCTTCTACTGTTAAGGTTATTTAACTGCATTAGTGCAGACCACCAGCTAGAAAACAGCAAAAGCAAATCTAATGTGGGTTTAGTATGTTTTATGTACATGTCTGTCCCATCTATGTGCTAGAGAAGTGCACACCCGTCCATTCCTCTGTTCCTGCTAAACAAATGCTGCATTTCCAACAGCAGCTGCTGTCTTCCACTAGTGCAGACTTGAGGGTCTGGCTGCAAACGTTAGCACCTACAGCCCAACAACAATCTCCAACATCCTGAGGTGGTAGCTGCAGCTTACTGGCTGAAGGTAGACCCACATCTAGGTGGTGATATACAAGACGTGTCATCTTTGGGAGGGGACATGTACCTAACCTAAATGGCTCCCTCAATTAGATGCACATCTCTGCATGAGTTTTTTTTGTTTTGTTTTGTTTTTTTTAAAGACAATACATGCTAATATGCCTCTCCAAAAAGGTATGCAGATGTCAGTATTAAGTTGGTTCTTAGCCCAACTATGTGGAAATACAGCCAAGGAATAGTTTTGTAAATAGACTCCTTTGCCACTCCTGAAGGAACAGAGCAAGTACTTGCCCTTTTGTAAGAAGTTGAATGTTACATAAGTTTCAGAATTACATTACGGTGTTACTGCTATCTGCCACAGTGCCCGCATGCCAGTTTCAGCCCTCAACCCCCATCTCCCTCTGACCCCAGCAAAAAAGTGTATGATACTGGCATGAGGTTTTAGCTAGTTTCATCCCCCCCCCCCCCCCTTTAAAAAAAAAAACCACCACAACTTTCTTAAATGGGTACAAGGTTATTTAAAATAAAATAGGTGCAGAGCCATAATGTTGGGGGGGGGGGGGGGGGGAAGGAGGAAGTAGTTCACAAGGGAGCAGAAAAGTGACTGAAATCCACAAATGGTGGTGAGTAGCTGGAGCACTACTCTCCTCTGTTTAAAGGGGATGAGGAAAGAACTTGAGGGGAGGAGTCAGAATGAGAGAGAAGCAAGCATAGGGGTGGGTGAGCCCCACAATGCCTACTTACACTTCTAGGGGCACATTAACATCTCATTTTTAATAAAAAAAAAAAAAGGATTAACTAATTCTTGGTCCGAGACTAATCCTGTACAAAGACAGGCACTTAGTTATGGCAGCAATGTCATCTCAAGGGATGGGCGGAAGGAAGCCACACTCTACAAACACCAACAGCTTGCTCTTTGGTAAAAATTACACATTTCCTTCAGAAGCTGAACAGCACAGGAGATTGAGGAAGTAGTGCACATCAGCCAAGGTGGAACCCAACCACCTCCCTCCCCACAGCTGGAGTTTAGTGCCTTTTCACTTTAGCTGCTGGCTTCACTGTCTCTATTCAGTAACAATAAGTCCTACTAGCATACAGAAGCCAACAGGTAAGAAACCCTGTTCTATGAGAGGCACAGTAAAGAAAGCTTGCTGTAGGTAGTACATGTGAATCTGCCTGAAGGGGTTGGGCATTCACCACACCTGACAGCCATAGGGAAAGCCACACAGGTATTTTGGTTGGCTATGTTGAGTTTCTTTAAATACTGGATTTTTCTTGTGTGCCAAATCAAAATGCCACTTTCCTCCTGCTAAACCAGAGAACATAGGGTGCCGACTAGGTTCTTCCAGCAATGCTCAATTGTGGCTGGACCCCTCATGTTCTTTCCATCATTAAAGAAAGGGACTCCTCTCAAACCAAGTCGGGGGTGGTGTACCAGATATGAGATGCTACCAATAGAAAGAACTAGCATCTCTGATTATACAGGTCAGGACAGCTGTGTGTGCTTGTCTAGGCTGTAATACTAGCCACAGCACCTATTATACACAGTGTACTTATTGATACAGTAGGCAGTACTACGCTGTATCAAGCACTTTGAACAAGCAACTCTTAAAGTTGCATTTCCAATGCAATTAGAACCAACTCCTATCGTACTGCATTACCACGAGTTGACAGGCATAGCTAGATAGGAAGAATGCCTTCCTCATTTTTAAAGATGAGGTCCATTCTCCTCCCTTCCCCCTAGTCTTTGTAATAGGCCTCACGCTACTGGCATCTACAGTTCCTGTCATGCAGCAGTTAGGACTCCTTGCCTCTAGCTCTACCTTACCTAAAATACATGTACTAAGTCATATACCAGCTACTGGTTCTTCCAAAAAAGCTGCTCCTAAGGGTTCAGTTAATGAAAAAGCCACACCCTTTACAGAGTAGCATTAAGACAGCATGTGTCACCAATACCATTCTGTACAGGTAAAGTCAGGTTGCTACTATCCTTACCAAAAAAAATCTTGCTAGGCAGACAAGATGGACCATTTTGCTTTTTTAGCTACCATCCTTCACTAGGAAATTGTGATTTCCTTAAGTTATAAGAAGGAGTGCATGTTAGGGTGTACACAGCAACTTGTGAAAGATCTAATTATACTTATTGCTCCCAGTTGGCACTTGAGCCAGTATTTTCAGAACATTTTCTCTTGTAATTTAAATTACTAATCCCAAAAAGATTAGTATAGACACCAAATAAAGAATGGACAATCCAATATTCTAATTTAATCAATAGGGAAAAATCTAAGTCTGCAATATTCACTACATGCTAAATATTAAAGCCAAGTATACTTTATAATGCCTTTGAAATTTGTTAGTTGGCATTTTACTTATCCTGCAAAGATGACTGAATCTAAAAAGGCAAAATAAATGTTTGAAAAAATCTGCCAACAGCGTAATAAGTGGCATCTTTGATGCCCAGTGAGCTGGAATATAGGCCACAGGAGTGCTTTATAATTTAAGGGAATCACTGTCTTGTATATTTTGCTAAGCCATTTAATAATCTGATATGATCTAAGAAAAGTATGCATACCGTTATAGAAACTACTATCAGTGGTGAAGGGTGATGTCCAGGATAACAGATTACTAACCCTCTGCCTTAATTCAGTTTATGGATGTAGGCAAGAATAGTGAGGCCCAGGAAGCAAATTCTAATAAGTAACCTCCTCCCTCCCATGATAAATGTAGGATGGGTAAGATTAAGTTAACACACCCTGTAGGTTAGACGTCTATTGGAGAGAGAGCTAATGCAACTTCACTTTATTCAAGTCTTCAAAATAGTCTTTATTCTACAGTTTTAGTATAAAAACCCCACAAGTTCAGTGCACCACAGTGTATAAGACATACAATGCTGAGCTTCCATAACAGTCTGTTGTACAGTCAAACATACAGCACACTGAAATTTATAGAGAACTAGAACTAACCAAATCCAAAGTTGTATATATAAAATTAAAAAAAAAAAATGGAGGACCCTGAAATATTCTTCCTAAAAATGGAGCAATGTCAAAGTTACTTTAAGATGGTGGGGGGGGGGGGTGTAGATCATGTTTAAATACGATCACTGGTTAAGTTTGTTGCCTCTTCTTACACTGGACACAGCAACACAGTTCTGCTCCTGTGCCTGCTCTAAGGCAGAAGTGCCAGCAAAACATTTGCAACAACCTTACTGTGATATTACTGGATATGTGCACCAAACATGACTGCCCAGTAAAATCACACAATATAGCTTTTCAACATCCTGCAATAGAAAGGCTGCCAATTGTCAGATACCAATATTAAAACTAGTTACAGATTTGGAAACAGTTAAATTGGGAACAAAACAGCTCAAACTATAAATATGCAAAAGATGAAAAGCCTTTAAAAATCTGTACCCTCCATGACCATGCGATATTTCAAACACACAGCAAGTATAGAAAAAAAAAAAAAACTCACCATGTACCAGTTCACTGTCAAGCTTTTTGAATTTCTTAGCTGGCTTTAGCTGCACTTCAAATCCCCAGAAATAGCTCTGCTAGAAGAGATCATACCATATCCAACTGGTCCACAATGACCCAGTGTCACATGACACTGGGTGTGTATAGATTCAATGCTTCACAATGTAAGAGTGTATCTCCTAATAAAGCTGCTCCTAGGTCTTTTGGAAAACAGCAATCAAGCCACTTAAAATGAGCAAGTGCTGTTTCTGTACTTCTGACATTGCACAGGCCAAAAAACACAGCCTCTGAAATCTTAAGACTTCACTTTACTTAAGTCACTTAAAAAAAAACACACACCAAAGGAAGCATCTCCAAACTATTCACCAGCTCAAACTGGAAACTGGCAGAGCTATGCCTTTGCAGTCAGTTTTGTGTACTGTAAGCATGAATACTCACAGCTTCTGCTGCACAAGATCTGGTGGCTTAAAAAACATCCACACTAAAAAAATGAAGTTACAACTTCAAATAAAGGATAAATCTTGTTAGCAACAAGGGAATATTTAAACACAAACTGGTGCTTACTTATAGCTAATGAGTGGCTTTACAGCCTATTTTCAACAGATAGGAGAATTTAATTAGTACAGGTCAAATCTTTCCAGTTGTAGGCCCATCTCCAACATACCAGGTGTCACTAGACCTGTGATCAAGGGATTCAAATCACTAGATTTAGAAGATACACATTAAAAAAAAAAAAGACAGTAACAGCTAAATAATTCACCTGGGGGGTCACATGTGGGAAGGGGGGGCAAGATAAATGTGTACAACTTTCCAGCCAGCACCACCAAGTCTATGGAAAAAAGGGATATACATGCATTTCTCTTATAACACCCTTTTTTAATTAAATGTCACTCACACTGCAGAGACCAAGACTGATTAAACAGGGCAAGGGAGAGGGAATGAGTTTGGTAAGTTAGCCTCAGATTTTCTTATGGCCTGAAATTCTTTAAGCAGATCACAAAAAGCCAGAAGAAAGTTGGAGGGAGGGGAAGGAGTGCACCAGAAATTAAGAGGGGCAGGAGGGAGAAGTTTGTGGCTGTCTGCTTCACTCCCCTCCCCCCAAGACTTTAGACAGACATGCCTATCAGTACATGGTTTAAGTTGTCTTATTTTTGTATTAAAAAAGTGCCTGAAGGCTTTGAGCACCTTAGAAGATACCCACCAAGTGCCTAAAACGCAGTTTCTGATTTATATATAACTAAAGCAGTAAATAGTGAAACGTGCTGAAGACATGCAAAGTCTTCTCGCACAGATTATAGTCTGCTTGGGTTCTGTTTCCCCTCCCCCCACCCCCAAATCTTTCCTCCCTTTTGTTCCACCTAAATGTAAAAACCCGGCAAGTGAGCACTATTAGCTTTTCACCAAATGGTGTAACCCCCATCTGAGCCGCCCATGAAGAAGTTTCCCTTCCGCTGCGTCACCAAGACATTGGCACCCTGCATGGCTGCCAGCTGAGCTGCATTGGGAGGACAGCCAGGAGGTGGTGGCTGGAAAAAAGAAAAAACAGAAGTACAATAAAAATGTGTCTACTGTTTACAGATGACAAAAGCAGAGTATGTTCTCCCTGTTGTCTGAGATCTCACTTATTTTACACTTAGGACAAGCACTCAAACTCCATGTAAGTATTCTTTACTGATAGCCAGGTGATTGCACATTTGAATTTTAGATGCTCGATTTTGGAACTACTGTAGTTAATGCTTTGCACAACATAAATGCTTTGCAGCAAGAACTGGATATTCAGCAAAAATATGCAGCATGAAAGAACAGACCAGTTTTCAGCAAGCAATTTTGAAATAGTGTACCACATTGAGAGAGTTGCTTGGTCTTTCAAATATTTGCCTATAGAAACAGCTTTGCAGATACAAAATTGTAGGCTCTTTCCTGCACTCTTGCCCATACTTACAGGAATATTGGAGGTGGCTCCTGCCCCAAACCTTGCACCAGCATCAAAAGCACCGTCAACCATGACGGTTGTCCCTGGTGGATAGACAGCTCCTATGGGATAATAAGCCATAGGCACAGAGGAAGCCATTGGACCTACAGGCATAGACTGAGCCATGGGTAGGTATAAGGAGGTACCAGGATAAGCTGCAGGAAGATGAGGTACACTGGCAGTAGGTGGGTGCACGTAACTTGGACGATAGAGCTGCAGGGAGGAGAAGAGGAACAAATGATTCAGGAATTTACTAACAGGTGGGGTTATATTAACATGTTTCTAAATGGAGATCCCTCTGGATCTAGTGGTGTTCTTTAGGATCTTATGACACTGCAGCCAGCCAGCTCTATAATGAGATTCGCTTGTGACACTGCTGAACATGGCTGCTCTGAAGAAATATATAACAATTTAAAATATTCAACTGATAAGAGAAAAGTTGAGCACTGTTACTTGCCATATGGATTTTTGGAACACTATTCAACCTATGCTGATGTTTTAACAGTCTGGCAACAATAATGGCAGAAAGACCAAATGGTCCATCCAGTTTGCCCAGCAAGTTTATGGTAGCAGCTGCTGCTCTGTGCAGGCTACCCTCAAGCCTTATGTTAAGAATAAGATATGTTTATTATTGAAACTAAGCAGCTGCCAAACCCATAAAATTACTGCTAGCAACATTAAGGCATAAGCAGCCTTGATAATTCAGACACTGTAGCTTGAACATCCTTTGCTTTTGGACTTGGCCAAAGAAGCAGTTCTACACTATTTCCCTAATGTTGGACAACCCAGCATTGGTTGTCCAAATCCAATTCCTCTTACTCCTGCTGTTGAAGCAGAGCGATGTTGCAATTGCATCAAAATCATGAAAGCTAAATGGTTAAGAGAAGTAACTGCTGCTCCATGCAGTTTACCTCCATTTTCATGCTCTAGTCTTTAAGGATCCATAGTGTTTCCCATGCCTTTTTGAATTAGTTTACCATTTTCATCTTCACCACCTCTACTTGAAGGGCATTCCAGGCATCTACCATGAAGAGATCTCATGATGCTGGTTCTGAGTTGTTTTGGGACCTAGTTCTACTGTCTTTCCAACAGAAAAGGCTTAAAATGTGTATGTCATTAAAACCTCAGGTATCTTGGGTCTATATCATATCTTCCCTGCACCTACATGTGTGTGTATATATAAACACACACACCTATAACAGGTGCTGAGGATTTTAGATGCTCGATTTTGGAACTACTGTAGTTAGTGCTTTGCACAACAAATGTTTTGTAGCAAGAACTGGACATTCAGCAAAGATATGCAGCATGAAAGAACAGTCCAGTTTTCAGCAAGAATCTCTCTATATCCACAAAATCGGCAATGCCTACCTTGCTAGTGCTTGATATAAGCCACAAAAAGCCCCTTAACAAAAGGGGGAAAAAAAAAAGGAAAAAGCACCTGTATATAATATTTAATACCAAGATTTTTTTTAGAGTAAAAAAATCATGTTTATTGAAAACACCTTTTTATAAAAATGATTTGGTATACAATACTGAATCCTCAAAAAATGTACTATACACAATATACAGTTCCTGAACCTAAAAACCATGATTCGTCTTTCAATTCTAACTATTCTCTAGCTTTCACTAGCTGAAATTACCCAGCATCTAATCTCTTTGTCAACACATTGCTTCACCCTATATATTTAAGCACAATACATATAACATTTCCATCTACGAATGCATAATGTAAACTTTTTAACAATATAGTTGGATGCAAATTTGTGAGCATAGTTAACAATGGACCTTGGCAAGTTAATAGTATCTAGTGATTTTTAAATATGTCTTGTTAGATACATTTCTATACCGTGATCGGAACGGTCTGGGTGTAACTGAAGGTATCGCATAAAAATTAAAGTTCCCCTGAAGAAGCCATATAGGCGAAACGAGGCCTTGTTGGGATAAGCAAAACAAGTGAACCTACCATCATTGGACACATGGATAGGGATCAATCAGTGATGAGTTATGCCATCGTAATCACATAATGACACTAAAAGCTGATATGTTATGGTTAGGCATAACATCTCTCTCAATTTCATTATTGTATTGTAATATTGGGGATTTACAACCCATGAAGTGTAAATCTTACATTATGCAGGGTTTTTAGGTTCAGAACTGAACATTCTATATAGTAAATTTGTGAGGATTAAGTACTGTATACAAAGTATTGTAATAAATATGAATTTTTACTCAAAAAATCATGGTATTAAATACTATAAGTACATGCAGGTGCTTTTTCCTTTCCCCCCCTTTTGTACGGGGCTTTTAGTGGTATATATATTTTTTTCTAGATCCTTCAGCCTCTCTCCTCAGTCTTCTGATACAGACCCCACTACATTTTGGGTTGCCCTTCTCTGGAATGCATACTCAGCAGTCAAGCTAAACAAGCTAATGCTTAGATCAGCTGAAACTAGACAAAAATGTCACTAGTGACGTTTTAGGTGCAGTTGATACATACTAGGAATGTTAATCTAAAGACTTACCAATTGCCAGTTAAAATGTTAACATTTCATACTAGAAAAAGCAGGCTGAAGTTTACTCCGATTTACAAAGCTCATGCACACTTGTGATTTATCCTGTGAATCAACCTCATTAACCTCACCCAGAGATATTGGGTAATACTTTACCTCAGAGTAAGCAGGAGGGGCATCAGTGTAAGGTGGAGCTGGGGGCATATGCATAGTTGGTGGGTACACAGCTGGAGTTGTTTGCTGCTGGACAGGGTAGGTAGGCTGAGAAGGATACTGACCTGAAGAAAAAAAAAAGCAAAAAAAAAGTTGCCATTAAATACATACCACCCAGGAAGAATAAACCGGTCCTCCATATTTTAAATTATATGAACTCTTCCATCACTTTTGCACTGGATTGTGAAATTGCATTTCAGCTTTACCAAAACCAAAAATGTAACTGCATCATCCAGTTACAATCCTTAAATCTGGAGGGGCATCAAGGAGAAAGAGTTGCTTACCTATAACAGGTATTCTCTCCAAGGACAGCAGGATATTAGTCCTCACACATGGGTAACAGAAAACTTATGTCAAGGTTTCTAGAACTTTCACTAGGCACATTGAGCATAACCAGCATGCCCTATACCATGTGTTGTGCCTCTTCAGTCTCATAACAGAATTTAAATTAAAAAAAAACAGGGGAAACCCAACTGTGGGGTGGTGGGTGAGTTTTGTGAGGACTAACATCCTGCTGTCCTCAGAGTACCTGTTACAGGTAAGCAACTGCTTTTTCTGAGGACAAACAGGATAGTAATCCTCACACATAGGAAAATTGATTCTTAATTTTTGTTCCTATAATATCACAGATCAGTTCATACCAGAGCGTTAAGCTCTCCCACCAGCAGATTGAGTCAGAGAGCAAAGCTTTGAGGCACTGGTATCCCAAGTGTGCCACCTACAGCTCATCAGTATTTATCG
This sequence comes from Rhinatrema bivittatum, assembly GCF_901001135.1. Classification (NCBI taxonomy): domain Eukaryota; kingdom Metazoa; phylum Chordata; class Amphibia; order Gymnophiona; family Rhinatrematidae; genus Rhinatrema; species Rhinatrema bivittatum. Next base: position 291,914,203 of record NC_042617.1, on the reverse strand, counting down.
ATACCCAAGTAAAGTATAATTGACAAAAAACCATCTAATTCCCGAAACAAGGGCGAACAGGAAAAAACTCCCTTAAGGGTCCGAAACAAACGACCTCAATATCTGAAAATCAGGTTTCAACCATGGTTCATAACAAAAGCCAAATTATAGAATCATTCTGATAGATTCCCTATGTACAGCAGCAGCACCCGGGCAGGATCCTGATCTGTGATATTACAAGAACGAAAATTAGCAGGTAAGAACCAATTTTCCTTTTTTCCTGTACATAGCCAGATCAGTCCAGTGTGATATACCAAAGCCACATTACACCAGGCGGGAACCCGAAACACCCGCTCGCAAGACGCTCTCCCCAAAAAGCGCTTTGTCTGGATCCCTGACATCCAGACGATAATGCCTTGTGAAGGTATGCAGGGAAGACCAGACTGTGGCTCTACAAATCTCCTCAGGCAACAACAACTAACACTCCACCCAAGAAGCTGCTTGTGCTCTCGAGTGAGCTTTCAAAACCAGTCGGGACAGGGTGACCTTTCCTGATGTAGGCCAAGCAAATTGTTTCCTTCAGCCAGTGAGCCAAGGATGCCTTGCCTTTTCACCCTCTCGGACCTCCAAAGACCACAAAAACTGATCTGATTTTCAAAAAAAAAAAAAAAAGAGTTAGTGACCTTCAAAAGGAGAACAGATGACGATCTCTTCCCATAATGGGATCATGAGCCCAATCAGGGAATCCAGGTAACTCCACGGACTGATTAACATGAAAGGCAGACACTACTTTTGGCAAAAAGGAAGGGACCGTGCGCAGGGACACCCTATCAGCCAAGATTTGAAGGAAGGGATCTCTACAGGAAAGAGCCTGCAATTCTGAAATACGCCTCGTGAAACAGATGGCCACCAAGAACACCATCTTCAAGGTGAGGTCCTTTAAGGAAGCGTGTCCCAGAGGCTCAAAAGGGGGATCATGAAGCACCCTCAATACCAGATTGAGATTCCACTCCAGGCATAACTTACGAAGAGGATGAAGGTGCTTCACCCCTTTCAGGATACGGACAATGTCAGAGTGGCTGGCTAGAGGCCTGCCACCTACCGCCCTAGGAGACATCCCAGGGCCAAAACCTGAACACGCAGGGAACTATAAGCCAAACCTTTAGATAATCCCTGCTGCAAAAACCAAGACTTGAGGAATGGTCACCGACAACGGCACTACACCCTGCTGGTCACACCAGACTTCAAACACCTGCCACACTTGAGCGTATGCCATAGACGTCAAGGGCTGCCTGGACTGAAGCAGGGTGGAATTCACCTGTTCCAAATAGCCTTTCATCCATAACTGCTGCCTCTCAAACACCAGGCTGCAAGAGAAGTGATCTTCCCGATCTGAAAAAATGGGCCCTTGTTGCAGGAGGTTCGGCAGAAGAGCTAGGTGTAGCAGACTGTCTGTTGCGAACCGTACCAAGTCCGCAAACCACGGCCGCTCCAGTGCCACCAGAATTACCAAACCGGGATCGTCCTCCATGCACCAGATCAGGGGCCATGGAGGAAAGGCATACAGGAGGATTCCAGTTGGCCACTTGCAGACTAGGGAGTCTACTCCTACCGCCCCGATCTCCTTTCGGCTGAAGAACTGGTCCTTCATTGGCATTGACGGGGGGGGGGGGTGTCGCCATGAGGAACTCCACATTGGGCACAAATGTGATTCCAACCCTCCCGGGATAGTTCCCATACCCCAGGATCCAGCTGTTGACGGCTGAGGAAGTCCGCCTGCAATGCCTCCCAGATGAAGCTTGGCCCAAGCGAAGAGGTGTGCTTCCTGTGCCATTGGTCAGACTCCTGGTTCCTCCCTAGCAATTGAGATGTCACCAATGTGGTGTTGTCCAAGAAGATTTGAATCATTCTCCCCTGCACCAGGGATTGGAATGCCAACACTTTGCAGACTGCCCTTGTCTCTAGGCGAATGATATACCACGACCGTTTGGGTAAGGACCAGGTTCCCTGCACCTGCTCCCCTGCCTTGCAGGCTCGCATCAGTTGTCATGATCACCCAATCTGGGACTTTGAGGGGCATCCCCTTCTGTAAGGGGTTTTCTGACAGCCACCCTTGCAGGCTGAACCTGATTCGCTGCGACAAAGGCAGGGGCAACTGGTATTGCTTAGACACTGGGTTCCACTGCAACAGTAGATCTCTCTGCAACGGTCTCAGGTGAGTGAAGGCCCAAGACACCAATTCCAACATCGAAGCCATGAAACCCAGAACTTGTAGGTAATCCTACACTCTGGGGATTGGAAGCACTTGTTGCTGCAATTTGTACATCTTGTCGTTCATGAGAAACGTCCTGCCCTGGAGGGTGTCGAAACGAGCTCCCAAATACTCCAGACACTGTGACAGAGTCGGATGACTTTTTGCTTCATTGATTACCCAGCCTAGGGACTGGAGACAATGGATCACACAAAGAACCATCCGCTTGCCTTCCTCTTCCAACTTGGCTCGAAACAGCCAATCGAAGTAAGGATGGACTATTATCCCTTCCTTCTGGAGGGTTGCCACCGCCACCACGGTAAAAATGCACGGGGCCATCGCCAGTACAAACGGCAGCACTCTGAACTGAAAATGCTGACCCAGGATCTTGAATCGTAGGAATCTGGTGAGTGCTGCAAATCGGGATGTGTAGATAAGCCTCAATGAGATCCAAAGAGGTGAGGAACTCTCCCTTTTGAACCACTGCGATGACTGTTCAAAGTATTTCCATTCGAAGACAGGGAACCTTCAAGCAGCGATTCACATTCTGTAGGTCCAGGATGGGTTGAAGAGTGCCCTCCTTTTTGGGAACCATGAAATACATGGAATACCATCCCCTCCCCCGTTCCTCAGACTGCATGGGGATGATTGCCTTCAGGGCCAGCAATCTTTGCAGAGTCTTCTACCGTGGCTCGCCTGTTGCGGGAAACGCATCGCGATTCCACAAAGGCCGGCATGAGAGGTTGAGAAAATTCTAAGGCGTAACCTTTTACCACCTCCAACAACCAGTGATCGGAGGTGATCCTGGTCCACTCTTAAATTGGGACAACTTGCCCCCGATCATCCCATCTGAGTGGGCAGACTTCCCACTTCCAGTTCCCTGACTGAAACCACGAAAGGACTGTGTATGGGAAGAGGTCTGTCTGGAACCAGAGAATGGAACACTCCTCCCCAACCTGCTTTTTCGGAAATCCCGAAAACAGGATAGAGGGCCGAATGGTTCCCTGTAGGGTTTTCTATCTTCTGGCAGTTTATTGCCCTTGAAATCCCCCAGAGATATCAGCTGATCCAAATCTTCTCCAAACAGCACCTTCACTCTAAAAGGCAGACTGCACAGTTGTGACTGAGGAAGCATCCGCTGCCCAATTGCGGAGCCATAGGAGTCACCGAGCCGCCACCGAGACCACCATAGTCTGGGCCACTGAATGCACCAAGTCATATAAAGGCATCTGCCACATATGCTACCGCCGCCTCAAGACAAGCCGCCTGAGAAGCTGACAAAGTCCCAAAAGACGAAGGGTCCTGTGGTTTTTTTAATCCAACATAAACACTCTTTGCATCATGCTGGCACACACTGCTGCCTGAAGACCTAAGGAGGAGACCCTGAACACCCACTTCAGATGCAGCTCCAGCTTGCAGTCCCGCACATCCGAGAGCAGCCGCTCCCGCCACTGGAATGGTAGTCTTCTTGGTCACCGCTGATACAGCCATATCCACCTTCGGTACCCCGAGGTGTTGTGTACCTCCATAGAAACATAGAAATGACGGCAGAAGAAGACCAAACGGCCCATCCAGTCTGCCCTCCATTAGCAGGCAGAGTTTTTGCATCATCTGGCTGAGCTTAAGCCCTACCTCTGGGGTTTCCCACTCCCGACTGATTAGCCTTTGAATCTTCTTCAGGATGGGAAAAGCACTAGGTTGACCCCAGAGACCATCCAGGACTGGGTTCATTCCCTTGCTATCGGAATCTTTCAATGAGGGTCTCACCCCCAATTCCTCAAGCACCTAGGGAATAAGGGGGCACAATTCCTCCCTCTTAAACAGCCGGACTACGTGAGAGTCATCCCCCTCCGCATTAGGATCTACTGGATCCTGATCGTTGTCGCCCGTATCATGTCTGGAGGAACATCACCATGATCTGCAGTGGTGTCCCTCGGGGGCGGGGTGGAGTCATTCCCGTTGGTCGACTGCACCCACTAGATCCTCCTGAGCCAAAGTTGCCCAGGATGGACGACTGTCAGTTCACAGATGGGGATGCTTGGGAATTCCCATGCTCCCATCCTGGGCTCTGCGCTTTGTAAGCTTCCAAGCCAGAAATGCTTCATGCATGAACAGCACAAATTCCGATGAAAATCCCCCCGGTCCCGTCTTGTCACTGCTAGAATCAGTGTCTGATTCCTCCGGTCTGAGTCCGTGCAGTGAAGGACAGCGGGGAGTGTCGTCCTGGGAAACCTTTTCCACAGGATGCACAGTGGGGGTTGGGCTCCTTCCATTAGAGTCAGCCGCTGAGCCTGACCTGTGTGCAGACTTTTTAGGTTTGATCCTCGTCTGAGGCCACTTCCCCCCCCCCCCCCCCAGTGACAGGGAGTCTAAATAAGCTGATCATATCCCGCAAGCCTTACAGGGTTCCACCAGAGAAGTTTCTGCCATGTTCCTCCTGCAAAAAGGGGCATAACACTCCCCCACAAGAAAACAGGTGCTGCCACCCAGCCCTGGTGAATCTCACCAAAACCACCATGAAAATCAGCCCCAGGAACACTGGGGAACCACATGGGAGGTAAAACAAAAAACCCACACACAACTGAAATGGCCGCCGTGGTAAAAATAAGGTAGGGAGCCTAAAAGTGTCCTCAGGTTCTTACCAGGGCTGAAACACTCTCCCCTCCTCTTCAGGAGTCTGCCTGGCTCTGCACCACCGGGCAAACTGATTTACCCAGGGAGCTGCAGTGGAGCTGTTTTTTTTGTGTTAAAAACAAAAAACTAACTTCTAGTAACAGAAAAAAATAAAGCCTAAGTTAAGAATAAGAAAAAAAATCCCTAGAGGGACTACTTCTCTGTACTGCAGACACTGAGGGGGAGCATTCGGGTCACTGGGAGAGCCAATCTCCCCTGGCTATCAGAGGACCCAGAACCACACAGGCTAGCACTGACAGGGGTAACCAACTCTCCATTCGCCCGGCTCTGAGGGATTACCCAGACACTGAACCTAGCACCTCAGTGAGCAAGAAAAATGAGAAATACTGATGAGCTGCAGGTGGCACACTTGGTATACCAGTGCCTCGAAGCTTTGCTCTGACTCCATCTGCTGGTGGGAGTGCATAACCCACTTGTCTGGACTGATCTGGGTATGTACAGCAAGGGTGAATACCTAGTTACGGCTGCTCCCTAACACAAAAGGGGACCAGGCACCTAGATAGGTGGTTACAGAGGGGGAGACAGCCTGAATCCAAACGGGCCCTAGGTTGGGAGATTTGGGTTATACACCACAAACAGGTTCCAAAGGACAGTCTGGCTAAACTTATTGTTGTCAGCCATCCCTATATCCAGACAGTAATGGGATATGAATGTGTGAAGAGAACACCACTTTGCAGCCTTGCAGATCTCCACTACAGAACTGCTTGCAAGAGAGCCACCAACGCTGCCATGGCTCTCAGATTGAGCCTCTATATGGCTCCCAAGATGCAGTCTGCTAGCCAATGGATATTGTCTGTTTGGCAACAGCAATGCCCAACCTATTATCAAGAAAAGAAAAGTTGGATGGACTATCTATGGGCTTCTGCCCACTCCAGATAGGTGGCTAAGGCTCACTTGCAGTCCACTATGCAGTGCTCATTCGCCTTTGTGCAAATGGGGCCTGGGAAAATACTGGCAGGACGATGGACTGGTTAAGATGGAAATCGGTCACCACGTTAAGCAGGAACTTAGGGTGTGTATACAAGATCACCCTGTAATGTTAGAAATTAGTATAAGGTGGATAAGTCACTAAGGCCTGGAGCTCGCTGACCCTGTGTGCTGAAGTAACAGCCATTAAGAATGACCTTCCAGGTCTGGTACTTCAGGTCACATGTGCAGTGGCTCAAAAATGAGATCAGCTGAGCTAACACCATGTTGAGGTCCCAAAGCACAGAGGGAGGCTTCACTTGAAGCAGGCCCCACATGAAGCATAGGCTATACAGAGAGATGGGTGTACGTGCCAATTGCACTCAGATGAACTCAGCTGGTTTTCAAGCCAGCCTCTGATAGGTGAGCTAGGTAATCAAGTAGTTTGTGTGGGACAGAGGAACAGATCTAGTGCATTCTGCTTACCACACAGAAATTCTCCTCCACTTCAGTCTATAGGACTTTCTAGTGGAATGCTTTCTAGAAGCAACCAGGACCTGAGACATCTTCTGAAAGATCAAGCAGCTGCAAAGTCAGTCTTTTCAACATCCAGGCTGTGAGTGACAGGGCCTGGAGGTTGGAATGCCACAGCCTTCCCTGATCTTGCTGATGAGATCTGGGGAAATCCCCAGACTGATCAGTTTCAGAATGGACAACTCCTGCAGGAGTGGAAGCCAGACCTGTCTTGGCCAATGAGGGGCTACGAGGATCATAGTCCCTCTATCCTCACAAAGTTTCAAGAGAGTCTTCACCACTAAGGGAAACTCAGGATATGCAATCAGAAGACCCTTGCCCAATGATAGGCAAGTGTATCTAAGGCTGGTTTGCTGTCTGTCCTGCACAGGAAGCAGAACCAAGGCATCTTCCTGTTGCAGAGAGATGTGAACAGATTTACATCTGAGCTCCCCCAGAGGGAGAATACCCAGTTTGCTACCCTCCTGGTCCAGGGACTACTTGAGGGGTCTGAAGGCTCAACTCAACCTGTCCATTTCCATGTTCTCCGTCCCAGCCAGATACATGGCCCTGAGCACCATTCCATGGGATAGGGCCCATGACAAGATTTGGACTGCTTCCTCCCTGCTTGACATAAGAAATTGCTATGCTGGGTCAAGACCAAGGGTCCATCAAGCCCAGTATCCTGCTTCCAACAGAGGCCAAAACAGGCCACATGGCTACCTAGTGATCAGTCTGGATCATGACTACTTTTTTTTTGGTCAGCCAATCTCTGAAAGTCCACTGTGCATACTGGATTGCCTGAACCTCCAGGAAGGCGATTTAACAAGAACATTCCTGAGCTTACCAAAGGGCTTGGTACCCAGGGTCATCTACATGAGCTCCCCACCCCAGGGTAGATGCATCTATGGTTATAACAATTTGAGTTGGGAGACTAGAAACTAGATCCCCTGTTTTGGATTGGAAAGTACTCACCATCAGGACAATCAGTCCATGAGAAACTGGGTGACTGATGCAATCCTAGAGGCTAAGGGGCCGGTTGTGGTCATATGACCACAGGCTTATACCTGCTGGTTGTTGAATCTCTGCTGCAATAGTCACCATGGCAACAGCCCTCTGGCAGAGCAGAAAGGCCTTGGCCTGAGATGTTTAGCAGGGCTCCTATGAAGTCCAATTGAAGTGATTGGCTGAGATGGGACTTTGAATCACTAGGATTCATTCTCAACTACCCAAACGTTCAAGCGCATAGACCCAATGGCCCCTGCCCGAGACATGGCTCTTGACCAGCCAATCATCCAGATATGGAAGACCTGCACTCCCAGTCTGCAGAGGTGCGTTGCCAGGCATTTTATGAAGACCTGTGGGGCTGATATAAGCCTGAACAGCAACACTTGGTACCGGAAGTTCTGTGTTCCCACAAAAATTCTGAGACATTGATCTTCCCCAGTCATCAGAAGCAAGTATGTGTCCTTTAGGTCAAGGGAGCAAAACCAGTCCCCTTTTTGCAAGAGGAGGATCAAGGTGCCCAGTGAAGCCATCTTGAACTTTAGAAGCTTGTTCAAGGCCCTCAGATCTAGGATGGGATGGAGTCTTCCTGTTATGTTTGGAATCAGGAAGTACCTGGAGTAGAAACCTGCCTTCTTTGCCCTGGTTGTCCAAGCTCGACAGCTCTGGCCATTAAGGAGAACTCTGCTTGTAGTACCTCCTAATGCAATACTGGCCTCCAATGTGGGCACAGAGCAATTTGGTGGGACACCTAATAGATTTAATCAATACCCTTAGTGGATGATGGACAGAACTCACTGGTCTGAGGTTACACTGGGCCATTGGTTTTCAGAGAACTGCAGACTGCCCCCAGAGGGTCCACTGTCCCGGGTATGGGTAACTGGCTTATGCACCCTATGGCCCAGTCAAAACCCCATCCCCGGAGTTGACTGAGAAACTGGCTGAGATTTGGTAGCTCTTTGCTGCCTGGAATGGCTGCGGGCGCAGATGGTGCTGACAATCAATCAAGGCAGCAGAGGATAGTTCTTCCTCTGGTGAAAGACTTCCTTGTCTCTGGCTCAATGGCCTCCTGGGTGAGGATGGGTCTGGAGTACTAGCAGAGAGTTGGAGGATTTCATGGTGGTCCTGAAGCTAGACCACAGAATCCCTCACCCTATCTCCTAAGAGATTCTCTCCAGTGCATGGCACATCAGCAAGTCTTTCCTGTACCTTCAGAGATCAGAGGCCTGCAGCATTGCCATACTGCAGGTACCAATTCCTGCTGCAGAGCTGCCTATGCCATCCGAAAAACATTTAGGTCACATGGACCTTGTTTTCTGCACTCCAGACCCTTGCACACCAGCAACATAAGGGTATCTTGCTGCTGTTGAGGAACCTGCTTCCAGATGTCCCAAGAGTATTGGCTCATGTGGAGCTGGTAGGCAGCGATGCAGGCAATAAGCATGGTGGTGCTTTGGAACATCTTTCCCCCCCCCCCCAAAGAGCATCCATTGCTCTGTGATCCTTCCCTGGAAGTGCCAAGGAATGTGTCCAAGAGCACTTGGACCTTATGAGAGCAGATTAGACCACCAACTGGTGAGGCAGCTGATGCTTATTAAATCTGGAAGCCTTCTGATTAAGTAGACCCTGTCTGCCTTAACTGAGGGGTGCTCCCATATCCTCAGCAGCAACTCCTTAAGGATGTTGTGTACCAGGACCACTACAATTTTTTTAGGAGGCTCCACAAACAAGGATCTCAAGCAGTGTGTGCCTGGCATCCTCTGTCAAGAGGACTAGGGATGGCCTCCATCACCCTCACAAACCCTATGAAGGTTTAAGTCCTCAGGCGGAGACTTCCTTCACTCATCTGGAGGAGGAAGTGATGGGAAACCATCTAAACCCTGAGGACTCCATCTGATCATCCCCAAGGGGTCATAGGGGCACTGTGTGCTTCAGATGATGGGGCCCTAGGTGCAGGCACCAGCAGAACTGGATGGGGGGGCTGCATTTCTGAGCATCTACTGGCCTTGGTGGAGCTTCCTTCTCAGAGGAACCAGCAACAACCTCTATATTGTTAGGGGGGGTCCTCAGTGCACAGATGTACTACAACTGAAGAAGCAGAATGTGCACAAGGACAGGCAGCACCGGCTCCTGTTCCACAAGAGCAACACTCTGCAGCACCTGCTACATTGCCAGCTGGACTGTGTTCTAGCTCCTCAAAATGTTATCAGTGCCAGAGGAAGGAAAGGTGGCCAGATCAGCAACTGGCACCAGGACTAGTTGAGACCCTTAAAGACCACAGGCATCAATATGTGATGGCCCTCCTCATCTCAGGACCATAACAGCAAAAGCTGGTACATTCCTGTGCAGATATGGAAACAGGTACCAATGTGTCTTAGGCTTCCCTTGATGCTCAGCCCTAGTCTTTCTCCAGTGCCCAGGTCAGAGACCTCAAACCTGTGTCCTCGGCCCAGAGGAGAGAACAGTGTCTCTGGCACCCCTATCCACTGGCAATATTGACAGAACTGACGGTCCCACTAATGTCTATGGCTTGTGTCCAATGTGCATCTCCAAAGTTCTTCATTGCCGATGCCACAGGCTCAGACATCCTCAACCCAAAGAGCTGATCCATCTTGAGTAGAAGCTGAAATCTTTGGGGTCATGTGGGTACACAAATGGCAACCAGATGTCATGTGATGCCCCCAGGCAAAGGATGCACACCCCTCATGAGGATCAGTGATAGACATGGTCCTCTGGACTGGAGCCAGTAAAAAAAAAAAAAAAAAAAAAAAAAAGAACTGGACATGGCCATGATGGGACAAAAAACGAGGGCAGTAAGTTGAGAACAGTGGTGGCAGGCAAGAATCAACTGTGAAAGGAAAAAAACATACCAGGAACACTATGGGAAGGCATAAAGAGGAACTCAGAAGAAAAAAAAAACACAAAAAGAAAACATTTTCAACAAGGCAATATACAGCCAAAGTGAACTCAAGCACACTGCAAGGTATACAGCTCCACTGGAAAAAAAAAAAAAAGAATGAATAGGTACCCCACAGACATGTGGGGTAGGTCATGCTGGACATATTCAGTGTGTCTAGAAAAGTTTTAGAAGCTTTGACATAAGTTTTCTGCATCAGATGTCACCCATGTGCAAGGACTACCATCATGATTGTCCTCTGAGAACCATCAGTACAGAACAAGCTATCAATATTAAAACCTGCAATCCTTTACATTAGTTTTTATAAAAATCATTTTCCATTTAAAAAGAGCTAACAAGGGATAATTACAAGAATAATATTCTAGATGTTGAAAAAAAAAGTGAGGGTGATTTAAAAGTGGTACTTGGACCCTTCCCCCCTCCCACCAGGTTTTCAGGATACACCTAATATCCAATATTTGCAAATATCATGCATATTTGTTAGGATTAATAGGGAGACTAATCTCCATGTAGACAATATTAATGCTTAGTTATTTTATTTCTTAATATGTTTGGAAATTTATGGAATTAGTAACCAATATCTACCATAGCCTTAGGCAGCTAGCATAAAAAAATACGCCATTAAAACAAGCAACAGAATAGTGATATTTTGTGTATAGGAGCCTGAATTACTTCAGTCAGACCTAAGGCATACTCAATCTGTGTCAGGAGCTACCTGAATATTTGAGGTACATATAGCAAACTGAAATTTGCATTGTGCTTGGTCTGATCACGTTTGGCTGCTATTTAATGTCAAATGCAGGTTACTAAAAAGAACAGACAAGTGAAAACTAATCAGGGCTAACACTGCTCTGGACAAAACTATTGCCATTGTGGCAACATTTCACAAAGTCATTAGATCAGGCTCTGACTGATAGGACTCTTAGTTTAACTACAGTGTATGAAAAGACCGTCCCTAAACAAAGTTGTAAAAAGAACCCAATTTGTTTCATTTTGGTTCTCAGTTGAAATTATCTGAGTGGTGCTGGCATAAGTTAAAATCCCAAGATGCAAAGAGGTTTATGATGGCATTGTGAGGCGCTGAAAGGGAGTAATATGTAGAGGCTGAGAAGGAAAGAGCAAAAATTGCTTAAAATTTGTTTTGTTGAATGGCCATCAGAACCACAAGATAGACAAGATTTTTTTTCTGAACATTGTACAAGAAAACCAGTGTTCATAAGGAGCTAACTAAAAGTAGATAAGGTGATGGGACAAATCTGAAAGTATATCCTGGCAGCTCTGCTGGCTGACCTTTTCAATGCTTCTTTAGAGGTGGGAGTAGTTCAAGGACTAGAGACAGTTGTGGGTCCTATTCATAAAAGTGGAAGTAAGGAGGAGATTGGGAAGTGACCTCTGCCATGAGCAAATTAATGAAAATCACTGCTAAAAGACATAAATGTGCAGTTTTTTGGAATCCAATGTATTGTACAATTCAAGACAGTTTTGATTTACCAGAGGTAGATCCTGGCAAGACAAGTCTTACCAATGTGTCTGACTGGGTAACCACAGAGTTGAAACAAGGGAGATCACTACATGCACTGTACTTTTGATTTCAGTAATACCTTTGACACTGTTTTGCATAGGCAACTTATAAATTTAGCACCCTTGGTATAAACCCTAGAGTGACTGGGCTACAAACTGGTTGAGTGGGAGGTGACAAAGGGTAATGGTAAATAGAGTTCACTCTGATGAGGTGGGTGTTACTAACAATGTTGACTCAGGGATCAGTCCTTGACAACTAACATTTTTTGTCAACAATGCAGAAGGATTGTCAGGATTTTTTTCTTTGCCAGATACCAAACTATGCAAAGGGTAGAGAGCCAGGAAAGTGTGGAAAACATGGAGATCTAATAAGCTCAAGAAATGGTCTAGGATCTAGCAGTTAAGAATTAATACTAAACCTACAGTTATGCATTTAGGATACAAAAACCTCAAGGGAGGGCAACAGTATTGGGGTGAAATTCTTTTCAACACAAAAGAGCAGGATCTGGGGGTGATTTATCTGATTATCTTAAGGTGGCCAAAGTGGATAAAGCGATGGCAAAAGGCAGAAATATGCTTGTCTGCATAGGAAGAGGACTGGTAAGCAGAAAACGGAGGAGATACTGCCCCTGTGTATGTCCCTAGTGAGAACGCATTTGGAATAGTGTAAAAATTTGAGACTGTACCTCAAACAGGAAATAAAACCGTAAAGTCAGTCCAAAGGGTGGCTACTAAAATAGTCAATGGTCTTTATTCTAAAACTTACAGGGAGAGATATGTACACCCTAAAGGAAAGGCAAGATAGGGTGAGATACAAGATTCAAATATCTCCAGAGTTTCCATGCATACAAGGCAAGCTTCTTTCAATGGCTAGTAAGCTCTAGAACAAGGGTCATGGGAAGAGGGTGAAAGGGGATAGACTGAGTAATAAAGGAAATAGCTTTACAGAGAGGGTAGTGGATACATGGAATGGTTTCTCAGTGGTGGTGGTACATACAAAGACAATATGAATTCAAGAAAGCTTGGTATAAACAGGATCTGAGTGAGGGATGGGAATTATAAAGCTAAGTTAGTTGGGTGGATGGGAAGACTAGATGGACCATATGGTCTTTTTCTACATTTCTCTTTATGATTTGGCTCTAAAGGGCTATAAGTTGAATGTGCAGGCTGGTACAAAACTGACCGTATGAAGGCTGCCAACCAACCAACCTCAGAAGCTTGTTTAAGATGTTAGTGACAGAAAGTAGTAAGACCATATAAAAAAATAAGTAAGACTAAGTGAGGTATACCTCACTTGATTTTCAGAACAGTTTTCATGAGAAGCTAACTAAACTTAAAGTAGATAAGGCGATGGGTCTGGATGGGAATCATCTAAGAGTACTAAGAATCTAGAGATGTCCTCATAACTCCACTGGCTGACCTGGTCAATGATTCTTTAAAATATGGAATAGTTCCAGAGGACTGGAAAAGAGCAGATGTGGTTCCTATACATAAAAGTGAAAGTAAGGAGGAGGATGTGAGCCACAGACTGGTTAGTCTGACTTCTATGGTAAGCAAACTAATGGAATTGCTGCTAAAACAGATCTTGCAAGCCACTGGATTCCAAAAACTACACAGAGGCAGGATAAGAAAATTATTACTTACCTGCTAATTTTCGTTCCTGTAATACCATGGATCAGTCCAGACAGTGGGTTATGTCCCCAATCCAGCAGATGGAGTCAGCACAAGCTTTGAGGGGGCGTATCCATATATCCTACTACCCCCTCTGCAGGAGTTCAGTATCGAGTATATCAAAGCCCGAGTAGAAACCCCCGAAGGATCAAGTTTGTGGAAACAGATAATTAAAACAATTGTAACCGCAACAAGTAACTGCAAACATCCTACCAACTTGTAGTGAGTTGTGAAAAACAGCAAAAAAGGAAGAGACTGTGAAGACACAGAGCACTGTGAACAGGAAATAGCGCAGAGCTGAGCAGGATCAAGAACCCAAAACGTGGTGGGCGTCTGGACTGATCCATGGTACTACAGGAACGAAAATTAGCAGGTAAGTAATAATTTTCTTTTCCCTGTACGTACCTGGATCAGTCCAGACAGTGGGATGTACCCAAGCTTCCCTAAATCGGGTGGGGTCCTGTGAGGCCTGCTCGCCAAAGTGTCCAGAGACCGAAGAGGCGAGGTGCAGACGATAGTGCCTCGAGAACGTGTGTAACGATTTCCAGGTGGCTGCTCTACAAATTTCTTGAGGATACAGAGCGAGACTCCGCCCAGGAAGCCACCTGAGAACGTGTAGAATGCGCGACGATGCCGGGTGGGGGAGTCCGTCCCGCCCCAATGTAGGAAGCAGCAATGCCGGCCTTCAACCATCTGGCAATGGTAGCCTTCGAGGCCTGAGACCCCTTCTTGGAGAAGCCCGATTCCCCTACTCGCATCTGCTGGAGTCAGAAGATACTGAACTCCTGCAGAGGGGGTAGTAGGATATATGGATACGCCCCCTCAAAGCTTGTGCTGACTCCATCTGTTGGATTGGGGACATAACCCACTGTCTGGACTGATCCAGGTAACTGGTTGAGTGGGAGGAGACAGTAGTGGTAAATGGCATTTTCTCTGAAGAGGTGGATGTTGCTAGCAGTGTGCTTCACAGAATTGTTCTTGGACTGGTTCTTTTCAACATTTTTGTAAACATAACAGGATTATCAGGAAAAGTTTGTTTTTTGCCAACAATACCCAGGTCTAACAGGGTGCACAGCTAAAAAGGTATGGAAACCATGAGGGATCTAGTGAAGCCTGAGGAATGGTCTAAGGTCTGGCACCTAAGATTTCATGCTAAAACATGCAGAGTAATGCATTTAGGATGCAAAAACACAAGGGAAAGATACAGTATTGGAGGTAAAATTCTGAGCAAAAAGGAAATGGAGGATTTGAGGTTATTGTATCTGATGATCTTAAGGTGGCCAAACACTTGTGGTCCTCACAAAGCTTCAAAGTGACACCAGTGGAGTTGGAAGATATGCACACAGGAGGCCTTTGACCTAATGGCAAATGAAGGAATCTGACACTGACTTGCTGAGTGAACTGATATTGAACAGCACTGAGGAATCTTCCAGTTCCAAGGCACAGCAAACAGATCCACCTTTGGGCTTCCCCACAGGCAGAAGATCCATTTGCTACCTGTTGGTCCAGAGACCATTCATGGTGGTTGGAAGAATGACAGCCTGTCCACTGTCATGTTTTCTGGCCAGATACATGGCCTTGAGCACCATCCCCTGGGAGAGGGCCCATGACCAAATTTGGACTGCTTCCCAATAGAGGTACAAGCCCATGTCTCCCTGCTTGACACTGCCACTTGGTTGTCAGTCTGTATCTATAATTTTGTTGGACAGCCAATCTCTGAAAGCCCACAGTATACCTGATTGCACAGAGCTCCAGGAAGTTGATTTGACACAAAGGCCCTGGGTGCTGAGCCCATCTACATGAGCTCACTAACCTAGGGTGGTCGCATCCATAGTTCTAGTTCATAATGGAATTGTCCTGCCACCAGGACAGGGAGTCCCAGAGGTAAGGGGTGAATCAGATGCCATACCAAAGTCCCAAGTGGCTTGGCACCACTAGGATCAGTGTCTGTTTGGGCCTTTTGCATGTGCAAGCATGCCCTGGGAATAACATACTGCTGTAGCCATATAAGCACAACAACTTCAACATGTGCCAGACTAAGACCTGCTAGCTCATTTAAATCTCTGCCATGATGGTCATCAAGATGGATACCTTCAAGTGTGGAGGGAAAGCCTTGGCTTGAGCTGTCTAGCAGGGCTCCAATGAAATCCAATTGTGATGGGACTTTGGGTAGATGAACTCAGACACCAGCACCTAGATGGCCGACTACATTGACTCCACAGTTCTTGCCTGAAAGGTGCTCCTGACAAGCCAATTGTCTAGGTATGGGAAAACATGGATTTCCAGTCTGTGCAAATGTGCTGCATCACAGCAAGGGATTTTGTGGAGACACATGGAGCTGATGCTAGCCCAAAAGGCAACATGTGATACTGGCTGATTTCCTGCCACAAATCAGATACACCCACATCAAGATCTCTCATGATCACTGGAAGTATGCGGCCTTTAGATTAAGAACATAGCCAGTCCCCATTTTGCAACATGGGGATCAAGGTGCCCAGGGAAACCATCTTGGAACTTTTCTTCCTGGAGAAACTTGTTCAAGGCTCTTATGTCTAGGTTGGGACAGAGTCCTCCTGTTTTCTTTGGAATCAGGCAAGATCAGGAGTACCCTGGTGGGATGGGCTTGACCCCTAGCCGTTAAGAGGGAAGACAGCTCTGTGAGTAGTACTTCCTGACACCACCAGTCCCTGAAAGGGTCTCTAGGTACAATTTGGAGGGGTATGCAAAAAAAGCTTAATTTGTACCCCCATGGACAATAGCCAGAACATGCTAGTTGGAGGTTACAAGGAGCCACTTGTTCATATGTGACTGTATCCTCTCCTGACTGGGGAGCTGACTGGCACTTCTGATGGGGCTTTGGGGTCTCCTGCTGCCTGGGATCACAGCAAGGGGCCTGTTGCTGACAGGGTCCAGGCAGTGGAGGATAGTACTCTCAGGCAGAAAAAAGGCCTCCGCTGGCCTGACCTCAGAGACCTAGCAGAGGAGGTCAGGTTCTGGGTGCCAGTGGAGAGCTACTGAAGTGTCACATGGTGTTCATGCATTTGAGCCACCATGTCCTTCTTGGAAGAGATTCTCTCCAGTGCCCAGCATGTCAGTGAGTCTATATTGCACATCATATCAGAGATCAGACACATTCAGCCATGCAAGTCTGCAGGCACTGATTCTAACTGCGGAGTCCCTCTATGCCATTTCAAGAACATTGTAGGCTTCTTGGACTCTGATCTCCAGGCCCTTTCACACTAGTGACTCTAGGGTGTCCTGCTAAGGCAGCTGCTCTGCCATCCCCTGAACTGGTTTCAAGATGTCCCATGGCTGGTAAGCTATACGGGTAATGAGCATAGTGCCTTGAAACACATTTCTCCCAAGAGTGACCATGGCCCTCAGCCTTCCCCAGGGGTGCTGAGGAATGGCTCTAGGTACACCTGGCCTTCCGGAGAACAGATTCAACAGCCAAGACTGGTATGGTAGCTGATGCCTGTTGAAACCAAGAGCCTTTTGGATGAGTTAAGCTGTGTCCATCTTCCTGTTGACAGGTGTTCCCACATCCTCAACAGTAACTCTATAAGGATCTTGTACACTAGGACTGACAATCTCCTTAAGAGGTTCCACATTCTGGAAGATGTCTAGCATGTTGTGCCAGGTATTGTCTCATTTGCAACTGGAAAAAGATGTCTCTGCCACCTCCTGGACAAATACTGCAAAGGTGATGTCTTCCAGAGGAGACTTCCTTCTGTTGGTAGGAGACTGCTCTGAAGGAAGACTGATGCATCATCTAAAACTTAGGTACCATCCCTGATGGCAGGGACAGGTTCCTGGGTGCTCTGCCTTCAGCCAGTGGTATGGGTACCAACTTAGCTGGCCATGGGAGCTCAGACACCAGTCTGAACGAGCCAAGAACCAGCACTGGACTGGTCAGTGGCATTGGTTCCACCCCAGGAACAGACACCACTTGTGTTGGTAAGGAACTTATGAGCACATGCAAGGATTACAACATTGGCTTGAGGAGGGATGCTGCCACAACACCCAGATGCTGTATCACCTTCTCCATAGCTGTCTGTACATGGCTCTCCAACTCCTCCTCAAAGACTGCCGATGCTGATTGGGACCCAGGTGGTGTGCCAACATCCTCTTCAGAACCAAGAGGATCAGGCGCAGGCATCAGAGCCAGTGGAGACTGTCATGAACCCTAGGCATTCGCTGGGGGGGGATTAGCAGTCCTCACTACAGGGATGTTTTGCTGGCATCCCCACGCCCAGCACTGTGCATCAGCTAAGGCCGATGCTTGAGATCTAAATTCTTGGCTCAGTCCAGAGGTAAAAAATGAACAAACCTGTCTTCAACCTGGGGGAGGCAGACTATGGTCCACCTCTGCATTTGACAGCCATTAGCACTGACAGAACCAACAGCTCCCTCGATGGCTCGGTTTCCATAGCTAGACAATGCAGATGTCCAATGACAAGCCTTCTCCAACTCGAAGTCATTCCATCTTGAGTCTGATTTTAAGACCTTTAGGGGTCATCTTGGCACCCTTGTTGCAGCCCTAGATGTTGAGATGCCCCCAGGCAGAGGACACTGATCATTGGGATCCATGATAGACCATCTCAAGCACCAGGGGCAAGGCTTGAAATAAAAGGGATGATAAATCAAACTATGGCGCAACCAATGACCAGCAGGCACTGCTGCTCCAGAGAACATCAGCAAAAGAAACCTTACTGAAATGTGAAAAGTCAGGCTAAGACAATTAAGGGGATGAAGACAGGCCCCACAATGATAACTTGTTTTTTCACTTTTTTCCCCAGAAAAGACTGCAAAAGACTATTACCCATGACAATGGAGGCTCTACATGGAATTGTAATGATATGCTCAGAGAGGCTCAAAGTTCTAGAAGATTTTCCATGCTGGACTCCATCTGTCACCCTTGTGAGCACTGCCATCCTGCTTGTCCTCTTGCGAAAAGCCAGAAAGATGCTTGGCTGCATAGAAGAGGAATGGTCAGCAGAAAAGGCAATATTGCCCTGTATAGGTCCCTGGTGAGACCTCTTTTGGAACACTGTATACAGTTCTGGAGACTGCACCTTCAAAAGGATATAAACAGGATAGAGTCAGTCCATAGGGAGCTACTAAAATGGTCAGCGTCTTTCTAAAGTATATGGGGGATAGACTTAAAAGATCTAAACACATACACCCTGGAGGAAAGGCAAATAGGAGAGATGATAGAGACATTCAAATATCTCAAATGCTTCCATGCACAAGAGGTGAGCCTCTCAGTGGAGAGTAGACTCTGGAACAGTGTTTCCCAACCAGTGTGCCATGGCAATCTTCAGTTTCTCTTTCTCCTACAACAGCTGGCCTGCAGAGGGGAGTCAGAGCAGCACTTTGCAGCTGCTTCTGCTTTCCCCTCTGCTGGCTTTCCTTTACAATTGAAACTGCACTGGGCCCTGTGGGCTCACAAGTCCTGCCAGCCCCATACACTTCCCATTACAGAGGGAAACAGGCAGAAGAGAATGGAGCATCACCAGGTAAATGCTGTGGGAAAAGTCATCCAAGTTTGCTAGGAAGCTGGGGGAGAAAGGGAAGGTGATATGTTAGGGGGCAGAGGCAGGGAAGGAAAGAAAATGCTGACAAGGAGGGGAGAAGGTAGAAAAGTTAAGGTGATAGAATGGTGAGAGGGTAGGAGAAAGGGTGATAGAGATGTCTGGAGTGGAGGGAGAGAGTAGGAAAGCAATGACAAGAGGGTAGAGTGAGAGCAGGGGAGGAAAGGAGATTGTGATGATGCAAGGGATAAGTAAAGAGACTGAGGGGGAAGTGATACCAGGGATCAATGAGGATTGCAGTGGAGTGAACTGAGAGGAAAGAGGGAAGAGATGGTTTATGTGAGGGGTAGGAGAAAGAAGGGGAAGAAAAAAGGTGATGATGCAGGGGGGAGTGAAGGCAAGGTGATGCCAAGGATTCAGGAGAAAGAATGATGCCAGGGAAGTGGGGGATAGGGAAGATTGTGTGCCATGATGAAGTGAGTCCAGTGCCAGGTGTGCCACAGATTGGGAACCACTGCTCTAGAAAGAAAGATCATGGGATGAGTTTGAGAGGGTGTAGATTCAAAAGTAATCTTAAGAAATATTTCTTTAGAGAGTGGTGGATGCATGGAACACCCTTCCAGTGGAGATGGAAGAGAAAAACAGTATCTGAATTCAAGAAAGCATGGGATCTCTAAGGAAGTGATGGGAATTATAATGCTAAAATTGGGCAGACTGATGTTTTCAGGTTGTAAAAAATAAAATTTCAAATAAACCCTACTTAAGTGATCTTGTAATTGGCTGAACCATTTTTTTTAAAAGAAGCAGCTTTATTACTGTTACAGAGAATGCTGTGATTGTAAACAAATGGGAGCCATATTTAGGGTCTTGGACTCAATTCAAATTTATAACGATGGAAGATGAGAATATCTCCCAAGTTGCTTTCTCAAACTAAAACTTACTTTCATCTGGACCCAAGCCCAGTCTGGGTTATTTGCTATTTGAAGGATGCCATTTATTTGTTTTCAACGAAGATTAATACCTGATTAAAGGAATTGTCCCAGAGACTTGGGAGGGGGGGAGGGGAGAAAGACTACCTGCCCTGTGGTTAAAAAAACCCCCACAACTCATTTCTGCTCAAGACTTCAAAGCACTCGCTGCACAGAGCAGAACTCGGACAAGCGGGAAACCGCATAGGATACCAAGTAACTGCATCTTTCCGATCTCTCTTAAACGTCTCCCCATCCCAGTTACTTCCACAAAGGGATAAATCATATGGAAAACAAACATAGCATACTTGATTCAGGATATTAGCATTTTCAGCTGTCTCCCTCCCATTCCCCAACCAATATGCATGATCTACTTGTTTGCCAGAGTAAACAGCACAAAAAAATAGTTTTAAAAAGGGAGTAAAGGAACCCCCGTCCCCCAAGGGAGGAAAGCAGTGTATACGCTTCCCGCCCGCCGGGCAGAGAGAGAGAGAGAGAGCGTTAGAGCCGGAGCTCCTCCTCCCTGGGGCCGGGTTGCAGCCGGCAGGAAGTCAGCTGCCAGTCTCCGCGCACACTCCGCCGAGCCACTCCGCCAAACTGCGCCATAAACTTTCAACATGGACAGCTCGATCCAAAGTCGAGAAGGAAAGCAAAAAAGGGCAAAGAGCGAACCAGAAAAAAAATAATAAAATAAAGAGGCCAAGGCCTCAAAGCACAGCTGGCAGCCCGAACGCAAATCCCACGGGCAGCAGCAGCAGCTGCAGAGCGGCACAACACAGCGTTACCCTGAGCTGGTTTCTGCACGGCCTCAGATAGTGCGGGGGGGGGGGGGGGGAAGCCCCACATAAATAAAGCGTACGTTTGTAACGTTGCGATAACTACGATGCCTTGTCACCGTGACCCGCAGCTTACAAGCCGCCGTCGGCCACAGGACTACTTCTGTCAGGCAGAGAGCGGCTTAAGACTTTTAAGAGGCCCATTGAGGGAGTTGAGACAGCAGCCACAGAGAGAGGAAGAACTGGGGTTAAAAAAAAACAAACAAACAAAAAACCCAAAACAAAAAAAGCTCATGAATAAAATCATTCACAAGAAAAAAAAAATTAATAATTCACTCCCCCATCCCCGTCTCCCCTCCTTCGGTGCTAACCAGGCCATGGCTGCGGCGGGAGGGCTAATGAAGGCTGCAGTGCAGGCTCAGGCCAGGTCACCCTCCGAGAGGCGCCCACCCTGAAAGCAGGGCAGCGTCCAGGAAGAAAAAGCCGAGCTAATCCCCGCTGCGACTGGCACTACTGCACCCTTCCCTCCGGCACCTGTACCCCCAACCCCCCCCCGGAGCTATTACAAGATATAATAAAAGGGAGGAGAAAACAAATAGCCGTGAAAAGGGCAGGGGAAATGCGACCGCAAGGTGAGTTATGGAACAAGGGACGGGAATAGAACATTTGCCACTACATAGAACAGATTCTTACGATGAAGATAGCTTAGGAAAAAAAAAAAAATAAAAAAAATATTCCATAAGCCGTTCCAATGAGGTGGCCCCCGACCCTGCAGTACTAGTTCCGCCCCCTCCCCCTCTAGACCGCAGCAACGTCACCGCTCTCCCGCTGACGTCACCACTCTCCCAGCCCAGGCCTGCTGCTGTTTCACCCCGATGAGAACCGGGAGTTGCGGATAGGGATTAGAAGGGGAGCGGGTAGCAGAGAGCGCGTCATGCACCCTACCCGCGATACCCTTCAAACCTCGAAGAGATTGGGGGGGGGGGGGGGAAGAAGAGAAGGGGTTCTTGGGGGAAACGCAATGACGACGAGCCGCGGCAGATATCCACGTCCTGCCACAGAACCACCCCCCAGGCCCCTTAAAAGAGCTACCCTTGCCTTTGTTGTTCATGATGAAGGCCCCCTCAGTATTTCAGTCGCTGCGCTTGTTGAGGGGTGGGGGAGGGGGATCTCTAGGGTTCTCTTTCTTTTCTTGCTTCCGGTTTGGAGTCACTTCCTTGTTGTTGGTGCACTGGGCTTATATAGCCGCTGCGTGGTTACGTCACGGGGAACCGCCAGGCCTACACGTCTTTTAAAGGGCGCGTACGGGTGGGAGGAAGGACAGGTAGGAAACGATAGCGACGCCACCAGGCTTTCTAGGATCTTCCTTTCCGATCCTACGTGCCCCCCCCCCCCCCCCTTCCGCCAGCAGGGCAAATTTTTAGAATATTCATGAATATTTATAGTGAATATCCTGAAAAGCAACTCTGTTTGAATATCAGAGCGAGAGGCAGTAACTGAATTTATTGCCGAAAGTAATCTGCTTGCCATGTTAGTCTACGCATGCTCAGAAACAAAAGTTAAAAATACAAAAAAACATTTTGTTTCTATTGGAATAACGTAATACATTTCTTGATTAACTTTTAAGAGCTAATGCTCTCTTCTTCAGGTCACAATTCAAATGATTACATAATTTACCAACAAAAAGTAATGTGGCAACCATAAGTGAATCCTAAAGGTTGTTGCCAGATAATGTGATCAAGTCGAGTACTGAGCTGTTTAAAAAAGGTTTGGGCAAGTTTCTGGAGGGCCTAAGCACATGGGGGCTGGTGCAATAATTATGCACAGAAAAAAGGCGATCAGTGTTGAGCACGCAAGCCCAGGCACCTCTACTGGGATGCGCTTCAATGTTTAAATGAGGGGTTGCGCTGAAAATGAGGTGCTAGGGAAAAATGTACATCCCTTAGCGCCTCCTTGACATCGGTCCCCAGGTGAGGTGGCTGTCAAGCGGGTTGGGAAAACGGATACTTAATCTACTAGCGTCCATTTTCTCCTGCTAATGGCATATACACCCACAAGATACAAGGCCTGGACTGTGTATATTGGGTGTCCAGATTTTTTTTTCAAAATGTTTTTTTCAAACTAAATACTGCTTTATTTATTTATTAAAAAGTGTTTGTATACCGCTTTTACAATTGAAAATTAATCAAAACGGTTCACAATGTTAAAACATACATAATCTGTGTAAAATAATAAAAAGCATAAAACATAGGGGTAAAACAGAAATAACACAAAACACAACTCTGTTACAAAATAAATATAGAAAAGTGCTAGTAGGTGAGGAAGTCAGGATGGGAGACAGTAATACTTCAGAACCAGTAGCAGGGGAATTAAAAGCTTTCTGAAATAAAGGTGTTTTTAATGATGTCTTAAATTGTTGTTTAGATGGGATAAGACGGAGAAAGTATTGCAACAAAACTAAGGAGGAATCACAGAAAGCATGATTTTTCAATGCCCCCTTGAGCGTGGCATACCTTTACATCAGCCCCAGGCTGGCATAAAATTTGCTGCGTTGCAAGAGCGCATTGCCCATGCGGAAAATTTATTGGATCTTGGGGATTAGCTAATAGTCTCATCTACTTGAATTTACATGTGATGAGTGCTATTAGCTACACAGTGATTTGGACGCGCTAATCCCCGTATTGGATCAGGGGTTATGGACTCGCATCCAAAACATGTGTCCAATTGCATGTTAAGCAGTGTGCAGCGGCTAGCACACAGATTACATCAGCACCATAAGGAATACTATGCTGGGTTAGGCTATCGGTCCATTGAGCCCAGTGTCCTGTCTCCAACAGTGGCCAATACAAATCATCTAGAGATACCTGGCAAATCCCAATATTAAAATCTATTTCAGTTGCTCACTGTAAGAACTAAGAGGTGGAGAAACCAAAATCTATTTGGCTAATAATTATTTATGGACCTGTTCTCCAGACACCTATCCAAATCTTCTTTAAAAGTTATATTACTAGCCTTAACCATATTTTATGACAAGTTCCGTAGCTTAATTATGTATTAACTGAAAAAATGTTTTATATTTTATTTGCATCTGCTACTTGTTTGTTTCTAGCAGTATCCCCTAGTCCTAGTACTAGTTGATAGTGTAAATAACAGTTCCCTATTACCTGTACCGAACCACACATAATTTTATGTAGCCCCTATCCCAATCAGCTCTTGAGAACAGGGGCACATGGGGAAAATCACAAGCCACGTAATTGTTGCGCTGGAGGTGAACCCTTGGCCTGATGCAGGATTGGTACAGCCCTCTGGTCGAACCCAGAGAGCACCTGCCACCAGGAGGCGGAGCACACAAGGAGACAGAGGTTAGCAGGAGCTTCACTAATAACAGTCCGGGGTTTCTGCAGGTTGAGCCTTTGGGTACCCGGATCGCTTGGACTTAGGTGGGCCTCCGGTGGTCTCCCGGAGAGGTATCGGAGAGGTGTGCCCACCGCGAGCAAGGGTGCGCAGCTGATGCAGAGTGAGTGGACTGGACCAGAACCGGAAGCTCCGGAGACCTCGAGAAGGCAACAGTTCAGAGAGGTCCTCTGGATGAGACAGGCAGTGCCTGCAGGTCCAGCCACGTGGAAGCCGCGGTTGTTATCCAAGTGCGTAGGCCCGAAGGTCACCGGTGGCCAGAAGAGAGTGTCCGAGTGAAGTGCAAGGGTCGAAGCCAGAATATCAGTCCAAGAGAGGTCAGCCAAAGCGGGGGTCAATACCAGAGTCAGTCCATGCGTAGTCGTGGCAAGCAAGGGTCGGTTCCAGGAGGCAGGCAGAAAAATGGGCAGGCAGGCAGTGGTCAGTTCCAGGCGGCAGGCAGAAGAATGGTCAGGCAGGCAGAGGTCAGTACCAAGAAGTCAGTCCAGATAGGTACTGCCTGAGGAGGACACGGGAGCAGGAGACACTGGAACAGAAGACGCTGGAACAGGAGATACTGGAACAGGAAGGCAAACTCACTACACCAACGGTGTCAACCCGATTGCCAAGGCTGGGATCAGGGGTTTGAGCCCTGCTTTATATATGGAAGGCTGATGACGTCATCGGGGCATGCCTCCCAAAGGTTTCCCGCGCTGGGCCTTTTAAGTATAGTGAGGTTGGCTGTGCGGGCGCCTAGGGGCGGGGCCAAGCCCGCTGAGGACGCGGAGCCCCGAGTGTCACCGAGGGAGGCCGCAGTGAGCGACAGGGACGCTAGGGGTTAGCGGCAGCAGGTAAGCCTGTGCTAGTGGACAGTAATGCCAGGTGAGCAGGCCTGGTCGCGGCACCCACGCGGCCAGGACGCACAGAGGAGAAAAAAAGTCTTTAAGGCCCTTAGATATTATCTCTCTCTGGAGCCCTTTTGCACACCTGTACTGTCACACAAAAAGTCACTCCATGCCAATGCTGTTGTGCAGAATAAACATTTTTACTGAACCGAAGACAGGAAAAACAACATCGAAACATTTGGGAACACCAGTGGATAGTACCCCATAGCAACAAAATCCAAACTTTAAAGTAACACAGTCTTTTATCACAATTTCTCAAACAGGTCAATTTTTGGGATAGGTACCCTTCCACCCTGGGCCTTCCCAGTATCTTTTGGGTATTGTAGGTCTTCTGAGTTCCTTTCTCTTATGTGAGCATCTGGGTGATTTGCTTGATTAGCTCTGGACTTTCCCAGGCAGACCATTCTCCTTTAGGTCTCATTCAGCAGATCCTGTGGAATCCTTTTCTTTAACAGGGTCCTCAGTCTCTGAAACTTTCTCAAAAAACGTTTTTTCCCGCAGATAAGCAGGCTAAATTAGCCATGCTGTCCGGGACACCCTTCCGGGATGGTTGGACCGAGCTTAACCAAGCTGACAGAGCTTTGCTCTGTGTGAGGCTGCGCGTCCTTTCCCGCGCGGCGCCATCTTCTCCTCAGTCTGCTGCAGGCTGCATGTGGAGCTCGCTCTCTCCTCAGAGATTGTTGTTTATTTGCTCATTTTTTGCGAGAAGCAGAAAGTTTGGGATTGCGATCATGCCACCGTGGCCACCAGGGTTCAAATTTTGTCAGTGCGGTAAAATGTCGGCAATGGACGGGCCAATTACTGCTACTTGTGCCTCAGGCTGGACCATGACCAAGCTACATGTCGGGACTGCGGCCTCATGTCCACCCGGGCTCAACGACAACGTGCTGCCAAGATCGCCAGGTTCAGAGAGGATAATTCGGGGTCCTGTGCCCCCAGATCTGAGCGCCTGTTGGCCCACTCCTCCCTGAGGCTCCAGCTGGACTGCCCCAAAAAGTAAAAAAGAGCCTCTATGGGATCCCCGGAGCAGCAGCAAGGCCCAGAGAACAAAACACCAGGCCCACAGCGTTCCCAATCAGCGCAGAAAGCGTTGGGAGATGCAACAAAGCATCAGTCATGGCACCCTGCGTCATCCGGTGCAGAACAACCAATGTACTCGCTTGATGCATCGTGCTGCCCCAATGCGTTGCCCGACATGAAGCACCATGTACATCAAGAGCATGCCGCTCAAGCGTTGAAACCAAAGCGCAAGGAGGATTCAGTGCTCGATACTTCGGCGCATCTTCGTAGTAAGCCGACAGACTTGACTTGACATGACGCATCGGCTAGAATGTCGATGTAGGCACAATGCAGCTCGACGCAAAAGACACCCACGCACCACTGGGACCCAGGATTGTCCAAGAATTCACCTCCGTCAGCAGAACCGTAAGGGGCCATCCTCTTTGACTTAAATCTCGTCTTCTCCGATGAGGAGCAGGTGTCAGTCTTAGGGTCCACAAACTCCTCTCGCTCCTCAGATCAAGTCTGCTCAGACCATTCCTTGATTTTCAGGCACAAAAGATCGGCACCACGCTTGCAAGAGCCTCTCCAGAAGCATCACAGACCATCTGTTTCAACAGAACATGTAAAGGTCCGGCCCCGGGGTCCTAATTTGGACATCCTTATGGCAGCAGTACCCCCCAGGAAGCCTCTGGGGGAGGACTCGTCACCTATGCAGGGGCGAGGGATGTTAATCTCTCAATGGATGTCCCAGATTTCAAAGATCCTATCCTAGTTCCTCTCCTCAGTGGAGGATCAAGGCAGCGATATGTTTCTCCCTCTTCCATGAGAAGACTCCCCTTAGAGCAGACCATCTTTGCCTCTGCAAGAAGACGTCAGCCCTGACCGCCAATCCAGCAGTCCATCTCCGGCGAACTCTTTCTCTCCGCCCACATCCCTGATTTCTTCGACGTGTTACCCATCGGACCCTCCGGAAGGGCAACCAGAGTTGGCCTCCCCTCCAGAAGACCTGTCATATTCTAAGTTCGTGGAGAAGGTGGGCGCCAAATTGAACATCAAAATACTGGAAGGAACCAGACCCCCATGCAGAGGTCTTAGGGATCCTAAGGATATTTGAAACATCAGGCAAGCCAACTGTTACGAACGCATCTTTATCGGGCAGGTCTGGCAACGGCTTCGGTGAGGGTTCATGTCAGTACGATTGCTGCCTATCATCACCCCCACCATGGCCTACCAATATCCAATCATCCCCTGGACTCCTGCTTCATGAAGGGCACTCTACATCTCCGACCACCGGTGCACAAACCACCAGTCCCATGGGATCTCAACCTAGTTCTAGAACAGCTAATGCTTCCACCCTTCGAACCCCTGGAGTCTACTCACCTGAGATATCTCTCCTGGAAGGTGCTGTTCTTAGTCACCCTAGCCTCCCAAGAAGAGTCAGTGAACTACAGGCTCTGGTTCATTGCTCACCATACCTGGAATTTCATCACGACAAGGTGACCTTACGGACTTACCCTTCATTCTTGCCCAAGGTGGTCTCCATTTTTCACATAAACCAAACCATCACCCTGCCAACCTTCTTCCTGAATCCACACAAAAACGAGGGGGAAAGGTGGCTCCACATGCTGGACTGCAAACAAGCCTTGGCATACTATAAATGGATAATGCATTCCAAAACTAGAGTCTCACAACTGTTCATTTCCTTCAACCCGAATGCTCCAGGTCTACCAGTCTCTAAGAGAACCCTCTCAACTTGGATTTCGCAGTGCATTCAGTACTGTTACAGTAAAAGATCAGAGACTCTGGCCAGTTTACCAAAAGCACATCAAGTCAGAGCGATGGCAGCATCAGTAGCCCATTTACGTGAAGTTCCAATCCTGGACATATGCAAAGGAGCTACGAGGTCCTCCCTCCAAACATTCACTTCTCATTACTGTCTAGATCAGGAAGCCGCTGCAGATGCAGTGATGGGCAGTTCCATACTCAGGGACCACATAGAGAGACTATCTGCTGCCATGGACCAGGTTGAGCGCAGCCTGTCATATTCAGCCTTTTGAAATGCGCCCAGTTTTCCAAAAGGAATTCTTAATGCTGCGCTCACAACCTTCAGCTGGGGATTCCAAGACAACATGGCTAATTCAGCCTGCTTATCTGCAGGAAAGAAGCAAGTTTGCTTACCTTAAACTGTGTTTTCTGTAGATCGCAGGATGGATTAGCTAGGCTGACCCGCCCGCCTTCCCGGACAGTGTTCACTTTACGCTTTGCAAACATACTTTGGGAACAGACTGAGGAGAATATGGCACTGTGCGAGAAAGGACGAGCAGCCTCACACAGAGCAAAGCTTTGTCAACTTGGTTAAGCTCCACCCAGCCATCCCGGAAGGATGACCCAGACAGCATGGCTAATTCATCCTGCTATCTACGGTAAGCAAACTTGCTATTCCAAACACTCTGGCCTCCCAAAAATTCCCCCTCCTGGAATCCTGAAGTTCTCCTAATTTTCTTCTCTCCAGACTGTTATGACCATCGGTCGCAGATGGCTGCGACTGCTTCTAGTTACGTCTTGTGCTGCCCTTCTCCCCTCTCCGGGCCTGCTCGCGGCGGGGACTAGCCTCTACCACCGCATTCTTCAAAGTCCCTCGTGGCGGCCGGGACGCCGCCACCACCCTCTTCGACTCCGGGCCTTCCTAGGCGTGCGTGTGCGCCACTGGGCCCTCCTTTGAAGACTTTATAGTGGGAATCTCAGGGGCGTCCCCGGCTGATGACATCATTTGATCAGGGTTCTTAAACACCGCTTTCGCCCCTTGCTAGCTGACTTGGCAATGAGTTCCATCGCTACTGGTGCTTGCTCCTGTCTCCTCAGACCTGTGGTGGCTGTCTCCGTTCTACCTTGAACTCTGGACTCCGGCTCAGGTACCTGCTCCTCAGGGGCCTGCTTGTGCTTCTATCGGAGACCTGGTCTCCTGGCTTCCCCCACTCCTCGAGCTAGCCCTGCGCCTCCCAGAATTTCTATCTGCCGGTCTCCCCGCTCCTTGGGGTTGCCTCTCAAAACTGCCTCACTACCTTGGAGACTCTACTCTGTGCTTCCCCACTCCTTGGGGCTGTGCCTATGTTGTACACCAGTGACTGTCTGTGCTCCCCTGCTCCTCGGGGTGATGCCTACGTTCTACACCGGTGATTACCCGTGCTTCCCCGCTCCTCGGGGCAGTGCCTTCATTTTACTCTTGTGACTGTAATTACACCTCCCCGCGTCTCAGGGCAGTGTCTCCGTTCCTCTTCCAGAGGTTCCTTCTGCGCAGCCCCGCTCCTCAGGGTTGCTTTTGTCATTGCCTGGAGACTCATCTTGGGCTTCCCCACTCCATGGGATAGCCTACGTCATCTCATCTGTGCCTCCCTCGCTACGCAGCTCCACCCCTTAAGAACATAAGAACATAAGAAAATGCCATACTGGGTCAGACCAAGGGTCCATCAAGCCCAGCATCCTGTTTCCAACAGTGGCCAATCCAGGCCATAAGAACCTGGCAAGTACCCAAAAAAAGTCTATTCCATGTTACCATTGCTAATGGCAGTGGCTATTCTCTAAGTGAACTTAATAGCAGGTAATGGACTTCTCCTCCAAGAACTTATCCAATCCTTTTTTAAAACACAGCTATACTAACTGCAGTATACTGCAGTATACCTCCTGAACTTCCTGCATCGTGCTCCCCACTCCTCGGGCCTGCCTAGCGCCGCTCTCTCAGAGGTCCCTGCTCTGGCACTTGCTCTCCAGCTCAGCTTGTATACTATGGGATCCCTCTGCACTGTGTCTCTCACCCCGCTCCTCGGGACTCCCCACAGACTTCTCTCCTCAAGCTCCTGCTGCATCTGACCTCGCCTCTCGACGGTGAGGACCTGTGGGGCTCCTCCCCTCAGGTGGTATCAACCCTCATCTCGGTCCAAGGGTCCACGAAACCCATGAATCCTAACAGATTGCCAAGTCCATGGACCCAGCCGAGGTCTCAGCCATCCAGGCCATCCCTGGCCTGGCACAAAGAATCAGCGAACATCAAAAGTTCCTGGAAACACTGGCAGCAGCCATTGATACTTGAGCACTCGTTTAGACGCCACTGTGACTACCGCCAGGATGTCTACCAAGCTCAATTCCTCCACCTCTATGCCAGTTCCTCGGCCAACCATGCCCTTGCCGGCACCTCCACGCTTTTCAGGAAACCCTCTTATGTGCAGGGGTTTCTTGAATTAATGCAATACGCACTTTTGTCTGCAACCAGCTTACTTCCCAGATGTGATCACCAAGACTACCTACATCCTTTCCCTTCTGGATGGTAAGGCCTTGGCTTGGGCATCACCTCTCTGGGAGTGTGCAGATCCGGTTCTTCGAGACCTTCCGGGGTTTCTGGCCTTATTCTGCTCCGTCTTCGATGATCCGGGCTGAAGAGCCGTTTCTGGGTCATCATTTCTCCATCTCCAACAAGGGTCTCGTTCATTACCGGATTATGTTATTGAATTCAGGACCCTTTCATCAGAACTCCACTGGCAGCTTACGTTCCATTTTCCTCGAAGGGTTGAGTCCCCGGAGTAAAGACGAGTTGGTGGCTCGCAAATTGCCTGCATCTTTGGACTCTCTGATAGACCTTACTGGTCGCATCGACCACCGCCTGCAAGAACGCTCAAAAGAGTCTAGAGCGTCCAGGAAGTTTACCCCAGGCTTGTCCCGAACTCGACATTTATCTTCCCCCAGAGTGAATGCAACTCAGTTCAAAGCTGAGGATGAGCCAATGCAGATGGGTCAGAGCAGGCTTTCCCCCAAGGAACAACGCCGCCGCTGCCAGCAATCCAACCTCTGCCTGTACTGCGGCCAATCCGGACATGCCATAGCCTCATGTCCAGTCTGTCTGTCCCTGGCCCAGGTTCTGCTGGAGGACTGCTCCTAGGCCTGACTTTCCCGTCTCTTCCATTGACTGTACCCGTCTCCATTAAAATGGATAACCAGGAATTTCACATTCTGGCATTGGTGGACTCTGGGGCTAGTGGGAACTTTATTCTAAAACAATTGACTGAGCACTTGCAGATCCCCACCATCCACTCCCCAGTGCCTTACTCCTCTCGTCCATCCATGGAGAACCTCTCCCTGGTGAGGTTACTCACACCACGGCCTGTTGTGATCGTGGACCCTTTCTTCATGACATTATAAAGTTTGTCTCAAGGGAAAAGCCCCTGAGAATTTGTCAGCGGAAGGCAGTGCAAGCAAAGAAAACTAAACAGAATATTAGTTCTTACCAGTCCACGTTCCCCTGAGACAGTCTTTAGAAATTGGGAACGATAGCGAAAAGTAGTTGACACATGGAAAATATCAGATCTGGAACAGGCTGAATCAGAAACAGAATGAAGTTGGATCTAGCTGAAGCAGGATCTGGACAAAACAAGATCTCGCTGAAGCATGTTCTGGACAAAGCTGAATTAAGCTGAAGCAGGTTCTGGACGAAGCAGGAACAAGCTGAAGCAGGTTCTGTACGACGCTGGAACAAGCTGAATTTAAAGAAAACTGAAGCTGGAGCAAACTGGCAGACTTCACTCACCCTCGGCTGTTGCCAGGACAAACGTTGCAGTTTTAAATAAACTTCTAAACTTCCAGGCTAAAGCCTCGAGCCTGTTTCTGCCTCTTTAAGACGTCAATGGCGTCATTATTACACACGCACGTCCCAGAGTAGAGCATGCCCTGATGCTCCCAAAAACAACGATCCGAGCCTGCGATTGGCCCACAGCCCTCAGCGAGTGGTGCGGCCGACCCCCGAGGCCAAAAACAGACTCTCTAGACCTGCCAGAGCAGGTAGGAAGGCCCGGCCGCAGCGAATCGCAGTCGGGTTTTCTAACAGTACTTCTCCTCTTACGCCCCCTCAAAAAAGGCTTAGGCTTGTGTGGATGTTCTTGATGGAATTGTTGAAGAAGTGATTTATCTAGAATGTGAGAAGCTGGTTCCCAGGTATTTTCTTCTGGTCCGTAGCCTTCCCAAGCTATTAGATACTCCCAGTGCCGGAGACGACGGCACATGTTTAGAATTTCTTTGACTTGATAGATTTGATCTTCTTCGGATACCACTTTGGGAGTTTTTGGCATCTTACAATGCGGCCAAGAAAGTATTAGTGGTTTTAGTAAGGATACATGAAATGAATTATGTATTCGAAGTATAGAAGGTAATTGTAAACGATAAGTTACCGGACCTAAAAGATCAGTAATTTTGAAAGGTCCAATGTACTTAGGTGCCAGCCGCATTGAAGGTACTCTAAGACGAATATGGCTTGTACTTAACCATATTCGGTCTCCAGTGCAGAAATGAGTTGCTGGACATCGATGTTTGTCTGTGTATTTTTTAGCAGCATCAATAGCCTTTGCAATATTTGCTTGAATGTCCTTCCATAATACATGGAGTTGCAGAGATGTTAACTGGGCAGCTGGAGACGAGACAATGAGTTGCTTTGGCAGAGGTGGAACAGGTTGTCAACCATAAACTACTTGAAAAGGAGATTTTTTAGTAGCTGAATTGGCATGCATATTGTGAGAGAATTCCGCCCACGGTAATAATGACGCCCAGTTGTCTTGCTTAGAGTTGACAAAAGAGCGAAGGAACGTCTTAAGCGTCCGATTAACTCGCTCAGTTTGTTCATTACCTTGGGGATGATATGCCGTGGTAAAATCTAACTGTACTCCAAATTTTTTACAAAGAGCGCCAGTATTTGCTTGTGAATTGGGATCCTCGATCGGAAGTAATATGTTGAGGCAATCCATGTAAACGAAATATGTGTTGTGTGAATAATTGTGTGAGCTCCGGAGCTGTGGGTATCATAGGAAGAGGAACAAAATGAGCCATCTTTGAAAATCTATCTACTACCACCCAAATCACATGATTACCAACAGATGGAGGCAACTCTACAATAAAATCTACAGATATATGAGTCCAAGGTGCTTTTGGAACTGGCAAAGTTTGCAAGGGACCCCAAGGATGCCCTGGTAAAGGTTTTTGCTGTGCACAAATTGGACAAGAACCCACATAGGATAGTGTGTCTTTCTCTATAGTTGGCCACCAGTAGTATTGACTTAATAATTCAAGAGTGCGTAGCCTACCAGGATGTCCAGCTGTTAGAGAATCATGAGCCCAGGCAAGCACTTTTTGTCTAAGACGAAGGGGAACTACAGACTTCCCTACTGGCACAGTTTGTGTTGCGGTAAGAATTATTTGTGCTGGATCCACAATATATTGTAGAGAAGTTGGAGTATCATCTGTTTCATAAACTCTTGATAGTGCATCAGCCCTAATGTTTTTTGTAGCTGGTCGATATCTTAAAGTGAAATTGAAACGACTAAAAAATAACGCCCACCAAGCTTGAAGAGGATTTAAAAGTTGAGCCTTACTAAGATATTGAAAATTTTTATGGTCTGTGAAGATGGTTTTTGGATGTAACGCCCCCTCAAGCCAGTAGCGCCATTCTTCTAGTGCCATCTTTACTGCCAACAATTCTTTATCTCCAAATCCATAATTTTTCTCAGCTAGTAAAAATTTTCTAGAAAAATAGGAGCAAGGTAAAAGCGTTCCAGAATCAGAATGTTGGCTGAGAACTGCTCCTACAGCGACATCTGAAGCGTCTATCTCAACCACAAAGGGTAGTGTTGGATCTGGATGCCTAAGACAAGGTCTTTGAAGAAATGCTTGCTTTAAATCTTTAAACGCTTTCTTTGCCTCAAAAGACCAGTTCAGTACATCAGCTCCCTTCTTGGTTAAAGCTGTGAGTGGAGCAACGCGATGAGAGTAATTAGGAATAAAATTTCTGTAAAAATTAGAAAATCCAAGAAACCATTGAAGAGCTCGAAGTCCCTGTGGTTGATGCCAGTCTCGGATACCTTCAGTAGAAACAAGAAATCCCAAAAACGGAAGTGAGGTTTGCTCAAACAAGCACTTTTCTGATTTCGCATAGAGATGATGTTTTCGCAGATGTTGGAGAACTTGTCTAACTGCAGTACGATGAGTCCTTAGATCCTTGGAATAGATAAGTACATCATCAAAGTACACGATTACACTAGAATTAAGGAGATCTCGAAATATTTCATTCAATAGATTTTGAAAGACTGCTGGGGCATTACACAGTCCAAAAGGCAACACCAAGTATTCATAATGTCCATCGCGTGTATTAAATGCAGTCTTCCACTCATCTCCGGATTTAATTCGCACTAAATTGTATGCTCCTCTGAGATCAAGTTTAGTAAAGATTTTAGCTCCTTGGAGACGATCCAATAATTCTGGAATGAGAGGAAGTGGATATCTATCTTTGTGTAATGGCATTAAGACCTCTAATCTATATAAGATCTTAGGGGCGGATTTTAAGAGCCCTGCTCGCCTAAATCCGCCCAAATCCGGGCGGATTTAGGCGAGCAGGGCCCTGCGCGCCGGTGAGCCTATTTTACATAGGCTCACCGGCGCGCGCAGACCCCAGGCCTCGCGTAAGTCCCGGGGTTCTCCGAGGGGGGCGTGTCGGGGGCGGGCCCGGTCGTCGCGGCGTTTAGGGGGCGTGTTGGCAGCGTTTTGGGGGCGGGTCCAGGGGCGTGGTTACGGCCCGGGGCGGTCCGGGGGCGTGGCCGCGCCCTCCGTACCCGCCCCCAGGTCGCGTCCCGGCGCGCTAGCGGCCCGCTGGCGCGCGGGGATTTACGTCTCCCTCCGGGAGGCGTAAATCCCCCGACAAAGGTAAGGGGGGGGTTTAGACAGGGCCGGGGGGGTGGGTTAGGTAGAGGAAAGGAGGGGAAGGTGAGGGGAGGGCGTTAGAGGATTCCCTCCGAGGCCGCTCCGATTTCGGAGCGGCCTTGGAGGGAACGGGAGTAGGCTGCTCGGCGTGCACCGGCTATATGTAATTGATAGCCTTGCGCGCGCCGATCCAGGATTTTAGCGGATATGCGCGGCTCCGCGCGTATCTACTAAAATCCCGCGTACTTTTGTTTGCGCCTGGAGCGCCAACAAAAGTACGCCAACGCACCTTGTTTGAAAATCTACCCCTTAATGTCCCATCTTTTTTTTTCACAAAGAAAAATCCAGCTCCTGCTGGTGAATTAGAAGGACGAATGAAGCCACGTTGAAGATTTTCTTGGATATAGAGTGACATAGCTTGTGTTTCGGGTAAAGATAATGGGTATACTTGTCCTCTAGGTGGAATGCTACCTGGAAGAAGATTAATAGCACAGTCAAATGGTCGATGTTCAAGAAGAGTCTCTGCCTTTTCTTTCGAGAAAACATCTATGAAATTTTCATTTTGAGAAGGCAGACCAGAAAAAGTCATAGCAATGGTCAACAATGGTTGAAGTACTGTTACGGTCCCGGGCCGTGCCCCGGGACCTCCACGTACTTTTAGACCAGCCCGGGCTGCTGAAACAATGACAAGGCCCGTCCTGGCCTCAGCCGCGGCTCTCCCTTCTCGGAGACGCCGGTGATCTGCCGCATCTGGCCCCGCCCCCTAGGCGCACGCGCGCACAGGGGCTCAGAATTTAAAGGGGCCAGCACGGGAAACCAGAGTACTGCCTCCAGATGACGTCAGACGCTGCAGGGATATTTAAACCCTGCAGCTAGGCTCTTACCTTGCCTTGCAACGAGGTTCACTCTGGTTAGAATTACTAGTTGCTGCTTCGGATCCCTGATCTTGTCTTCGGCTTCTGACTTCTGGTTTTGACTCCGGCTTCCGTTCCTGGACTTCCGATTCTGCTTCCGTCCTTGGCTTTGACTTCGGCTTCTGACTCCTGGCTTCCGACCTTGGCTCGTCCACTGACTTCTGGCTTCAGTTTCCGCCCCCGGCTGGACTCCGGCTTCTGGCTGCTTTTCATCCTCAGGTATCCGGTTCTTCGCCCACCAGGGGGCCTTGCCTAAGACCCAGTGGCTCGGGTCCTCACGGGCTCCTCCTGGGGGGCCGCAGGCTTCCAAGGGTGAAGCCTGCCAGGACCTTCTCCTCAGCGCCGCCTCCCGGCTGCGACGTCCACTGTGGGTTCCCACAGTGCATCACCATCCGTCTCAGCCGACTCAAGGGTCCATGTTCCTAACAGGTACATTTTGAAGGCAAGATGTATGACAGGCTGGACTCCAGGCAGCTAATTGTAAAGTCTCCCAGTTAATATGTGGTGAATGTTTTTTAAGCCATGGAAGATCCAAAACAATTGGATGAATCGCCTTTTCTAATAGAAAGAAAGAAATTTCTTCTTCATGTAAAATTCTTGTACGAAATCTCACAGGGTTGGTAACATGAGTTACTTGACCAGGTAATGATTCCCCTCGGATGGAGGAAATAAGGAGTGGAGGTGTCTTGGGAATAACTGACAGTCCTAATTGCTTAACAAGGCTAGCCAAGATGAAATTTCCACCAGCCCCAGAGTCTATAAAGGCTTGTGTTGTAAACAAATCTTTCTGATAAAAAAGAGTCACTGGACCCGTGCACTGGGGAGTAGGATTAGTGCAGCCTAGGGTCATCTCCCCAGAGACTCCTAGGCTCGAGAGTTTTCCGGCCTCTCGGGACAATGGACCAAAATATGACCTTTGCCTCCGCAGTAAAGGCACAGACCTTGGGAACGACGATGTTGTCTCTCCTCTGGCGTAAGGCGACCATGTCCCAGCTGCCTAGATTCTTCAGTACGGTTAGAAACTAATTCAGTGCTAGAAGGTGTGACTATTGGTCAAGAGAAAGCCGGTGCTAGAAGAACTGGTTTGCGAATTGGTTTAACCTCCTGGAGGCGTTGCTGGATACGACGATCAATTCGTCCCTCCAAATCAATAAGAGATTAAAGTTCCAAAGGTAGTTCTCGGGCAGCAAGTTCATCTTTTATTCTTGATGATAACCCCTCCAAGAAAATGCTGCATAAACTGTCATCACGCCATCCAAGCTCCGAAGCCAAAGTCGGAATTCCACCTCATAATCCATTAAAGATCGGGAACCCTGTCGAAGGTGCAAAAGATCTGAGGACGCTGTAGACTGTCGACCCGGCTCATCAAAAAGTTGTCTGAAATTTTGTATAAAAGAAGCCAAATCTGTAAGTAGAGAATCTCCATGTTCCCACAGGGGGGAGGCCCACGCAAGAGCCTTCGCATCTAACAAGGGCAAAATGAAGATGATCTTAATCTGATCCAAGGAAAATTGAGCAGGTTGTATTGAGAAGTGCATAAAGCAGTGGTTTAAAAACCCACGACACTGCTTAGGATCTCCGGCGTATCTTGGAGGAGCTGACAAATGAATTGGAGCAACTTGAGAGAGTGAAGCCACTGGAGGTATTGTTGGAGCCGTCAGCATGGGAGTGGAATCTAATCGGTTAGCCAAGCATTCTACGATTGCAGCCAGGACATCCAGACATATTTATTGCTGCTGAAGGCGTTGGGTCAAATCAGGAATGGCCTGGAGAGCACTTAAATCTGCCGAGTCCATGGTCCTGGCAACAGTTCATAATCACAACAGTTTACCAGGACAAAGGAACACCAGACCATTGCAGTTTTAAATAAACTTCTAAACTTCCAATGCAAGTTCTAAGCCTCGAGCCTGTTGCTGTCTCTTTAAGACGTCAATGATGTCATTAGTACGCGCACGACCCGAAGGGGACATGCCCCGACGCACCTAAAAACAGCAAACTGAGCCTGCAATCGGCCTGCAGCCCTCAGGGAGGGGAGCGGCCGATCCCTGAGGCCAAAAACAGACTCTCCAGACCTGCCAGAGCAGTTAAGATTGCCCGGCCATGGCGAATCGCAGCCGGGTTTTCTAACACGGCCCCTATTCGACTCCGGACAGGGTCCCTGCACGAAGAAACCATTTCGTTCCAACTTCTGGACAAAGCCATTCATCCTGTGGTCCTGGGACTGCCATGGCTACAGCAACACACCCCACAGTTCGACTGGGCCACCTTACAGCTCTCTCGTTGGGGCCCCACCTGCGATGACAACTGCCTGGAGTCTGTCTCACCTCTGCCTTGCCTGAATGCCTCGCTCTCTGCCCCGGGCTTCCACCGCAGTACTCTTCATATGCTGATGTGTTCTCAGAGTAGTTAAATCACAAGCAGATTGTGATAAATTGCAGGAAGACCTTGTGAAACTGGAAAATTGGGCATCAAAATGGCAGATGAAATTTAATGTGGATAAGTGCAAGGTGATGCATATAGGGAAAAATAACCCATGCTATAGTTACACAATGTTAGGTTCCATATTAGGTGCTACAACCCAAGAATGAGATCTAGGCGTCATAGTGGATAACACATTGAAATCGTCGGTTCAGTGGCAGTCAAAAAAGCAAACAGAATGTTGGGGGAAAAAAAATGGATAAAGTGCGTAGCTTGCTGGGCAGACTGGATGGGCCGTTTGGTCTTCTTCTGCCGTCATTTCTATGTTTCTATGTTTCTATATTAGAAAGGGAATGGTGAATAAAACGGAAAATGTCATAATGCCTCTGTATCGCTCCATGGTGAGATCGCACCTTGAATACTGTGTACAATTCTGGTCGCCGCATCTCAAAAAAGATATAATTGCGATGGAGAAGGTACAGAGAAGGGCTACCAAAATGATAAGGGGAATGGAACAACTCCCCTATGAGGAAAGACTAAAGAGGTTAGGACTTTTCAGCTTGGAGAAGAGACGGCTGAGGGGGGATATGATAGAGGTGTTTAAAATCATGAGAGGTCTAGAACGGGTAGATGTGAATCGGTTATTTACTCTTTCGGATAGTAGAAAGACTAGGGGGCACTCCATGAAGTTAGCATGGGGCACATTTAAAACTAATCGGAGAAAGTTCTTTTTTACTCAACGCACAATTAAACTCTGGAATTTGTTGCCAGAAGATGTGGTTAGTGTAGTTAGTATAGCTGTGTTTAAAAAAGGATTGGAGGAGGAGTCACGTGATGTGGTGAGCTCGGATAGACGCACGTTGACCGAACTCCAGCCGTCTCATCTATTTACACAAACGGGGGTGCCGATTTTGGACGATTACCATTTAGATTTTTGTGATTTACCGCACCCTCGATCCCATCGGACGAAATTTGTTCGCTCACAGCACAATGGCAACGAAAATACAGCGGAAGGAGAAGGAGAAAGCTAAGCAACCTGATCCCAAAATGGCGCCGGTTTCCCCGTAGGTCTCGGATACGACGATGGAAGAATCCCTGGAGGAGAGAATCTCCCAGGCAGTGGTACTTGCACTGGACGCCCGGCTTCACCAAATAGCGGAGCAAATAGCCGAAGTACGAACTTCGATCGTGGAAATAGAGAATCGGGTGGAAAGAGTTGAGGGCCGCACCACCCTTCTGGAAGATGACGTCGGGGCCTTAGAACACTGGATCATTGAGCTGGAGAAGTCTAATAAACAACAAGGCGAAAAACTAGACGACCCAGAAAACCGTGCGAGGCGTAATAACTTGCGCTTCGTGGGCTTCCCCGAGTCTATAGCG
Organism: Rhinatrema bivittatum; assembly: GCF_901001135.1. Lineage (NCBI taxonomy): Eukaryota > Metazoa > Chordata > Amphibia > Gymnophiona > Rhinatrematidae > Rhinatrema > Rhinatrema bivittatum. Next base: position 291,874,729 of record NC_042617.1, on the reverse strand, counting down.
GACGCAGATATAATGACCACGCTGGATACTTGGTTACTGTCAAACATACCAGCCCTACAGAATGTGCCGGGAGGCCTGATGGAACGGGCGCATCGGTTGGGTCCTAAACTATCAGAAGGGGCAACGCCCAGACCGCGTGTGGTTATCGCTAGATTTCTGAATTATGTGCACAAAATGATTATTCTGCAACATTTCCGCAAGGAGAGAGATCTCAAATTTGGGAATCAGAAAATATTGATTTTCCAGGACTTCTCAGCTCACGTTTCGGGATTACGGAAAGCTTATGCCCCTATTTGCTCAGATTTGGTCACAAAGAAAGTGCGTTTCTCGCTCCTATATCCCGCCAAATTGAAAATCTGGCATCAAGGAACAACACGAATATTTGAAGATGTCACGGCTGCAAAGGAATTTACGACCACGATGCCATCTACGGCTCCTCAGGCGGAAGTTTGATCGCTTGGGGCGCGGATCGCCAGTTTTTGTTTCCTAGAGCTTTTGTCGCAAGTGGATGGAATATACAACATGGATGCCACTTTGGGGACTAATAGGTTTTTTTTTATCAAATGGAAGAGCGTTTTCCTGATCTTATGTTGACAGGCCATGGGTGGAGATGATATCCCGAACGCTGTTTTTTTTTTCTTTTTTTTTACAACTTAGACGCAGCTGAGCGGTGAAAGGGATGAGACGGCTGAGCATGTCTATTTGATGACTCCCAGTCCTATTAATGGGACAGGGGCTCCTATGGGGCTCATTTATTTAGTGGTTCTTTTGGGTTCTTGGGATGGGTGAGAGGGTGGGGGGTGTGGGGTGAGGATGTGGTGGGGAATGCTTTGCTCTTTCGGAAAGTATATAATCTTACGTGTCTTCTCAAGTTTTGTACTTCATAATATGTGTACCTTTTCTCAACATGTTGATAATACTGGATGTCTTTTTTGGGAACATGATCTGGGCTTTTTTGACTTCTACGTTACTATGCTCAAGGTACTATGGCTGGGCTTCTAGTTACATGGAATGTTGCCGGTCTCGGCACACCTATTAAAAGGGAGAAAGTTTTGTTCCGATTACACAACATGTCTGCCAGACTTGTCTTTCTCCAAGAGACCCACCTCTCCCAAATGGAGGCGTGTAAATTGAAGAAGAGGGGGTTCGGGCAGATCTATTCAGCAGCTGGTACTTCCAAGAGTTGTGGTGTAATGATTTTAATACACACAGCGTTTGACTTTAAAATGCAAAAACAAATAGTGGACCCAAAAGGAAGGTTTATTATTGTTATAGGTCGCTTAATGGGGGTGGAGATAGTGCTTGCATCAGTGTATGCTCCTAATCAGTACGATCATGATTTCTTTGTTGACTTATCTCAGCTTTCTGTACATGCTGACCGACCAATTATTGTAGGGGGAGACCTTAATTGCATTGTGGACCCTACTTTGGACAGACGACCAGGGACGCAGGGTATGCCTATGAATGCTAACAAAGGACCCCATTTTTATGTCAGCAACTACGTAGGCTCGACTTGTGGCGAACTCTGAACCCCGGAGACCATGATTATACCCATCTGGCTAGGGCCCACGCATCATGGTCTCGAATTGACTATCTTTTAGTGTCGGAATCTCTGCTTTTGAGATTTTCTAAGGCGAAGATTGCCGAACTTGTGATTTCAGATCACTGCCCCGTGACTGCCCAACTGGAATTTGTTGCTGCCGTTGGGGGACCCCAGTGGCGGTTACCTGGGTTTCTTTCCTCGGATTTCCCCAATATTTGCAGAAAAAGTGGGCTGAGTTCACTGAGGAGAATGCCCAACACACTCAACAATCGACCCTTTACTGGGAGACAGCGAAAGCGGTCATGAGAGGTCATATCATTAGTTATGTATGCCACTTAAAAAAGAAACAAAATGCTGAAATCCTTAAACTCACTAAATCCTTGACAGATATGAAAAAAGAGCTTATAGGACACCCCGCCCGTCAGAAAATGGATGAGTTTAAGGCAACCCAAATGGCGCTCAACAATCTTCTTCATAATAGGGCGGAGCGCTCATTGAAGCTTTATAAATTTCGTATGTTCCACCACGCAAATAAAGCTGGCAAAACGTTAGTTAACCTCCTCAAAAGTCAAGAGCCCAATAAATTTATCTCTGCAATCAAAGACGATAAGGGACGGGTACAAAATGGATCTTTAGAAATAGCTAATATATTTTCACAATTTTATCAGGAACTGTACTCCTCGGAGAATCCCTCCCCTGATGCCATCACTCACTTTTTGGATGGTATCTCTTGTCCTGTCCTAACTGAGGATCAGCGTCTTGTTTTAAACAGGGACATAGTAGTGGAAGAAGTAAAAGATGCGATTCAGTCTTTACCGGCCCATAAGGCCCCTGGGCCTGATGGCTTTGACTCTGTCTTTTACAAAGCATTAATAGCAGACATTTCAGAACCCCTAAGGAATGTATTTGTAAATATGAAGGAGGATGGGAGGATGCCTGACACTATGCGGTCTGCCACTATAGTGGTCCTACCTAAAACAGGTAGAGACCCAATGCTTACGGGTTCATATCGGCCTATTTCATTATTAAACCTGGATATAAAGATTTATGCAAAAATACTTGCCAACAGACTTAAACATGTTCTCCCATACCTGATTGAGAAAGACCAGGTGGGATTTGTCAAGGGACGACGAGCAACGGTTAATATTCATCGGGTGCTCTGTGCCCTGGAAGCGTGCACTCGTGGGAATATGAGAGAACCATTATTGGTGGCGTGTGATGCAGAAAAAGCATTCGACTGAGTAGAGTGGGCGTTTTTGAAATCCGCGTTAGAGAAATTTGGCATTAGGGGGAATTTTTTCCAATATATCATATTACTTTATACGAATCCCACTGCTAGGATCATGGTTAATGGTTCTTTGTCACACCCATTTCCACTCTGTCGCGGGACACGCCAGGGTTGTCCGTTATCCCCTCTTCTTTTTATTTTATCAGTAGAACCTCTGGCAATAGCTCTTAGAACACACCCAGAAATAGAAGGTATATGGGTTGGGTCCCATAGTCATAAAACTTTACTATTTGTGGACGACCTGCTCCTTCTACTTACGAATGCTAGAAAATCTCTCCCTGCAGCCTTGGGCCTCATTACAGAATATCAGAAAGCAGCTGGTTTTAAATTGAATTTAGATAAAACGGAGGCGCTCGATATTGGTGGTACCTTGGAAACTAAGTGGCGCAATTTTCCTGTTAAATGGGCGGGGGACAGAATCAAATACTTAGGGATTCAAATACATAGGAATCCTACTCAATAGTATCATGTTAATATACCGCCCTTGCTGAATAAAATCAGAGGTAAATTGGAAGCTTGGCGGTGCTTTCCATTATCCTTGCATGGCAGGATAGCAGTTATAAAAATGATCATTGCACCTAAGCTCCTCTATTTGTTATTGATGCTGCCAGTCTTCCTTTTGGGGAAAGACTTAAAGCGTATACAGCGGGATGTTACCAGATTTATATGGCAGGGAAAGAAGCCTCGATTGGCCTTTAAAATTTTGACTGCCCCAAAAGAGAAAGGGGGTTTAAACCTACCTGATTTCAAGCTATATGTCTGGGCTGCGAACTTAAGGTTTTTGGGAGACTGGTTGCATGGTACCTCAGAATTTACTGATTATTCATTAGCAGTTGATATTTGTAGACCTCTGGACCCTAAACTGATTTTACATTTGTCAAAGCGAGAATTGGTACAACAGGGAATTACGGCCCAGTTGGTTCTTATTTTGAGAAGAGTATGGGTGGAGTTGCGGTCTACTTTGGGCTTACCACTACGGGTTTCTTCTCAGTACCCATTGCAGGGTAATCCGGGGCTTTCCCTTATGGATAACTTTTGTAGAGGTTTCTCCCCTAACCTTGAGACAACAAATTTGGGTATACTGATGGATCCTACGTCTGGGTGCCTCAAGTCTTTTGCAGTAATGCAAACACAATTGGGTTTACACCCTAACTGTTTTTTGGGTTATGCACAACTACGCGCTTTTGTAAACAGAATAATTATTGCTACATTATCCTTTTACATACTTCTTTATAAATCTAATATACACTACTCTCAAATGTATATAATCAAGTCTATAGCTTTCTCTTATGTATTAGCTAGATCGTTATTAATGTATAACTCCAGTATTCGCTACCATTCATTTGTACATAGCCGCAATCAATACTTCTCTCCATTGTACTAGCATCAAAATTTATCAATTCTTCTACTCCATGTGCAACTTGAACAACCCTATATTGATGCATTCCTGGTTCACATTGTTAAGAAGTTTTATTTATCTGCTGTTACACTATCCTTCCTTACTGCTCCTATTTGTAACCCTCCCTGTTTACCACTCCTGTTATATGTACTTTCAAACATTTTGTTACAATGTAAACCGGCATGATGTACCCACTAATGCCGGTATAGAAAAAGTTTTAAATAAATAAAATAAATAAATAAATAATGAAGGACACGCAAGGACTGCTGGACAGTCCAACATTCCTTTTCCTTATACAGTTATACTTGAGAAAACAAGGGTCACTGTCACTACTCTATAGGTTTTGCCAGAATATTACCCCATCTCATACCTTTGAATGCTTAGTTCTCAAATGGCAAGACGATATCCCAGAGGAATTGGATGTTCTTATGCTTAAAGAAGGTTATTTGTCTATTTTTAAAATCACCACCAATGTATCACTGAGGGGAATGCAGGGGAGAATTTTTCACAGAATTGTATATAGCCCACGCTCTGCTTTTCGAATGGGTTTGTCTACATCTGAGTTTTGTACAAAATGTGTGCAGGGGACTGCTTCATTAATTCATGCACTTTGGGAATGCCCTTTGATCCAAGCTTTTTGGGAACAAGTCCGTTTGTTGGTGTCCAATATGTTCTCTGTACAGATTCAGTGGTCTCGTGCATTCTGTCTGTTAAATATTGATACGGGTGAAGCCTCCTTGAACCATGATAATATTGTGTTTTTTTCCAAAGTGTGTTTGATGGCCAAAAAGTGTATATTATTGAAATGGCTGGAGGCTGTTCCTCCAGACGGTTCTCTTTGGACCAATCAGATGACAACTCTGTTCCAGATGGAATATGGATCTGCGTATCACAAATTCTCATTTAAGAGGAAAAGGTTTTTCAGAGACATGTGGTTCATGTTTTATGGAACTCTCCCAATTAAGATTCAACGGCTGTTTCCCTTGGAAGCCGCGGATCCCAGGGAGGAAAGAGGGAACTCAAGTACTTGACTACCTGTGTGTATAACTTTTCTTTTTGTCTTTCTAGACTTCGTCTCCTTTTTTTGGGTTACTGTTGCTCTACTATAACAAAAGTTGACAATGATAAATATTGATCCTAGTGTGGTAAGATTGTATACTGCGCAATGCTACGAAAGGGGGGGGGGGGGGGGGGGAGGGGGGGTCTCTGTAGGGGAGAATTGTAAAATCAGTGTCCATCTGTTGCTATTTAGAAGGCCGAATACGGAGCAGTCTTCTATGGAAGCCACGGTAGTGGCAGTTTTGTAAATGGTTTTGTTTGTGATGTACTTGTTTTATCTATTGGACCAATAAAATACTTTGGAAAAAAAAAAAAAGGATTGGATAAGTTCTTGGAGGAGAAGTCCATTACTTGCTATTAATTAAGTTGACTTAGAAAATAGCCACTACTATTACTAGCAACGGTAACATGGAATAGACATAGTTTTTGGGTACTTGCCAGGTTCTTATGGCCTGGATTGGCCACTGTTGGAAACAGGATGCTGGGCTTGATGGACCCTTGGTCTGACCCAGTATGGCATGTTCTTATGTTCTTCTTATCTCAGTATCGCACATCACAGGCTAAGACAACGTAAGAGCAGACTTTCTCAGCAGGGATAGTCTGGTCCCAGGAGAGTTGATGTTGTTAGGTGACGAGTTTCAGCTGATTCAGGATCACTGGAGTCTCCTGTCCCTGGACCCGTTGGCGACTTTGCTCACTGCGTAAGTTTTGCAGTGCTTCAGCCGCAGAAGAGATCTGAGATCATTGGGGATCGATTCCCTAGAGCAGGAGTAGCTGGAAGACAAGTTGCTGTATGCTTTTCCTCCAAGGCCCATGTGGGGCAGGTTGATTCGAAGGATCGAACGCCACAGAGGGATGGTGCTCTTGGTTGCTCCAGATTGGCCCAGGAGACCATGGCATGCAGATCTGCAGAGGCTCCTGGTGGATTCGCCTCTTTGATTTCCAACGCACAGAAAATTGTTGCAGCAGGGGCCTGTCTTTCATGAAGATCTGACTTGATTTTGTCTTACCCTATAGCCTTTGACAGGGCTTGCTTGCTGAAACATGGATCTCTGTGGCAGTGAACTCCACCTTCCTAAGAGCTATAATGTTCTCCACTCCCTTGACTTACGTGCAGATTTGGAGAGTGTTTGAGGCCTGTTGTGAGGCTTGCGGTACTCTTCCTTGTTCGGTCAAGATACTGTTCATTTTGGAATTTTTGCAGGATGGCTTGAATAAAGGCTTGACCCTTTATTCCTTAAGGATACAAGTAACTGTCTCGCCTGTTTCAGGTCAATGATGGATCCTTGTCGGTTCATTCTGATGTGATCCGTTTTCTGAAAGAGGTGGAACATATTCATCCTCCTTTGTGTTTACAGTGCCCCTATAGAGTCTCAATTTGGTTTTGGATTTTTTGGTAGGCTATGTACTCTGCCCTTGTGGTTTTTGACCTTGACAACAGTGTTCCTTGTGCAAATTGTTCTGTGTAGGGTTTCCAAGTTGCAGACCTTGTCTTGCAAGGAGCCGTTTCTCTTTTTACCGAAAGTGGTCTCTGATCAGGGAGAGAGATGTAGAAGAGTCTCATCTGTTGCTGCCCTTGGATGTCAGGTGGCATATTGTCAGGTATCTGGAGGTCACTGGGCCTTTGTGTAGGTCGGGTCGCCTGTTTGTCCTCCATGTACTAGACAGGGAGAGCCAATCTCACAGGCTACAATAACTCGTTGGATTTAGGAGGTAGTCATGACCGTATATGTGGATGCTGGGATGCCATTACCCAGTTTTGTTCAGGCCCATTCCACTCAAGCTCAGGCAGTGTCTTGGGCAGAAATTAGATTATCTTCCATCGACATTTGCTGAACTGCGAAGTGGTCCTCCTTACACACCTTTCGAGGTATTATCATCTGGATGTGGAAGCCCAGGAGGATGCAACCTTTGCTCGTGCGGTTTTGACTAGACCGCGGGCAGCCTCCCGCCCTATTTGGGAGTAGCTTGGGTACATCCCACTTGTTCTGGATTTATCTGACTGAAGGCTAAGAAATGAGAAATTACTACTTACCTGATAATTTCCTTTTCTTTAGGTAGTTAGATGAATCCAGCTTCCCTCCTTGGCTGCCGCATGATTGCATAATGATCCTCTTGTGTGTCTACGTGTTCAGGGCTTACTAGTAAATGTTACTCCATTCCCTAGACTAGTGTTATTACATTTTTGTCTGAGCTCAATGTTGCCTGTTGGCTGAGTATTGTAATAGTTATCTGTTTTAATTCAAGTATTTTGCTAGTTTGTCCACAGATGCTTTTGAAGAGAATACTGGCAGGCTGATGTAACTGCAGGGGTGTATATACTGTGACGTCAGTTTACTTTCACTCCATCTGCTGGTCGGAATGCATAACCCACTTGTTCTGGATTCTGACTGTCCTAAAGAAAAATAAATTATCAGGTAAGTAGTAATTTCTCATTCTTGTTTCCAAAAGGATCCTTACCACCAAGGATCCAGAGAGAGAGAGAGAGAGAGAGAGAGAGTACTGAAGAGCCTGTGTAAAATTCAAGAAGATCTCCTAACCATGAGTAAAGGGACATTACACCACTTGGGAACACCAACACCTATCCGGTGCTTCACCACCCTGGGGAGAGAAAGGGAGAATTAACTTTCTGTGCCTTAAACTTTTTGCCAGTTTATTGGTTTGGAAGGGGTATTTCCTAGCTTAAAAGACCCTGCCTATCTGGGAGCTCCACTTAATTTAATCCAAGAGAGTGGAAGCTTCCCTGTTCCTGACACAAGTGAGTTCTGCACAGATAGAGGAAAGTGACTTTAAAGGAATTGAGAATTCTGTGAGTTTTGTGACATTTATCACCAGTTTAACAGTAAAGACTTTTATTTTGGACACTAACAAACTGACTCTGGAGTATTTCTTTGTGCACTCATTGCACCCACATCAAGGACAAACATCCTCCCCAAGGGAAACAAAGTAAATGTGTAAAGTAACCACTCCTGTATCATCGGGCCCTGGAAGTTTATCTTCCTCCTTACCTCCTTGGATAGGGAGTCCATGTGAAAAAGCTGGGCCACGGAGAGGTTCCAGCCCAGAAGAGTAATAAATAACTTTGTGTACCCACCCATGCAGGAGAGGCACCCCGGGGTGGGGTTACATATATATATATTTAAGAAACTCGAGTGTATTATCGCACGCATATACCAAAGGATATATTTTAACCACTAGAGGTCACACTTTCTTTTGTTTTAAAGCTAATATCAAATTGACACCATGCAGAAATAGCGCATTTCTCAGAGTGATGCCTGGATGAAAGAAGACTTTTTCCCACCTTATGCAGTAGATGGGACCAGGTGATGGAGAATTTATATTGGCAATTCAGTTCCTTTAAGAAACATGAGATTGCGTACCCAGAGTAAATTGACTTTTGGAACGTGGCCAACCACCATACAACACAAAATGAGACTTTTTAAACTGAAGGTCTGCAGCAGGGGAATCATCAGTGGTTTACAAGTTGTCTTGCAGTTACTTCTTTCTCTACATATTTCTTGATACATTTACTGTATAGCTTAAAGGTGACCACTAGTGCCAGATTTATCTCCTTGCTGCCCTTAGGCATGTGAAAAGTTGTCTGCTGCCCCCTAGCCAGCCCTCACAAATGGTCTGGAGCCACAGTTGATGATGTAAAACAAGTGGCTCACACAGCATGTTGATTGCCCCATTGGGGTGGCTGCCCATAGGCTCCTGATTATGCTGGCTATTGGTAAATCTACCTCTACAACCACTATCACAAAAGGAATTTGAAATCTAGAAGGAACTGATGAGTGAAGATTGCATTGGGCTTCCAATAAAGTATTGGGGTAACCTACTCAGAATGCCGGTGATTACAGTCCTAAATTCCAGTGCTATGATTGCATTAGATTTCCAAGAAAGCGCTTGGGTAACCTGCACGAAGCAGTGGTTACAAACCTAAACAGCAGCAGTACAACAATATCAGGCTTCCGAGAAGTCGGGTGTGACCTTATGGAGGGACTATGGATTCAAACAAACTTCATAGAATGTGGGGAGGCTGGATATTTATATTTAAATAAATAAATAAATATTTTTATATTTATTTACAATAGTCTTACTAACTCTAGTGGCTGTGAGGATTATTACAAAGTTTAGATTTTTTGGAAGGTTTAAATGAACATGTAGATAAAAGTGAGCCAGTTCATAGAGGGCCAGATTTTAGTACCTACGCGTGGGCGTAGATTTGTGCGCGCTTCACCCGATTTTATAACATGCATGCGCAGCCGAGCGCACGTTATAAAATCCGGGGTCGGCGCACGCAAGGGGGTGCACACTTGTGCACCTTGCGTGCGCCGAGCCCTAGGGGAGCCCCAATGGCTTTCCCTGTTCCCTCCGCCCCCCCACCTTCCCCTCCCTTCCCCTACCTAACCCACCCCCAGCCCTACCTAAAACCCCCCTGACCTTTATTTTTCAAGTTGTGCCCATCTCTGGGCAGATGTAGGTTGCGCTCGCTGGCCAAGTGCCGGCACGCGATCCCCTGGCCTAGAGGCCCTACAGAGGCCTCTGGCCACACCCCTGCTCTGGACCGCCCCTGCCCCACCCCTTTTTTCACGCCCCGGGACATACTCATGTCCCGGGGCTTGCGCGCATCGCCGGGCCTATGCAAAATAGGCTCGGCGCGTGTAGGGCTTTTAAAATTTGCCCCTTAGTGTATTTGGATTTTCAGAAGGCATTTGACAAAGTGCCCCTTGACAGACTTATCAGAAAATTAAAAAGTCATGGGATGGGAGGCAGTGTTCTATAGCGGATTGTAATTGATTAAAAGACAGGGATCCATATTAAGCCACTATGCGGCTCAGCCACTGAATAGACCCAGCTATCTTAAAGTTAGCCAGATAAGTGTATCCAGCAAACTTTAGAACAGGCCTGTGGCCCAACCAGAGTTAGCTGGATAACTTATCTGGCTAACTAGACTCCTTCTTGATCCATCCATTCCAACTCCTGAGTTATCCAGCTACAAACTTACTGGGTCATTTATTAAGCCGCATTAGGGCCTCATGGCTTCAACGGCTTCAACGGCAGGGGAGAAAGTTTGACACTTCATGCATATCCAGCATAGCCCTCTGCTTCAACGGCAGGGGAGCAAGACTGATACTTCACTTTCAATGCAAAGCCAGCATAGCTCTCTGCTTCAACGACAGGGGAGAAAGTTTGACACTTCACGCATATCCAACATGGCTCTCTGCTTCAACGGCAGGGGGGAATGAAGAAATGTGGATCTATATTCAGGCAACAACCAACAAGAACTGAATTACATAGTCTGGATAAACAGATAAGCATGGATGTAGCTTGCTTATTGCGGTAGTTAATACCCCTAACTAATTAAGCTATTTCACTTAGATGCAGTTCCAACACTGCTCTCTACATTAATGATGGGGGTGGAAGGGAAATAGAATAAAAAAGGTTACTAAGAGCCAAGAGAAAAAGATAAGTATGTGAGAGAAAAAAAAAGTGAGAAAGCTTGCTGGGCAGACTGGATGGGCAGTTTGGTCTTCTTCTGCCGTCATTTCTATGTTTCTATGTTTCTATGGTGTGATAAATGGTGTCTAATGTTCAATAGATGTTTATCGCATGGCGCATTAGTATGTAAATATGGTAATGACTATGCAAAAGTTAGAAAATTATGCAAATGAGAGATTCCTACCACGTTTCGCAGAAAAGTAACACACGCAGGATTTAACATGGGAAACAACACCTTTTTGATTTGTGGTAGAATGGAAACAAAGTTTTTATCACGCCATAGCGGCCGTTATCATGGATCATGGCTATTATTGAGTGTGATAAAATGAGGCTTCTCTGACACACCTACTCAGCCCTGCTGGCCCAATAAAAACTTTTATTACATGCCCTGTCTTCTTAAAGATAACAAACAGAACAGGAGAACATAGAATACAAGAGAAAATCTACAGAACAGAAGAGGATCACATGGTAAAAAAAGGAAAACTCAACCAAGACAGAAGAGGAGCACATGGAATACTACGGTAAAATGCAGCTGGGCATTTCAGTCATGGACATCTGGAAAGAGACAGGAACGTCCATGAACGGAAGCCGCAACCTTGACCTTCCCGCCTGTATTCAGGCGTCCATGATCGGAGGCCGCGCTGCCTTGAGGCAGCGGGGCCTACAGGCGGGAAGGTCCATGAACGGAAGCCACGATCTCGGACATCCAAGGTCGCAGCGTCCATTCATGGATCTTCCCGCCTGTATCCGGGCATCCATGATCGGAGGCACCGCTGCCTTGAGCGCCCAGCCAGATGTCCAAGGTCATGGCTTGGACGTCCGGCCGGGCACTCAAGGCAGTGGGGTCTGTAGAAAAGAACCATCCACTTACCTGGTGGAATGACATTTCAAATGACATTTGTAATGACATTTCAAATGACAGGTACCGGTGCACCCTGGATACTGTATAGGCGCTGCATACCACTCTATACAGTAAAATGGATTGCGAGCGCCTACCGCTTCATTGATATGCTTTGGACGCCGCTTGGATTTGCGTCCAATTTGAATACTGTATCGAGCGGTATGTGAACCAAAATATGCACGCAGCAAACGAGCGGGCGCCCAGCACTGCCGCACTGTTTCTTAAGCGTCCTTACTGTATCGGCCCGAATGTTAGGGGGAAGTAAACCCGTAGTGGGATATTGGCTGCTTTGGGATGCTCAACAACAACGACTACAACAGGCAAGGGTAGTTCAGATGCCTCCTAGGGAAGTTCCTGCACTGGAGCCAGAGCTGCAAGTCCCGCCGTTGGAACACCCTGGCCCACGTCAGGGCTTGCCACACAGGAGGGCACGCAGGGGTACAGGGAGCACATATTTCATCCACGTACCACATTGCTGGGGATGCCAGAGGAACACTTGGTTATGAGGTATCACCTCAGCTCTCAAGCTATCATGGAATGATATAAAAAAGGCAGAGGGAATATGGATCCGATCACAGAAAGGACCTGCATTATACCAGGCCTTATCAAAATATTGTACGCCCTGTATTTTATGGCATCTGGCTCCTTCTAAACAATAGCTGGAGTCGTCGGGGGAATGTCGCAAATGTATTTTTCCCACTGTCTGAACCAGGTCATAACAGCTGTACGTAGCTGCATTGTTACATAAGATTCCCTTGTGAAAGAAAGGACTTGCTGGACTTGAAGAGAGGTTTTGATGTCATTGCTAACTTTCCAAATGTTTTGGGAGCTATGGACTGCACTCACATAGCCATCATCCCACCCGTGGCAGGGAGGAGATCTACCACAACAGAAAGCTCTTCCATTCCATCAATGTGCAATTAGTCCGTGATGCTCAACTATGCATCCTCAATGTGGTTGCCTGGTATCCAGGAGCTGCACGTGATTTCTTTATATTTAGGAAATCTGGCCTGTTTGAACAATTTGAAGACGGCCTTTATAGTGATTGTTTGCTCAGAGGTAAGAGCGGTGCTTCTTTCTATAGTCCTCCAGATATGTGTTTACAGCACATGGCAGTGATACAGGGGCTGTCGGGGATGTGACTGCATCAGTTACATGACAAGTGGCTTGCATAGTTAGGTCAACAAGCCATAGTGCCAGGGCTCAGCTTTCTCTCTCCATGCTGTAGAAGCTTATGAATATTATGTGTCCGTACAACGCACTTTCCACTAAGGTCAGTGTGTGACTAAGCACTACAGACTTTCAACTGGTCAGCTTAAAATAAATGGCAGTTCAAATCCTCTCTCTTAGAGCTGTTGAAAAGTCACTTGTCTACCCAAACGTTTTTGGGTGCACAGTTTAGGAACTCCCAAGTCAGGCATGCCCATTAGTGCTCTGTCGGCCCTTGGCTAACAGTGCCCATATCAGTATCCTGTCTGCAGTACTTTGGCTCTGATGGCCAGGATGTCAGCCACAGTTTGTCTTTACCATCACAGAGGTAGACGGGTTCAATGGAAGCTGTTGGAGTAGCCTTTTGAGACAATCATATTCAATGTGTCATGTCTGACAAATGGGTATCTCTGGAGGACATATTGCTGAACAGTCAGGGACATGAACAATCATACCATTAGGCTGATGTCTTTCTGCAGTGACATGTGTGGCAGCTGTGATGTACAGGATTGCTAGAACCAGGTAGAGGTTGCTTGCTTCTGAGTGATGAACATATTTTGTACGCACCCAGATGCATGTTTCCATTCATGAACTCTGACACAGCTTTACAAAGTGCTATAGCGTACATGTAGTATTCCCATAAAAGGCAGCATAGACTAAGGGTTTAGAAATAGTTTCTAATGCCTCACATCAAGCTAGAGCTTCACTTCTAGTGTCTTATAGCATATAGCATATAGCGTTAATAGCCACCTCTTACAATGTTATTTATACAATGTTATTTATACATATTTATAATTATCTGATCTTCATTTTCCTTCTCACTCCAAGTTATTGATTTCCTTGTTATATGTAACTGCTTTTCTGCACTATTGTTCAAATTGTAAAGTTTTATTATAATTGCACCCCTGTTTCTTGTGAACCAGCATGATGGGACTACTGTCTTGAATGTTGGTATATAAAAAAACTTAAATAAATAAATAAAATAAATAAATATAGTTTGTCAGCGAGTTAATTAAGTCACGGCGGTGTGAGTGATGCTACTGTTCTCTCTTTGACACAGGAGATTCTGGCTATGGTTGCAGGGCCTGGCTTCTTACACCTGTCACTGTTCCGAACATACCAGTAATGGCGAGGTACATCGAGGCCTTATTTTCTACCCACTGTGTTATAAAACACACCTTTGGAGTTCTCAAAAGTAGATTTCACTGTTTGGACAAAACAGGGGGAGCTTTAATGTATGCCCCACCCAGAGTTGCTGAGATAGTGCTGCGTATTCCATAATCTAGATTTACAGTATTGCATCCTAGCAGACGTCATTCCAGATCTACCTTAGATAACCCATGTCCCCTTGCAGAAGCTGGGGAGACCAAACGGACTGGCACCCAGCTTCGGCAAAGCATTATACAACACTACTTTCCTGTTAGTCATTATCTAGTCCTTCCCCATCCATGGAAAACAGCCCAGCAGATTGGTTGAAGCTGGTCTCATCTCTATCGTTCTTTTATTCACAGGTCCTTTGTCTGGGACAGTGTGTAATAGAAACAACTTAGGCCTAATGGAGCAATAGGTGCAATAGGCAGTAGTAGACAAAGTAGACACAAAATAAACCTAACATGAAAGAGATGTGGCTGTCCTAATGTATTCGGATTGATTGTTAATCCAAAAGATTCATGTCTCGCCATAGTGTTCATGTAGGACTGCCAACACAGGGTATATAGCTTGCCATAGTTTGTGCCTTCTTGCTTACCTCTCCTATGCCTTTGACCCTGTCCTAGCTCTCACATGTTGGCAAGATATTTGCATAGATATGATGGAACTCCAGCAGGGCCTAGGAGATGGAGCCAAGTGCTCTATAAGTCATAGAAATCACAAGTAGCTCAGCTGCTTAATGGCACAGACTGAAGCTACAAGTTGCCAGTTACAATCATCAATCACAGTCTTGACATGTTACAATGTACATCTGAATATATCCATATGTACACTGGATGCATAGTGTCACATGGGCCTGCAAAGACACAGGTGTCAGCACTGCCTTAGCTATTTCTGCGGCAATGCTGACATCGGCGTGCTCACACAGCAGGTCTTCACTTACAGCCTTTTGGGAAGCACATGTCAAATATTATGGCACTACCAAACTTCTCATAGGTCATTTCTAGATAGCATATCTCATAAGGGTTGCATATGACCATGCACAGCTGGGCCCTGCTACACCTAGATAAGCAAATAGTCAACTCTCAAGTACAGATGGTGAGGACCTTGGCCTGTCATGATGGTTATGTTATCTGCTCGAGAAGGCTTTACAAGGATGCTGATCTGACTATCTAAAGGCTGGATTGGAAATAAGATGGTATCATGACCCTGCAGGTCGTCGGAGCCATTACTACTGGAGATTTCTGTGGTTGCAAGGATGCAAGTCTGATGACAGGAGGGACCCCATTGGTCGAGCCGCAGGGAGGTCCAATCAAAGCACGGATTGTGTAATTGGAGCCACGGGATACCCAGGACCACTGGGTGAATGGCCTTCCGGATAATGTAAAAGGAAATTTGCTCCCGCTGGCACGGTTCGATATAGCATTCCAACCGAACTCTGAACACAAGAAAATTTAAAAAAAGATCTAAAAACCTGGATGTTTAGCAAAGCCTACCAACTCACCCAATGACTCTAAATCATCACTCCCCTCACATTGACACCAACAAAAATGCTGAACCAATGTAAGAAAATAACATAACAATTAACCGAAACATGTATAATCTATCCTACGAACTAAGTTTATAAAACAATAATATCTATGTAAAATTATAATCTATGTTAACAACCATTTGAACGAACCTTTTGAAAACTCTGTTAAACATCAAAATTTTGTAAACCGTTGTGATGGCGAAACCGAACGATGGTATATAAAACTCGACAAATAATTAAATACATAAATAAATATGTGTGATCATCCCAGGAAGAGGGTCTCCGTGAATCAAGGCAATCGTAAGCAGTACGGGGCAAGGCCATGTGGGAATTAACAGCTGGTCCACGATCTTTGCATAAGGAAGTTTCCTCCGGATCCAGAATCTACTAGCGTCAGGGTGGAAAAGTCACGGCCTTGTATGACGAGAATCACTGGCAAGATCTGTGGGGGAACCGGTGAAGTCAGGCCTAGGGACACTCCCTCAGTGAACCCTTGGCCCTGGAGTTTGATGGCCGCACAGGACAATGGAGCAGGAGATGCCCGGAGGCCCTGCAGTATAGGCAAAGTCTGGCCTGCTGACGTCGCTGGCGTTCTTCCAGTGATAATGGCACCCGACCCAGCTGCATAGGCTCTTCAGTAGATGCTTCCAACGAAGCTGGTGAACAAGAAACAGGCAAGGCTGGGCGTGGTCGAATGGGCCCATTGGAGCGTCGTTTGACTTCAGCGATTTCAAGGGATTTTTCCTGGAGTCGGCAGTCGATCCTGCCCGCTAAATCAGTCAGTGCGTCCAGGGATACAGGGAGATCCCGTGCCACTAGCTCATCCTTAATTTTGGGCGAGAGGCCATCCAGAAAGATGGTGCGGAGGCAAGGCTCCTCCCAATGGAACTCAGTGGATAACATTCGAAACTCCAGGGTGTAATCCATCAGAATTTGGGGGTAGATGACCCAGGAGTCAATATGAGGTCCATATTCACACACAGTCCAGATAGCAAAGTTAGCAGATAATTGATCCAACTAACTTTGGAGATATATTTAATAGTTTAATATAGCCGACTATCTTAACATTAGCCGGCCAACTATAGCCGACTAACTTTAGGTCAGCTCTTTGGCCCAACCAGACTTAGCTGGTTAACTTGGCCGGCTATCTTAACTCCTCCCAGTAACACCCCCAGAACACCCCTAACTTATTCAGCTAAATTCTAGCTTTGTAATTTATTAGCCAGCTAGAATTTAGCTGGATATATGCCCAAATATTCATTTAGCCGGCTAACTTCTGAGTTAGCCAGCTAAATGCTTTTGAATATGGACCTCTATATGCCTTATACAGAGTAATACACAGACCACATAAAACTTCCTATGAGAGAGAATGTGGCAGAATTAAGGATCTATTCCTTACAGATAAAAAAAAATGTGTAAATAATAAAAAGTAAGAACTAATCTGAGGATTAGGTTGTCATCATCCACACATGCCTTGCTGTGCAAACATCCAAGATATACCTTCTGGATGTGGAATTGCAGAGGCTCCATGTTATCAGGGATAGGCAGAGTTGGTCCAGGTCTTACCCACATTTAAAGCTATAGGGATAAACACGAAACCGGCTCTGAAAGTCCCTAGCGAGATGGATCCTGCTACTCTCCTATTTATAGACCAACTCTTTACACGCCTCAATGGAAAAAGTACATTTATGCCACAACATTACAGTGCTACACACACATATATTACTTCAATATAGGTAAGTAATAGCAAACGTGTATGTATTTGCTACTAATTTTAAAAAATGTATTTGTGTAATAATTACTAGAGTAAATCCTGCCGCTTTATGTGTGCAAAAGGTGCCATTAATGCATTAATGTGGATATAAAGGGCTTGCTCCCAGTGCATGGCTTCCTACTTTACCATGTCCGGAAAGAGTGAAGCACTACTGAGGAAGCTTAACTTCCTGTCCAGACAGGTGAACGTTCTTGTCATGAAATCATTAAGGTCCAGAACATCGTGTACAGGCCCAAGTCCAGGTAAGTGGGCTAATACAGGAAGGAGAGGATGGGGGAGAAGATTCGACACAGGCTCAATGTGATAGTTCACAATAACCACAGTGTAAAAGACCTGACCCACAAGTGGCAGGACCTCTGATGTCTACGAAGCAGAAGCAGGCCAGGATGAGAGATGAGGGACTTGCCAGCCACGTCACCTTCTCCACAGCAGAATGGATGGTGCTCAGCACCATTTTGGAGGCATCTGTGAGAGGTATGGGAAAGCTGGACATCTTGCATCTTGAAGGCCATACTGGTGAGCAGTTCATACAGGAAAGACATTTAAAGTGCTTGTATGTATGTAGTACCATACTGTTATATAAGTAGACCCTGTACAGTGAAGGTCCTGTCCAGTGAAGGTCCTGCATATCAAAAAAGCATGTTTGAGAGTCACATATGATTTCCCAAATCACTGTCCAGGATGGGAACTCCCTCCCCACTGATCCTGCATACTTGGAGATGAATTTTAAAAGAGTTGATTGCGTTAAAAGGCCCATATACACTAGTATCTGGGCTAAGTGCAAGCGACTCATATTTTAAAATGGCCCAATTACACGCATATATGCACGTGCATGAGCTACCAAATGTGTGGGAAAAAGGGACGGAGTTAGGACATGTTGGGGACATTCCGGGTTGAGTAAAAACAGGCATGTAAATCTATATTTTAAATCTTGCGGCTTTAGTGCACAGAGGGCTGTTAGCTGTGTATATTTACTGGAGCTCTTGATGAGCTGTAAGTCTGCAGAAATCTCTATTTAGGCATAAAACAACAAGGTAAGGGGTCTGGATAAACTGGGGAGAGTGCAGGCTGAAGAACCAGGGGGTTCTTAGATGACCTTGAGATAGACTGGGCAAACTGGTGGACTAATTGGTAAAACTGGGAATGTCCTTTCTGTGAGCATGTTTTAAAGTCCACATACCTGCATGCGTTAAGGACAATAAAGCCCTAAGGAAGATATGCAAACTATGCTTGCTCGTGTAACCTCTTAAAATTAAGCCACACATACACGCAATGGGTGTATTTTAAATATTACATGCGCAAATGCATGCATGATTTAAAATTCATGCGAATGTGCGCTCTCATGTGTATACGGGTGCCCATGCGCTCATTTTAAAGTTACCGTCCTTGTGTTTACTTCTTCTATTTTCATATTTGTTATAGTCATGCGATGTGCATCAGTGTAAGTTCGCTAAAAGCTTAGGCCCGGATTTTCAAAGCCCTACGTGTGTAAATCCTCCGGATTTACATGCCTAGGTAGGGTTATGCGTGCCGGGCCTATTTTAAAATTATTGCTGATGTTGCTGTATTATTTTTAGATAAACTACATAGCTCCTCTCCTAAGCAACCATGCTCAGTGGTGATGTCACCAGCTCCTACCGTATGTACTCTTTATTTATATCTGAAAAAGAGAATATATGTGGTCTTGAAAACCAGGGTCGGTAACTTTTAAACAGGCGCGTGGGTGCACATGTGTGTGCATTCGTTGGCCTGTACCCATTTTATAACACTCCAAGCAAAAGTGACAAACTTTAGAGAGGGAAATAGTGTTCTAACTATTACCACAAAAACATTTAGAACAGACTAGAGACAATATCATCGGCATATGCTCAAGACAAGGTTTAATCTGCTGTCTCTCGCCCTCAATGGGCCGCAGGCAGTAGTCAGCCTATGAGCAAGAATTTTTTAATCATTTATTGTCTCACGTCTTGCAGAAAATATATTTTTTTGATTTTTTAAATATTTGTAAATATAAATTTCTCAAATTCAAACAATTTTAACTATAAAGCATCTATTGCAAAAATCTTTCTAAACCGGCTTATACCCAAATTTTTAGTAACAGAGAATACTTAGCCAAATGGAAGGTCATTCAATATTCAACCCGACATGGGCCTTGTTTCGACTCGAAAAGAGTCTTTTTCAAGGGGAATGAATGTATCAACTCTCTTTACTACCGGTAAAGTTTTTTTTAGAACTCCGGGACGTCAAACTCACATCTCTCCAGTTCTCAACATGGCAAAGGCGTTAACCGCCATGTTGCAAATGCCTTTGCCAAATGGCAAAGGCGTTAACCGCCATGTTGAGAACTGGAGAGATGTGAGTTTGATGTCCCGGAGTTCTAAAAAAAACTTTACCGGTAGTAAAGAGAGTTGATACATTTATTGTCTCACGTCTTGCAGAAAATATATTTTTTTGATTTTTTAAATATTTGTAAATATAAATTTCTCAAATTCAAACAATTTTAACTATAAAGCATCTATTGCAAAAATCTTTCTAAACCGGCTTATACCCAAATTTTTAGTAACAGAGAATACTTAGCCAAATGGAAGGTCATTCAATATTCAACCCGACATGGGCCATGTTTCGACTCGAAAAGAGTCTTTTTCAAGGGGAATGAATGTATCAACTCTCTTTACTACCGGTAAAGTTTTTTTTAGAACTCCGGGACGTCAAACTCACATCTCTCCAGTTCTCAACATGGCGGTTAACGCCTTTGCCAAATGGCAAAGGCGTTAACCGCCATGTTGCAAACGCCTTTGCCAAATGGCAAAGGTGTTAACCGCCATGTTGAGAACTGGAGAGATGTGAGTTTGACGTCCCGGAGTTCTAAAAAAAACTTTACCGGTAGTAAAGAGAGTTGATACATTCATTCCCCTTGAAAAAGACTCTTTTCGAGTCGAAACATGGCCCATGTCGGGTTGAATATTGAATGACCTTCCATTTGGCTAAGTATTCTCTGTTACTAAAAATTTGGGTATAAGCCGGTTTAGAAAGATTTTTGCAATAGATGCTTTATAGTTAAAATTGTTTGAATTTGAGAAATTTATATTTACAAATATTTAAAAAATCAAAAAAATATATTTTCTGCAAGACGTGAGACAATAAATGATTAAAAAATTCTTGCTCATAGGCTGACTACTGCCTGCGGCCCATTGAGGGCGAGAGACAGCAGATTAAACCTTGTCTTGAGCATATGCCGATGATATTGTCTCTAGTCTGTTCTAAATGTTTTTGTGGTAATAGTTAGAACACTATTTCCCTCTCTAAAGTTTGTCACTTTTGCTTGGAGTGATTGTTTGAGAGGAGTTTGCTTCTGGTCTGTGATTGGCCCATTTTATAACATACATATGTATATGTGCACATACTATGAAACAGCCTGACCGCATGCACATGTGCACTCAATTTTAAGTGGATGCAGGGCTGTGTAAGCAAATCCCGCTTCTACCGCGCAAGTGGGGGAATTTTAAAATCCACGCACACCAACACCTCTAGCCATTTTCCCAGTTCGTTCACATTTTGCCCAGTTAAGGGATAGGACTTCCAAAGCTCCCTAGTTTAATAGCCTCCCTTCTTCCCTGTTAGCCCCTACAGTTAAAACCCTGCGTATCTGTCTAAATTTGTTTTACAACTTGCACATTCTCCAAAGCAGAAGTAAAGTTATGCGGCAGGAGACTCCGACACGCACCTGTGCGTGAAGTATATACGTGCAAATTTCAAGATGGAATCCAGGAATGACCATGCCCCTTTTTCGGAACTTTTCATTTGTGCGCGTAGCAGCAAGAACACGTGTACATGGGGGGGGGGGGGGGGGCTTTTAAAATCTGCTTGGTGTGTGCCGGCCCAACTTGTGCGCGTATCTCCCAGTTTTGGTGTGCGCCGGGCTTTTAAAGTTCACCTTTAAGTACATAATCACCTTTCACTAAATCTTATGTTAGTCCAATAAAAGTCATCATGGCTTGCAGAGAGAATCCAGTTTTATCCAGGGCCAATAAGTCTCACACGAGAAGCCGTATCTTGTCCCCTAAGCTTTGTTCTTCTTTTCACTAAGGGGACTTATTCCTGTGACCCATCTTCAGCTTCTGATTCACAGGCTGGAAAACACTACCTTATTGTCTACTTATGTTGGGGAGGGAACAGGGAACATGGAGGTCGTCCTTCCTTTAAAACTATCAGATTAGTCTGCATTGGGCATCCTAGGCGTTTCAATCAGCCTCTTTGCTGTTCTCACCCTTTAAAAGCGGACACCTCATGAATAATGGATGTCCCGGCAATGAATATTCACAGAGGCTTATATGCCTGTGACTGCTTCATGAATTATTTATTAGTCTAACATGTTCGTCACCTTGCTGCAAACTAGGAAACATTAAAAACACATTCACCTTTCCAGCTGTGAAAGAGAGAGAGAGAGAGTGAGAAAGAAATATAGCGAAACCTGCTACTGTATAAAATAATGACAGCTTAAATTTTCTTTTAAGTGGAAATAAATAAAATGGTAGACACTTGGGAAATAATAAAAGAGCAGTTCCTCATTATGGCAAGCAGACTGGGAGCCAACAATGTTATTTTAAAGAGGAAACATACAAAGGAAGAAAATAACAGCAGATAAGGACCACAAGGCTTCTCTAGTCTACCCATTCCTGATGCCTGATCTGTTTTGTTTTTGTTTTGGGTTTTTTACACAGCTAAGGACTCTCTGTGCTTCTCACTGCTTTGGCCTCCATCATCTGCACTGGGGGAAGGTGGGGGCAGTTCACCACCCGTTCTATGAAGAAACTCCTAGTGTTAACTTTTGTGTCTACCCCCTTTAAGCCTAGGGCTTTCTTTCCACTGGAAAATCCCTGCTTTTGTTACAGCAGAACTTGAATGCCATAAGAAATATATTATCAGAACTATTTTGTGGGGCAAGCATTTTTTCATCTCATAACTAGTATTTATTTCTGATGTGGTCTCTTATAAAGATGTACATTTTGTAAAAATAATTATTTAAATTTATACAGAGCTTTTTTTGACCTAGACGATGGCCTCTAGTTTGCAAAACTCAGAGGCATGGGGTGAAAAAAAAAAACCCCAAACAGATGCACAGGAGTAAGTGGAAGAGAGACAAATAACTGCCCCAAACCAGCATGTTTTCTTATTGGGACAGGAGAAAGAAATTTTAGCAAAGCAAATTTACGGGGCTCTGAAATTTTACAGAATTGAGAACCGAATATATTTTATGATTTAGTGCTGCAGGAAAACACATGCAGCCACCTCTGGGAAGGATGAACCAGTGGTAATATTATTACCATTTTTACAATTAAACTTCCCAGACCACTGCAACTGCTTGGTCTTTGTACGTTCGATTCCGATCACATATAAATTATATAATTCTAGGACAAATACTGGGGCCGATGCAATATGGTGCGCTGAGCCGAGCGCACTGTTAACATGCAGTTGGACGTGGGTAGAATAGGCGCTAATCAATCCCCTAATGCAATAAGGGGATTAGCGCATATTCAACGCATGTCCAATGTGGAGTGAATGTAATAGCGCTCTTCACATGCAAATGCATGTGAATGAGGCTATTAGGCATTCACTCCCGATGCAAAAAGAAAAATGTGCATCTCGAACGCACATTTAACTGTCATCTATTAACGCCTGCCAGGAGCAGACGTTAATAGATGTGCGCATCAAAAAAAGAAGAAAAAGAAAAGAAATAATAGAAAAAAAAATTGACAGTCGGACCCATCACAAAAACCGACGCTGAGTTCAACGGCGTCGGTTTTCGTTACCGGTGGACAGCCACGAAAACCGACGCCGATAAACCTGGTGTTGGTTTTCGTGACTATGCATTCCTGACCTTTTTGTTCTCTCTCATGTTTTCGATAGACAACACAAACAGGTATTTGTATGTATTCGCACATTTCCGCAACTCTTCTATTAAATTCTGTTTCACTTGTAAGCCTTATTGTGCTCTTACCTTCTTGTCTCGCTTGGATTTCGGCATGGCAATCACGATAACGCAGCAACTAGGAAAGAAAGACCTCTTCCGTCGCTGCTAAGAGAATTATGGCATGCTGTCCGCTGCCAAAGAAAACTGACGCCGATAAACTCGGCATTGGTTTTTTAGCGACTAAAACCAACGCCGAGTTTATCGTGTCGGTTTCCCTTACTGCCGTACGGCGGTCACGAAAACCTTTGGGTTTGCGTTAGCAAGGATGCGCTAGGGTTGCAAGCGACCCTAGAGCATCCTTGCTAACGCAACCCCCTAATTTGAATATTGCCTGGTGCCCCCCTTTGGGGAGCCATGTGCGAGTTAAGAGAGCGGGCGCCGACTGTTCAGCGCCTGCTTTCTACGCGACTTTATTGCATCAGCCCCCACTGTGCTCGACAGTGACTGGTGGGTTAAAAAGTGGATGGCGCAATGAGCACTGTTGTCATTACTCCCCCATCCATTTGTCCTTTTCCTTACCAAACACCCCACCCACCACCACCACCACCACCACCACCATCTCTCTAACTTTTCCCCTCCACTGCTCCCTCTTGCACTGGGCCCCTCCTCCTCCCATCCTTCATCCTTCTGATTTTCTATTCACATCTCTGGCCTTTTAAATGGGGGGGGGGGGTGGGGGATGATTTTCAAACTGTCCACATGGGGATATAGACTGTGCATCCTTTTCATTCTCTGGCTTTGCGCACATTTTCAAAGTGAAAGAGCATGCGTTTGTTTGCTTTGAAACTTGCTGCAGGTAAAGTGAGCGCGGCTGCTGCTTTTTCTGCAGATAGAAAGTTTTGGCTGGGAAAGTTCCAAGATCTGAAAATGACATCTATGTGCGTACTCTTCCTCCCCCCCGAAATGGCTAACACAGCATGCGCGTTGTAGGAGGATGCGCACGCTTTTATCCATATTGAGAAAGCGCAATTTTTTTTAGGCAGCCGATTAACAGAAGCAAAACTTTCCTCCCCCTGCCTGCCTCCCCTGCCTAACTCTCTTCCTTTTCATTTATTTCTGATGGTGCACGAGAAACGCCACTGGGCTGCCCAGTATCCAGATGAGACATCACAGGTAGCCTTCTAGATCTAGACCAAGTTCGTGGACCAAAAGGGTCACCGCCATAATGTGATGTCACGATTGTGGAAACGCACACAATCCCATCAATCCACAATGGAAATCCACACAAAGGAAGGGGGTAGTAAAAAACAAAACAAAACAAAAAAAACTGTAACTATCCGCAGATGTTATAAAGAAAACAAATTCTGAATGTTGAGCATGAGGTAGTAAGATACTCAGAGATATCGTGACAAGAGCATAATGGTCAAGAAAATCTCAACAACAGCCCAAAAACTCAATTTTTATAACAAAAAACAAAAATTGTTTTTTTAACAGGCGATTTGGCTTTGCAATTGTGATGCCATCACAGCTAGTTCCAGGACTGCAGGTGTTAAAAAAGAATTACAAATCTTAGAGTGAAATCTTG
This sequence comes from Rhinatrema bivittatum, assembly GCF_901001135.1. NCBI lineage: Eukaryota > Metazoa > Chordata > Amphibia > Gymnophiona > Rhinatrematidae > Rhinatrema > Rhinatrema bivittatum. Next base: position 291,849,878 of record NC_042617.1, on the reverse strand, counting down.
AATTCATACTGGCTGGTCACTGCTACTCATTTGGTGCACATTTGGAAGCACGGCCCCCCTAATGTGCCCTTGTGCATAGTTACCATAGCTTTCTCATTAATAGCAATTAAAGATTGCCTAGAAAAGCAGAAGCATTTTTATCGAGATGTGGAAAAGCCCCTTATTAATCTATCAAATCCATGCTACAAATTTAGATTAAAGACAGTTTAAACTTTAGCCAGCTGATTGGTGTTAAAATTCTGACAGTTTTATGTTTGTTTTTTGTTTTTTTTTTTCAGAAACATGCATTTTCAGGACAAAGATTTCTGTTACCATGAAATTAATGCATCTCCTTGATAAATTAAAAATGCAGTGTGTACCCTTTTCCCCATCTGTATTATGTTAATTGTATGCTAATGCAAGCAAATTAAGCTAGGATGCAACAAGATGAAAGTGTTTAAATATTCATATCCCGAGATCAGCATAGCCTAGCAATCCTCCACTGAATTATAATGAGAAAACTCAGATAACAGCTGAGTTGAGAATAAAGCACTAACTCAACTTTTACTTGGAACTTCACAAAATGTTTAAAGGGACACAAACACATTTTTTACAAGAGGAATCTTGGTTATTTATGATAGATATATTTATTGAAGCTGAGTTTATTTGAATTTTCTACTGGTGTTTTATAGCCAAACTAGGCTTTATAAGATCGTTGTGCCTGTCTGCTTCCCCTTAATAGCTTTCAAACAGTTCCAATTTCATTCAAATTTCTGTCACAGACTGCAGAACATCTCTTGAGCTCTGGCTCATTCTTTTCACATGTCCCTGATGCCTCCCCCCCCCCCCCCCCCCCACACACATATAGCAATGAATGATGACATAGACTTAATTGGCATCTCAGAGACATGGTGGAAGGAGGATAACCAATGGGATAGTGCTATACCGAGGTACAAATTATATCGCAATGACAGAGAGGAGCACCCGGGAGGCTGTGTGGCGCTTTATGTCCGGGATGGCATAGAGTCCAACAGGATAAACATCCTGCATGAGACTAAATGCACAATCGAATCTTTATGGGTAGAAATCCCTTGTGTGTTGGGGAAGAGTATAGCAATAGGAGTAGACTACCAACCACCTGGCCAAGATGGTGAGACAGACAGTGAAATGCTAAGAGAAATTAGGGAAGCTAACCAAACTAGTAGTGCAGTAATGATAGGAGATTTCAATTACCCCAATATTGACTGGGTAAGTGAAACATCAGGGCATGCTAGAGAGATAAAGTTCCTGGATGGAATAAAAGACAGTTTATGGAGCAATTGGTTCAGGAACCAATGAGAGAGGGAGCAATTTTAGATCTAATTCTCAGTGGAACACAGGATTTGGTGAGAGAGGTAATGGTGGTGGGACCCCTTGGCAATAGTGATCATAATATGATCAAATTTGAATTGACTAGAAGGGAGACAGTAAGCAAATCCACGGCTCTAATGCAAAACTTTCAAAAGGGAAACTTTGATAAAATGAGAAAAATAGTTAGAAAAAAACTGAAAGGTGCAGTTACAAAGGTAAAAGTATGCAACAGGCAAGGACGTGGTTAAAAAATACCATCCTAGAAGTATAGATCAGATGTATTCCATGCATTAAGAAAGGTGGAAGGAAGGCAAAACGATTACTGGAATTGTTAAAAGGTGAAATGAAAGAGGCTATTTTAGCCAAAAGATCTTCATTAAAAAATTGTAAGAAGGATCTATCAGAAGAAAATAGGATAAAGCATAAGCATTGGCAAGTTAAATATAAGACATTGATAAGACAGGCTAAGACAGCATTTGAAAAGAAGTTGGCCATAGAGGCAAAACTCACAATAAAAACTTTTAAAAATATAACTGAAGCAGAAAGTCTGCAAGGGAGTCGGTTGGACTGTTGGATGATCAAGTGTTTTGTTAAAGGGGCACTTAGAGAAGATAAGGCCATCTCAGAAAGATTAAACAATTTCTTTGCTTCAGTGTTTACTGAAGAGGTTGTTGGAGAGATGAGGAATGAGATCTCCTCGACGTGCAGAAGACCGGTGCGTAGTGTTAGTGAGTGAGTCCGAGTGGAAATGGTTCCCGGAAGTGGGGTCCCCTGGATCGAAGATACTCGTATGGGGGGTTTCTGAGGTTGGACCCCAAGCTGGAGTTGCTGTACCAGGTCCCGTAGGATAAAGTTCCCCCCGGCTCCGGAGTCTACCAGGGCGAGGGTGTCGAAGTTCCCGTCCTGGAGGATCAAGGTTACCGGAACGTTACACGGGGAGGTGGAGGTGATGTTACCTAGAGTTAACTCCCCGACAGACTCTATGTTACGATTTAGTGAATCCTTGATGGATAACAGTCTTACCTCGGCCAAGCAGAAGTCCAAGTCCGGTCCGGGTCGAGGCAGGCAGCTAGGCAAGAGTATCCAAGTCCGGTCCAGGTCAAGGCAGGCAGCAAGGCAAGAGTATCCAAGTCCGGTCCGGGTCGAGGCAGGAAGCAATGCAAGAGTAACCAAGTCCGGTCCAGGTCGAGGCAGGCAGCAAGGCAAGAGTATCCAAGTCCGGTCCGGGTCGAGGCAGGCAGCAAGGCAAGAGTAATCAAGTCCGGTCCGGGTCGAGGCAGGCAGCAAGGCAAGAGTATCCAAGTCCGGTCTGGGTTGAGGCAGGAAGCAATGCAAGAGTAATCAAGTCCGGTCCGGGTCGAGGCAGGCAGCAAGGCAAGAGTATCCAAGTCCGGTCCGGGTCGAGGCAGGCAGCAAGGCAAGAGTATCCAAGTCCGGTCCAGGTCGAGGCAGGGAGCAAGGCAAGAGTATCCAAGTCCGGTCCGGGTCGAGGCAGGGAGCAATACAAGAGTAATCAAGTCCGGTCCGAGTCGAGGCAGAAAGTACGGCAACAGAATCCAAAACGCACCAGTACAAGAAGCCTGTAGCTGAGGCGAGGTTATACTGAAATCAGGGCTTTAAGTAAGGTTCTCCCGTGCAATTCACTGGACTTCCGGAGATGACGTGCTTAAAGGGGGTGGAGTCTCGACCCGAGTCCCGTAGTGGAATGCCGCTGCTGCCCGATGACGCCATGCACTGGAAACGCCAAGGAGCTGGGACCCTGCTGATCGTGAGTGGTGACACTCTAGGTCCGAGTGTTTCCCGGACGTTCGTGACAGCGGGCAAGGAAGTGCCCCTTGCCTCCGCAATATAAACACAGGCCCTGGGCCTGGCGCCTTCTCCTCTTCTCTTGGGAAATAGGCCCCCGGCCCAACTGCATGGGTTCTGCATCATGCGGCCCGGGGAGGCAGGAGGAGAATGCCTGGTTCGAGGAGGCGTGGTTCCGGGGTCCCCAAATCCCCGAGCGGGTCTCCTCTCCCAGAACCGGCGTTGGATGCGGCGGTCCACACTGCCAGCCAGGTCAATAAGATCATTCAGGTCATCCGGGAGATCTCTGGCCGCCAACTCGTCCTGAAGTCGTGGAGAGAGCCCCTCCAAGAAGATGCCATGCAGACTATCGCTTCTCCAGTTCAGCTCGGCAGCTAGGGTCTGGAACTCCACGGCGTACTCCGCCAAGGGGCGGTTACCCCGCCGTAGCTGGAGTAATTCGGACACGGCTGTGGGTCCACGGGAGGGCTCATCAAAGATCCGTTGGAAGGACGTGACAAACTGAACCAAGTTGGCTAAGCGAGGGTCCTGACACTCCCATAGGGAAGAAGCCCAAGCCAAAGGCCTCCCATCCAATAGGGAAATAATGTAACTTGTTTTGATCTGGTCTGTGGGAAATTGCGCTGGCAGCAGGTTGAAGCGGATATAACATTGGTTCAAGAATCTGCGACACATTTTTGCGTCCCCTGAGTACCGGGAAGGTGCTGGCATCTGTATGGGCACAGAGGGCCCGGCATTAGGGATGGCTACCGGTACAGAGGGACCGGAAGCGGCAGCTCCTTCCACCCTGTCCGCTAACCTCTGCACAGTTGCCACCAGTGAGTCGAGCAAGTTTGCTGCTGTTGCAACCTTTGTGTGATTCCCAGGATGGTCTTCAAGGTCGAGAGGTCCGCTGGGTCCATGGCCTTGCAAATTGTTAGGATCATGTACCCTTGGGCCGGCTGTGGCTGCGGGTATCATGCTGTGGATGCCCACAGTGGGTGTAGCAGCCGGCAGGCGGCGCTGAGAAGAGGCTTCGGAGACGGCTTCACCACTGTAAGCCCAAGGTCCCCCCAGGAGGAGCCCGTAAGGACCCAGACCTCTTGGTCTTAGGTGGATCCTATGCGACCAAGGATCAGAAGAGCAGCCTGCCGAGGTAATCCAATGAAGAGATGGCACCCAGGAGGTCAGAAGAGACTTCACCCTTGGAAGCCCACGGTCCCCCCAGGAGGAGCCCGTGAGGACCCGAGCCACTGGGACTTAGGAGAACCCTCCAGGTGGATGACGAACAAATACCTCCGGCAGTGGAAGAGACAAAGCCGAAGTCCAGGAGCAAGCCAAGGTCAGGAGCCAGAAGTCAGATGTCGGATGCCAAAACCAGGGACGGAAGCAGGAGCTGGAGTCAGAGAACGAAGCAATGTCAGGAGCCAGGAATCAGATATCGAGAAGAAGCAGGAACCGGGAACAGGAAGCACAACTAGTCACTCCAAAGAGTCAACCTTGTTACAAGGCGAGGTAGGAGTGTGGCTGCAGGATTTAAATACCCTGCAGTGTCTGACGTCAGCTGGAGGGCGGTCCTGGAATTTCCCGCGCTGGTCCCTTTAAATTGGGAACTCGCGTGCGCGTAGGGGGTGGAGTTAGCCACGGCAAGACACCGGCATCTCCCTCGAGAGGGGAGTGCCGCGTCGGAGGCCCGAGCAGGCCTGAACGAGGCGCCAGCGGCCCGGGCAGAGGTGAGTGAAGGTCCCGGGGTATGGTCCGGGACCGCAACACTATCATTAAAATCATCTGAGGTACCTGAAGACTGGAAGATAGCCAATGTAACCCCTATAGTTGAAAAGGGATCCAGGGGTGATCGGGGAGACTATAGCGAGGTTATTAAATTTGCGGATGACACTAAATTATGTAGAGTACCTAAATCTCAAGCAAATTGTGATGAATTCAGGACCTTATAAGATTGGAAGATTGGGCTTCCAGATGGCAGATGAAATTTAACATGGACAAGTGCAAAGTGATGCATATAGGGAAAAATAACCCTTGCTGTAGTTACACAAAGTTCGGTTCTATCTTAGGAGTTACCACCCAGGAAAGAGATCTAGGCATCATAGTGGATAATACATTGAAATCGTCAGCTCAGAGTGCTGTGGAGATCAAAAAAGCAAACAGAATGTTAGGAATTATTAGGAAGAGAATGGCAAATAAAATGGAGGATGTGATAATGCTTCTGTATTGCTCCATGGTGAGACCACACCTTGAATAGTGTGTGCAAGTCTGGTCACCACATCTCAAAAAGGATATAGCTGCACTGGAGAAAGTGCAGAGAAGGGTGACCAAAATGATGAGGGGCATGGAACAGCTGCCCTGTGAGGAAAGGCTAAAGAAGTTAGGGCTATTCACTTTGGAGAAAAGACTACTGAGAGGGTATATGATAGAAATCTTCAAAATCATGAAAGGACTTGAACAAGTTAATATAAATCGGTTATTTACTCTCTCGGATAATAGAAGGACCAGGGGGCACTCCATGAAGTTAGCAAGTAGCTCATTTAAAACAAATTGAAGAAAATTCTTTTTCACTCAGCGCATAGTTAAGCTCTGGAATTCATTGCCAGAGGATGTGGTTACAGCAGTTAGTGTAACTGGGTTTAAAAAAGGTTGGGTTAAGCTCCTAGAGGAAAAATCCATAAACTGCTATAATAGTAATTAATAAGCAATGGTAGGTTGTGATCTATTTAATGTTTAGGTATTTGCCAGGTATTTGTGACTTGGTTTCGCCACTGTTGGAAACAGGTTACTGGGCTTGATGGACCCTTGGACTGACCCAGTATGGCATATCTTATATTCTTATTTCCTACAGGATAACAGTCAGTTTAGTTCAGTTCACTTGATATTTCAGGAGGGTCAGAGGATATGGTGATACTTTGAAGCATTTTTAAAGCTAACTACTCCTGGAGGAATTCTGTACATTAAAAATTCTGCGCAAACAAAAGTTTGTAGAATTTTACAGAATTTTTTATCAAAATAACACAAAATAATTGCTGTATTTAAAGAATATTTAATTTAAAATGCAAAACAGGAAACAGTTATTATTCAAAAATACACTTGTGTGCAGAATTCCCCCAGGAATATTTTGATAGTATAATGCCTAACCCCCCTCTCCCTTTTATTTCTCTGTTTCCCTCCCAGCTTGCTCACATCCTCCCTCTCACAGGACTGGTCACCCCAGCTCTCCCCACCATGCAGCATAAACTCCCTCAGCGCTCTCTTACCCAACATAGGCTCAACCCTCGGCTATCTCTCTTTCTCCTATCCAGCCCTCATCCTCTCTTCCAAGCTCTCTCACCCCTCTCCCAAGCTTGATCCCTCCAGGTCTCTTGCCACACCCCTTCCCTCCTATCTAAACCTAATTGCCCCCCCCCATCTTGACCCCACCCCTCATACTCGCTCTCTTCCTCCCCCAGGCTTGACCACCCCCTTCCAGTTCACTCTCCCCTCCCAGATCAACCTTTTTACCCTCTAATTCTCAACCCTCCCCTAATTCTCTCTACCCATCCTCAACCCCCTTAACAGTCTCTCTCTCCAGCTCTTACCCCATTGCCATACTCCTCCCCAGTTTTAATACCACTACTTGTACTTGCTCCCTTCTCTGTGCCTGCCCTCCTAGGCTCCAGCCACTGAACTCACGCACTCTCTTTTTCACCCACCACTTCCTACCTCCAGCCATCTCCCATTCTCGCCAGGTCAATCCCCCAGATCTGTTATCCAGGCTTGACCTCACCATTGGCTTGCTCTCTCTCCCTTCTTTTTCTCCCTTCCCTCCCATCTTTTCAAGTTCCACCCCATACACCCTCCCCGCAGACTTAAATCCACCGCACTCACTCCATCTTTCCCAGCCTGCATGGCCCAGAACACTGTCATGTCTTTCAGGGCCAGGCAGGCCAGCAGATGCAACACCTTCTTCTTCCGGGGCACCTTACACTTTCTTCTTCTGGGGCTGCATAAGCCAACTGCTATATCAGCTACTTTCTTCCTAGTCGGTGTGGCTTGCATTAGAAGCTGCATGTCCACATTGTGCACTAGTGGGGAATTCTGCACAAATTATGTGCTGCACAGAATTCCCTCAGCAATACAATCTGTCTTGCTATTGGTTAGGGCCCGTGGTAACCAGCTGACTTTATTTCCTACAGGAAAAATTTCTCTTTAATATTTAACAACGTACTTATTATACAGAGATTCACATAAAGAACATTGATTTTATACACTTGGTTTTACGAGGCTGTGTTCACTTGACTGCATGAAGAGCAATGGTGTATATTCTGTCCAAGAAACCCCTGCAGGGGGGGCCTAGCTCCTCCTGAAGTGGAACCTATCCCTTTTCCTGCTCTTGGGGCCCTGTTTGTCATTGTTGCTTGGGAGTCCTTAATTTGCATTTATGCCACTGATGAGGAGGTATGCATGTCAAAAATTCAGTACAGACATCCATATACCTTTGTGGCGACCTCCTGTTCAGCCATGAGATGGCCCTAGGTCCCTGTGATAGGAATTTTACGGCTAGGTGTTGGCATCCTATCAGCACCTCCCCCAGAGGCTGACTGAGAATGGCGGACCTGTTTCCTATAAGTGGGGGCTGGGAATAGGTTAGTTGTGGCATTTGAGTGGATTTTAGAGAGTGAGAATCTCTGGTAGTATTTTTCCTTTATAGTCAGGGCCAGCGCGTCCCATTAGGCGAACTAGGCGGTCTCCTAAGGCGCCAACCATTAAGGGCGCCGAAGAGCAGTCATGTGGGGCCGCAAGCGGAGCCTATCTCGCCCGCAGCAAAGAGGAATAGAGATTCGGCGGGCTGCGAGCGGTGCCCATCTGCTCACGACCCAGAGAAGCACAGACTCGGAGGGTGAGAATGAGGTAGTGTTAGGATCCTGCCCGCGGCTTCCCTGCAGGCAGTCCCCTACCTTCCTCTAGCCAGACTGCCGATACCGTCCCTCGCGGCAGGCCGAGCCCGCCCAATGCCTTCCTTCATCTTTGCAGCTGGATCCGCCGCTGCTGATGCTACCTTCATGGCGGGGAAGCCCCCACTGGAATTTCCTCTTGCGGCAGGAGGCCGCCGACATTGGGCCTTCATTTCGCAGCCTAGTGCCGCTCCTGCCTGCTCTTCTTCGTGGCATGGATGCCGTCGAACCTCTCCATGGTCCTACCCCTCTCTAGGTGCACGGCCACGCCTCTCTTCAGTTTTTAAAGGGCCAGCGGCGGGAAAAGCCCCGTGGCCCTTTCCAGTGATGTCATCAGTCTTTGTTGCATCCTTCGGTGCTAGACGGCTTCGCCCCATTTGCCTCACCTTGTTCACGGCTCCTCCCGCTTAGCTTGGGAAAATGGCTACCGCCATGTCTACAAGCTGCCCTCTCCAGCGTCCCTGGAACAGCTATGGTGCTGCCTCCCGCCATGCTCCTCTCAAGGACCTACTAGGATGCCCGCGCGCACCACCCACGTCTTTATTACAGCATTGGCGCAAACCTCGGGGGTGTCCCCCTCTACTGACGGCACGCCATCCGGGTATATAGCCTGTACTGTTTTGCTAGCTCGTTGAGTTAAAAAGGATTGGACTCGGCCGGTCTAAGCTACTCTGCCACTTCTGTGCTGCTGCTGGAAGCTCTCTCTCTGCCCTTCGGGGTATTTGCTAACCTGGGTACCTGCTCCTCGGGGGCCCTCTGCTTTATTTCAGGTGCCTTACAGGGATCGGGTACTCGCTTCTCGAGGGCCTGCTCTCCCTGCCTTGGTGCCTGTACTATCTACTTCAACCTGGTGGAATCGCATACCTACAGCAACCATCTAGTGAGTAATCTAACTCTCAGTCTATCTCATCCACAGTACTGCCTTACTGGGAAACCTACATCGGAATCCCCCATACCAACGGGGTGAGAAGGGTTCCCTCTGCCAAGGGTCCTGAGATTGTTAATTTCAGAGTACCTCACTACTGCCACCTCTGGTGGTATACTTCAAGCTGTATAATAAAAGAACTAACTCTATGTTTGTGCGTCCTGAGTCTAGCCCAGTACTGTGGCTTTCCACTGGGCCCCTCCCCGTGGGCATCGTCATCTGCCACAGTACCCGAGTCCACCCAAACACCGCTTAACCATAACAGTCTTCGCCAGATCAGCCCTATAAAAGGGTCCAGCCTCAGTTCCTCAGGAACTGGTCTTCACAGCGTCTGTGGTCTTTTTCCCGATCCAGATCTTCCGTGGTCTTCCTGTGCCTTGATGGATCTTTGTTCCATGTTCTTCGTGTTCCAGAACTCCATCATCTTGATGTTCCTGGTCTCGTCCCTCGTCTAAGCTCCCTCGTTGCCTGTTTCATGTTCCTGATGTTCCAGATGTCCAGTTCTCCTGATGTCCCGATGTCCAGATGTTCCATGTCCAGATGTCCTGTTGTTCCGTGTCCTGAGGTACCATGTTCCTGATGTCTGATGTTCCTGTCCTGACTCCGTCCGTCTCTTCTTCAGCCCTTTGTCCAGTTCCTAGGTTCCTCATTTGTCCACCTCTCCTGGCATACCACCATTGTAGTCCGTGACCAGCCCATGGGGGGGCTGTGTAGGGCTCCTCGTGGTCAAGGCCTTCTTCTCGTCTGCAGCGCAAGCCTCTGGAAGACTCCTGTTTTTAATGCCTTGCTTCTGACAATCCTGAGTCTTGAATTCTGTCCTGGTCTTCGGAGTTCCTTGTGCCTGCTTCCGTCCATGCCCAAGACTCTGCCAGAACCTGCTCCGCTCCAGCATGGTCCGCGACCAGCCACAGGCGGCTATGTAGGGCGCGCCCCGGTGCAGGCCTCTACTGAATCTTCGTCATGTTCCAGTCTCAAGTTTCACTTCTTCTCCTGGAGTCTGCTTCGCGTTCGGCGTTGTCCACGACCAGCCATTGGCGGCTGTGTAGGGCATGCTGCGATGCATCTCACCAGTACTTTCGCCTGAGTCCTGAATCCTTGTTTGAGTCTTCTGAGTAACCTGAATAATTGTCCGAGTCTTCTGAGTATACTGAGTCTTCGACCGAGTCTTCTAAGTAACCTGAATCCTTGTCTGAATCCTCCGAGTATCCTGAGTCTTCGTCTGAGTCCTCCGAGTATCCTGAGTCTACGTCTGAGTCCTCCGAGTAGCCTGAGTCTTCGTCTGAGTCTGCTTGTTCCTGCCCTCAGCCTCCGTCTAGCCTCATGCTCTCGTCGTTCCCAAGCGGCGGGTTCAGAAGGGCTATTGAGTGGCCGGAGGGCTACTCTCGAGACCAGCATTGCATTGCTGGTTCTCATTGATGCGTGTAGGTCCAGTGGAGGGCTGAGCCTGCCTTATTCCTATTCCGGATATTCCTTGCCTTGTCTTCAATTCAGCCTTGCTCCTGCCCTGCCCGTGCTCGTACCTGCTCACCTCTCGCGGTAGGTCTTGGGGCTCCTCCCTGAGCCGCGCCGTGATCCAAGGGCTCACACCCTCCCTTGAAATAGGACCGTGCCTCCGTGCTCCTAACAGGATCCAAAGGCCGCGCTTCTAACAGGTAGGAGTCAGGCCCGAGATCGGGGAGGCGGCATGACTGAGGGGGTGGCGCAAGGCAGAAGGTTCGCCTAGGGCGCCTAATACCCTTGCACCGGCCCTGTTTACAGTGAGGCCTACTCCCTTACTGAGGATATTTTGGGAGGAAAAGTCTTTTCCAGGCACTTCCTACTTGTTAAGGATCTACCTCAGCTTTAGAACAGAGACTTTGACAAGATTTCCTGATTGTAAGTTATGTTACTGGAGTGCAGCCTGGTTTACTCTTGGAGATGGCCTTTCCCCAGATCCAGAGGCCGAGATTCTGAAGATCTTCCAGTATCCTTCTAGGACAGAGAAGGATTGCAGTGACAGAAGCACCCCAGAGGTTTTGGACATTTTTTGTGAAGGTTTTCTCTTTTGTTTGAAGAGGTTTTTTGTCACCCCTCCTCTCCAGAGAGATTGGGTTGTCAACAGACAACAGACCTTTCCCCCTGAAAGGTCATCAGAACTGAGTTTGTAGGAAGAAGGAAGCAGACCAGAATTTGAAACCCACCACTGGATCTCCCACTTGGGACACTGGCATAGATTGGGTGAAAGGAAACCAACAGTGGATTCAGGTAAGACTGTTCTATTTTCAAGGGAATCCCATGCAGAATTGGATTTTTCCCCGGATTTTGGGACTCTACCCACTTAGAACAGGAGTGGTAGGAATCATCCCCAGAACCCGAGTCAAATACACATACACAAAGAGAAGATGACACTCATCTGTAATATCAGTTATCAAGCAGTGTTCCTTGTTTTAAATGTTATTGAATCAGTAAATTATAATTTGAACAACTAGTGTCCTGGTTCATCTGTGCCTTGCTAACGGCATTGCAACACATCCTTGAAAAAACATACACACTGTGAGAAGTTTACATCCACTGTCTGGGCCATAAGCATCAGCTTTCCCCTACAGAAAGGACTGACCTCTGGGGTAATTCAAGCAGGAGAGGACAAGTATCAATGAAGACAACCCAGAGATATAAATTACTTCTGTGTGACCTTGAAGAAAAATGATGCGTCAAAAAAATCTTAATCTCCAGTCATCCAGTGAACTTACTCCTTTTGTCTCCACATTCCTTCAGCTGGAAAGTATTGAATGGGATTGATCTAATCTGGACTCATAGGTGCCATCTCTGTGGATGTTTCAGCACCCCATATTGAGCAAACTCCTTCACTCTGGCTAGGGAGGAGTATGTTTTGACTTTAGCAAACCCCAATCATTTTGAAAAGTTGGGCTCCTGTGTTTGAACCCCAGAGTCTCCTCAATCATTGCTGCATGCTTTTAGGAATGGATTCTAAATCTCATGATCCTGGGCATAAATCCTGAGGGAGTTAGAACCTTGGAGCACCACACTGCACATGTCTGGCATTTGCTAATATAGTTTGGCACACATGCACCTACTCACCTAAGGATATTTAATTTCCCAAGGAAACTCAAAGCGTTTGCAGCCTGCACACATCTCAACCATTTTGGATCCAAGCAGGAGGTAAATAAACGTGAGATATACTCGCCACTCTACACAGATTTTTTTTCAGATACAACCATTATGAATGTATCCGAAAGATGTGTGTTGATAGTAGCCAGGGTTGAAGCCTTGTCAACTGGTGCTACTGCTCACAAGTTTCATACTTCTGCTAATTCAACCCCTTTAAGTGCATGTATCTCTCTCTTCATAGCTTTAAAGCCATAGTAGAGATCAGCAGACTCAGCCAGCCCTGTTGTATACAACAGGAGCAAAATTAAAGCAGGCAATTCAACCTGAACCCTAAAATAGTAAAAAGGAAGCTGATTAAATATGCCTGTAACATAGTAAATGATGGCAGAAAAAGACCCAAGTTGTTCATCCAGTCCACCCAACACTTGTATAATTTTTTATTTTACATTATTTTTTCCATTAGGTTAGTAACTGCCTCTTTTCTTAAATCTCCATCCTTTAGCCACTAGGGATCCTCTGTGTTTATCCCGTGTCTTTTTACATTTCAATATGTTTCTTGTCTTCAGTATCTCTTCCGAGAGGGCGTTCCACGCATCCACCACCCTTTCCATGAAGAAATATTTCCTAACATTGTTCCTGAGTCTACCCACCTTGGATTTTAATTTCATGACTCCTAGTTCTACAGCTTCTTTCTCTGGACTGCTTCCATCCTGGTAATTCAACATTTTATTTTTTTTTTAGAGTTATTAGATATTGCAATATTTTTCACTGTAATTTTCCTTTGTGGTGCAGACAATATGCAAACTGAAGCGACAGGACTGACCCACCCTGGTGCCGCTGATTCAATTTACATACCTGCTGTTTAAACTCCAAGCCTTCATAATCACTTGCATTGAGCTTAAACAAATCTAGAAGAAGGGAATATGGTAGAAACATTTACATAACTAGCAGTAGAAAGAGCTTTGAGGGAAGAAATAGAAGCTTCTGGGATAAAAGAATTATGGGATGTACATGGAGATGGTTATGACACTTATACAGGGCTGGATTTAAGTATTTGGCACCCACAGACAAGAACGGAGTGTAGGATGGGTGTGAGGCCCCTCCCCAGCCAAGAGAGTAATTGCGGGGGCCGGGGGAGGGGGGGGGGGGAGGATAGCATGGTGTGCAGTCTTGGGCTTCAATGGCCAAGAGGGACCAGAAAGCAGGAAACAGCCTGGACTCTGGCTTCTAGGAAAAAAGGAAAATTGGTTCTTACCTGCTAATTTTCATTCATGTAGTAGCAAGGATCAGTCCAGACCGCTGGGTTATGCCTCCCTTCCAGCAGATGGAGTCAGAGAAAAGCTGAAAAGCACCCCCAGATAACCCAGTGTGCTACCTGCGATCCTTCAGTATAATCAATATCAAAGCAGAATGAAGTAAATTTAAACAACCAATGACTAAATCAAGAGAATTTAGCTGAACAATAACCTGTGAAAACTATGCACAGGACAAGAGTATGGATTGAAATGCTTCCATGGATAATCTTGCTTGAAAATCTTCAGATTAGTCTAAAAACTGCAGAAAGAAAAAAACAAAACCAACCGAGGGGACTCTCCTGAACACTATACCCCTGGGCGGGTGTCTGGACTGATCTTCGTACTATAGGAACGAAAATTAGCAGGTAAGAACCAATTTTCCTTTCCCTGTACGTACCAGGATCAGTCCAGACCGCTGGGATGTACCCAAGTTGCCCTAAATGGGGTGGGACCCTGAGAGTCCCACTCAAAGCATACTGCTGCCAAAAGAATCAACATCCGGAGCCCAGACATCCAAACGGTAATGCTTAGCAAACATGTGCAAAGATTTCCAAGTAGCTGCCCTGCAAGTCTCTTGTGGCGAAACACATTGGCTCTCTGCTCAAGATGCCGCTTGAGATCTGATCAAATGAGCCTTAAGATCATCTGGCACCTGCCGCCAGTGACATATGTATGCCGAAGCAATAGTGTCCTTCAACCATCGGGCAATAGTATCTTTGAAGCCTTACACCCTTTCTTAGAACCGCTCCATAAGACAAAAAGATGATCTGACAATCGAAAAGCATTAGTCACTTCTAAGTACCACAGAAGTATCCTGCAGACGTCCTGTTGCGGTCCCAGTCGCAAGGCTTGCGACCAGGTCCTTACCTGGCTCTCTCCGGTGGCAGCGGCGGGTGTTCGGCGGCAAGACGCCCAGCTTGCCGAGCTGGTTTTGGCCTTCTCGCGGCGGCGTCTCCACGAGGGAGACGCAGCCGAGCCTCTGATTCCGGCTCCTCCCCCTCTAGGCACGCACGCGAGGAAGCCCAATTTAAAGGGCTTTTCCCACCAGACCGCGGCCCGCCTACTGAAATGACGTCAGACACCGGCTAGTATTTAAAGCCGGCGTCTGCTCCCATTCAATGCCTTGCAATCAGGTTCTCCTGGTGAGTGCTAGTTGCGTTCGTGTTCCTGTCATTCCTGCTCCAGTTCCTGATCTTCGGATTCCTGTTCCTGCTCCCAACATTTCTGCTTCAGCTCCTGGTGTTCCGGTTCCGCTCCTGCTCCCGGTGTTCCCGCTCCAGCCTCCGGTTCCTGCTCCTGTTCCAGCTTCTCCGTCTCCGGCATCCTCCATCCCTGATTCCTCTGGTTGGACTCTCTGGCTTTGACTCCGGCTTGTTCCTGGTTCCGTTCCTGCCACCTGCCTCGACCTCGGATCGTCTCATCGTCTTCTATGCTCTTGATCTCCTAAGTCCCAGTGGTCTGGGACCTCATGAGCTCCTCTCGGGGGGTCCTCAGGCTTCCAGGGCGAAGTCATCATCTTCTACGCACTTGGTCTCCTAAGGCCCAGCGGTCTGGGACCTCACGAGCTCCTCTCGTGGGGTCCTCAGGCTTCCAGGGTGAAGTCCTCATCTTGGTTCTGGTGTTCTCCTAAGTCCCAGCGGCCGGGGACCTCACAAGCTCCTCTCGGGGGGTCCGCTGGCTTCCAGGGTGAAGACTCCAGGATCTACGTGTGTCCTGACTCCACCCACCGGTCTACTTTCTCGCCGCAGAGTGCCAACCACCATGTGTCCTGACTCCGCCCACCAGCCTACTTTCTCGCCGCAGAGTGCTGACCACTCCTACCAGCTCACTCTGCCAGGCCGGCCCAAGGGTCCACTACTATACCCGCAACCGTTTGCAAGGCCATGGACCCGGCGGATCTGTCAGGGCTTCAGGCCATCCCCGGCACGGCCCAACGCTTGCAGCAACAACAGCATTGCCTAGATGTCCTGGTGGCTACAGTGGAGCGTTTGGCCAATCGATTAGACGCAGCACCCCCTGAAGTTCCACAGGTTCCGTTACCCCCGTTGGTGGTAAGCGTCCATACACCGACCCAGTTGCCGGCACCGCCTCGTTACTCCGGATACGCCACGGCCTGTCGTGGCTTTCTAAACCAGTGTTACATTAGGTTCTCGCTGTTGCCTAATCAGTTCCCGACAGACTCCGTGAAAGTGGCGTACATCTTGTCCTTGCTGGATGGGAAGGCGCTCTCCTGGGCCTCTCTCATGTGAGAACGGAGCGATTCTCTACTGGATAATTTGCCGCAGTTCGTGGCCAGCTTCAAGCAAGCCTTTGATGAACCGGCACGACTAGCTACCACCACGTCGGAGCTCCTACAGCTGAGACAGGGCTCTCGCTCTTTGGCAGACTACGTCATCGAATTCCGTACACTGGCTCTCGAGGTCGAGTGGCGAGAGGACAGCCTTCGGGGCCTCTTCCTGGAGGGGCTGTCATCCCGGGTTAAGGATGAGCTAGAGGCCCGTAATCTTCCAGATGACCTCAACGAATTAATCGACTTAGCTGGAAGGACTGACCGTTGCCTACAACAGTGGGCACGGGAGAGCCGTCCATTCTGGCGCGCTGTGCCTCTAGCACCCGCATTTTCAAGGCCTATGACTCCCGCGCCCAGTCAGGGAATGGCACGCCCGGCGATGTCCTCTGAAGAACCCATGCAGTTGGGGCGTACTTCCTTAATGGCGGAGGAAAGGCAACGCCGGCGCTCCTTGGGCCTGTGTCTCTACTGTGGGGTGAAAGGACACTTCCTGGCCCAGTGTAAGGAGCGTCCGGAAAATGCCCGAGTCTAGGAGGTTCCGAGGAGCTACTCCTAGGTTGTGTTACTTCTGCTCCTCAATGTACCATCCCTTTTCACTCTGGAGTATCTGGGCGGCACCTTTGAGACTCTCGCTTTCATTGATTCCGGAGCAGGCGGGAATTTCATTCTGTATGACCTGGTGCAGCAATTACGGATTCCTGTCCTTCCTCGCAGGACTCCTCTACGGATTACATCGATCCGAGGAACGCCTCTTCCTGGGAGTATTTCTGCCTCTACGGGACCTCTCCCACTTCATGCTGGGGTTCTACATTCCGAGAGGATTTCTTTCTTGATTCTGGAAAAGGCCGTCCACCCAGTGATACTTGGACTACCGTGGTGGCAGCAACATTCTACGGTTATTCAGTGGGATACTCTGCAGATAGCTAGGTGGAGTCCCTATTGCTTCAACAACTGTTTACATGTTCCACAGGCACCCAGCATTCTGCTTCTGCACGCTTCGGTGGTATTTCCTGCAGCCTTTGCTGATTTTGCTGATGTCTTTTCTAAAAAGGCAGAGCTCCTGCCGCAACATCGTCCCTTCAACTGCGCTATAGAACTGGTACCGGGATCCACGCCACCTCGTGGAAGGGTATATCCTCTATCCCTGCCTGAGACACGAGCCATGTCTGAATACATAGCTGAAAACCTTGCTAGAGGGTTCATTCGACCTTCAAAGTCACCAGCAGGGGCAGGCTTCTTCTTTGTAGGAAAAAAGGATGGCTCCCTAAGACCCTGCATCAACTACAGAGGTCTGAACGCCATTACCAAGCGTGACCGCTACCCTCTTCCTTTGATCCTCGAACTTTTAGACCGGTTACAGGGGGCCAAGATATTCACTAAACTAGATCTATGGGGAGCTTACAATTTGGTTCGAATTCGCCCCAGTGATGAGTGGAAGACTGCGTTCAACACCAGGGAAGGGCATTATGAGTATCTCGTTATGCCTTTTGGCTTATGCAACGCCCCAGCAGTCTTCCAACACTTAATGAATGAAATATTACGAGAGCTTCTTTATACGTCTGTAATTGTGTACTTGGATGACGTGTTAATCTATTCTCGCGACTTGGATTCCCACCGACATGTAAGACAAGTTCTTCAAATCCTCAAAGACAACCACTTGTACGCCAAGCTGGAAAAGTGTATGTTTGACCAGGAGTCGCTTCCTTTCCTGGGTTACATAGTTTCTGCAACAGGCTTTCAGATGGACCCTGGCAAAATCGCAGCTATTCAAGACTGGCCGTGTCCTAGGGGCTTAAAAGCTCTACAACGCTTTTTGGGGTTTGCAAACTTCTATAGACATTTTATTCCCCACTACTCGTCCAAAGTGGCACCCCTTACCGCTCTTACCAGAAAGGGAGCCGACGCAGTGGATTGGTTGGTGGAGGCCTGCCAGGCATTCGAAAATCTTAAAGAAGACTTTGTGCAAGACATTTGCTTACGTCATCCAGACCCTCTCCATCCATTCATAGTGGAAGTAGATGCCTCCAATATAGCTGTGGGAGCTGTGCTGAGTCAGAGCACTTCTTCAGGCAGGCTACTCCCGTGCTCTTACTTTTCTAAAAGATTCTCTCCCGCTGAATGCAACTACAGCATTGGGGATAAGGAACTTTTAGCGATTAAATTAGCCTTCGAAGAGTGGAGGCAATGGTTGGAGGGGATTGCCCATCCCATCACAGTCTTCACGGATCATAAGAATTTAGAGTTCCTCTGCCAAGCACAACGCTTAAATCCCAGGCAAGCACGTTCGTCATTGTTCTTCAATCGGTTTAACTTCGTGCTTCGCTACAAGCCTGTCTGCAAGAATGTGCGAGCTGACGCTCTATCTCGTGCTACTTAGCAGGAGGAGGAGACGGAGCGTCCTCAGTTCATCCTGGATCCCGCAAGAGTGATCTTGTCCTCTACCTCTGTAAGTTCTACAGAAAAGACGCGCACGAAGAAAAGTGCTACTCTGGGCTCACGAATCCTTGACAGGTGGCCATGCCGGTCGCGAAAAGACCCTTGATCTGCTCAACCGCTTTTACTGATGGCCTACCATGAGACAGGACGTCCGTCTCTACATTAATTCCTGCCCTACGTGCGCAAGACAGAAGCCTCTGGTGGGAAAACCAAGGGGGCTATTACAACCACTACCCATACCCACAGAGCCCTGGACTCACATCGCCACAGATTTTGTGGTAGATTTGCCCGTGTCAGAGGGGAACATAGTCATCTGGGTAACTGTAGACCGCTTCTCCAAGATGGCTCACTTTGTTCCCCTCCCCAAGCTACCATCGGCACCAGAACTTGCTCAGCTCTTTACCTCACATATCTTCCATACTCATGGACTCCCGCAGGATATAGTCTCGGACATAGGGCCCCAGTTTACAGCCCGCTATTGGAGGGCGTTGTGTAAACAATTCGATGTGCAACTCAGCTTGTCTTCAACCTTCCATCTACAGTCTAATGGGCAGATGGAGCACACTAATCGCTCTTTAAAGACTTTTCTCCGTACCTTCGTCAACGAGAGACAAGGCAACTGGGTAAGGTTGTTGCCTCTTGCGGAATTCTCTTACAACAATCACACTCATTCGGTAACAGGCAAATCACTGTTTCTGACTGTGTTTGGGAAACAACTCAAGCCACCATTGCCTCTGCCAACACCCAGTATCTCGCCTGCGGCCCAGTTGTCAGCTCGACAAATGCATGATCTTTGGCTCTCCATCCAGGCCAAACTCGCCAAGACCGCCAATACCACCAAGAAATGGGCAGACCAACACCGCCAACCTGCACCGGTCTTCCTTCCCGGTGATCGAGTCTGGCTCAGCACCAAGTCCCTTATCGAAGGTTAGCTCCACGGTTTTGTGGACCATTCTGGGTGGCAGAACGAATAGGATTCGTATCCTATCGATTACGCCTTCCTTCTTCCATGCGCATTTATAATGTGTTCCATGTCTCGCTATTAAAACCTCTCATTCTCTCAAGATATCACCCTAGGGTTCCTGAACCTGCAGATTTGGCTGTACCCGCCGATTCTATTTATCAAGTTCGGGAGGTTCTTGATGTTCTCTTCCACCAGCGACGATGGGAGTACCTGTTGGCCTGGGAGGGCTGTGGTCCTGAGGACAACACAAGGGAGCCTGCTCGTCACATCTTGGACAAGTCGCTGCTTCATCAATTTCATCTCAGCCATCCCGGTAAACCTGGTCCTTCTAAGAGGGAGCGCAAGAAGTGGGGGACTGTTGCGGTCCCGGTCGCAAGCCTTGCGACCGGGTTCTTACCTGGCTCGCTCCGGTGGCAGCGGCGGGAGGTTCGGGCCTGTCCGGGCTCTGCAGGTGTTCGGCGGCAAGACGCGCAGCTTGCCGAGCCGGTTTGGGCCTTCTCGCGGCAGCGTCTCCACGAGGGAAACGCCGCCGAGCCTCTGATTCCGGCTTCTCCCCCTCTAGGCATGCGCGCGGGGAAGCCCAATTTAAAGGGCTTTTCCCGCCAGACCGCGGCCTGCCCACTGAAATGACGTCAGATGCCGGCTAGTATTTAAAGCCAGCGTCTGCTCCCATTCAGTGCCTTGCAACAAGGTTCTCCTGGTGAGTGCTTGTTGCGTTCGTGTTCCTGTCGTTCCTGCTCCAGTTCCTGATCTTCGGATTCCTGTTCCTGACGTTCCTGCTTCAGCTCCTGGTGTTCCGGTTCTGTTCCTGCTCCCGGTGTTCCCGCTCCAGCCTCCGGTTCCTGCTCCTGTTCCAGCTTCTCCGTCTCCGGCATCCTCCGTCTCTGATTCCTCTGGTTGGACTCTCTGGCTTTGACTCCGGCTTGTTCCTGGTTCCGTTTCTGCCGCCTGCCTCGACCTCAGATTGTCTCATCATCTTCTACGCTCTTGATCTCCTAAGTCCCAGCAATCTGGGACCTCATGAGCTCTTCTCGGGGGGTCCTCAGGCTTCCAGGGCGAAGTCATTGTCTTGGTTCTGGTGTTCTCCTAAGTCCCAGCAGCCAGGGACCTCATGAGCTCCTCTCGTGGGGTCCGCTGGCTTCCAGGGTGAAGACTCCAGGATCTACATGTGTCCTGACTCTGCCCACCGGTCTACTTTCTCGCCGCAGAGTGCCGATCACCGTGTGTCCTACTCTGCCCACCGGCCTACTTTCTCGCCGCAGTGTGCCGACCACCGTGTGTCCTGACTCCGCCCACTGGCCTACTTTCTCGCCACAGAGTGCTGACCACTCCTACCAGCTCACTCTGCCAGGCTGGCCCAAGGGTCCACTGCTATACCCGCAACACGTCCAGTCTCCTCAAATCCTGAGCCTGAGGAGAATTCCTATCCAAATCTGGAAAAGCTGGTAACTTAACTGACTGATTTACGTGAAACGCCGATACAACCTTCGGCAGAAAAGAAGGCACCGTTCGAAGCGAAACCCCAGATTCGCAAGAATGGTTTTCTGCAAGACAACGCTTGAATCTCCGATATTCGTCTGGCCGAACAGATAGCCATGAGGAACACTGCCTTGAGTGTTAAATCTTTCAACATAGCCCGCTTGATAGGCTCAAAGGGAGGACCGCATAGCCTATGGCGAACCAAATTTAAACTCCACGAAGAACACACTGTGCGCACCGGCGGGTGTAAATGTTTGGCTCCCTTTAAAAAACGTGCCACATCCAGATGTCCTGCAATAGATGTACCATCAACCTTATCTCTTAAACAGCCTAACTCTACCTGAACCCAGAGCGAGCTATACGCAAGTCCTTTCTTTAAGCCTTCCTGCAAGAACGCGAGAATGTGCATAATAGTGGCCTGGCGCGGGGACACCTTCAACCCACTGCATCAGGAATTGAAAACCTTCCACACCCGAACGTAGGTGAGAGAAGTAGAGGTCTTTCGTGCACGTAGTAGAGTGGTAATCACTGCATCCGGATAGCCCTTCTTTCTCAACTGTCTCCTCTCATAAGCCAAGCCGCTAGACAAAAGGGAGCTGCCTGATCGAAAAATACTGGATCTTGTCGGAGTAAATTCGGTAGGTGACCGAGACGCAAGGGACCGTCTACCACCAAGTGGATCAGGTCTGCGAACCACGGCCTCCGCGGCCACTCCGGAGCTACGAGAATAACCGGCCCCCGGTGGGACTCTATTCGCTTTAAGACCTTCCCCACTAATGGCCAAGGTGGAAACACATAAAGGAGTGCATGGTGAGGCCACGGAAGGACCAGGGCATCCACCTCTTCCAACCCGTGCCTTCTTCTGCAATTGAAGAAACGAGCTGCTTTCATGTTCAGCCGAGTCGCTATCAAATCCAGCCAGGGGACTCCTCACTGGCAAGTCAAGAGCTGCATCGCCTCCTCGGACAGTTCCCATTCACCGGGATCTAGCCTTTGTCGACTGAGAAAATCTGCCTGGATGTTGTCCACTCCGGCTATGTGTGACGCCACCAACCGGAGCAGATTGCGTTCCGCCTAGACCATCAACTTGTCCGCTTCTGCAGCCACTGGCTGACTCTTTTTTCCCCCTTGATGATTTATGTAAGCCACGGTTGTCGCATTGTTGGATAGGATCGTTACCAAATGATGTTGGATTAGCGGGAGAAAATGGCGCAACGCTAGACAAACCGCCCTTGTCTCCAACCGATTTATGCCATTTGGACTCCTGCGCTGTCCATTGACCTTGTGCTGATCGTGACTGATAGACTGCCCCCCAACCGGAAAGGCTGGCATCCGTTGTCACGATCATCCACTGTGGATTTTCTAGATCCATTCCCTGCTGTAAGTGATCGGGGATCAACCACCATTCTAGACTGGCCCTGGCTGGATCCAGAAGGGGCAAGGGCAAGTGGAACTCCTCGGACTTGGGGTCCCAATGGGAAAGCAACGCCCTCTGCAAAGGCCTCATATGAGCAAACGCCCAGGGAACCAACTCCAGAGTAGACGCCATAGAACCAAGAACTTGCAAATAGTCCCAAACCTTGGGCAACGAAAGGGCCAAAAGACATCGAACCTGAGACATTAGTTTGCCCATCCTCTCCCGAGGCAGAAAAACCTTGCCCACAGACGTATTGAACCGTGCTCCCAGAAATTCTAACACCTGAGATGGTACCAATTGGCTCTTGGAGAAATTGACAACCTATCCAAGCGAATGGAGGCGATGCAAACCGACTGCACCGCCACCTTGCAGAGCTCTTCCGATTTAGCCCAAATGAGCCAGTCGTCCAGATAGGGATGAACTAAGATCCCCTTCTGCCGCAGACACGCTGCCACTACCACCATCACCTTGGTGAAGACGCGGGGAGCCATCGCTAAACCGAAAGGCAGCGCATGAAACTGATAATGCTCGCCCAAGACCATGAACCGCAGAAACCTTTGATGATGCTCTCGGATTCCTATGTGAAGAGATCCAAAAAATTCACCTTTGTGGATGGCCGCAATGACGGACCTCAATGTCTCCATTCGAAAACGAGGGACCCATAGTGCTCTGTTGACCTTTTTTAAGTCCAAAATCGGCCGGAAGGAGCCCTTCTTCTTGGAGACTACGAAATAAATGGAGTACCTGACGGTCCGACATTTGTTCGGTGGCACCAGGACAACCGCTCTCAGAGCCTTGAGCCAAGACAGGGTTTGGAATATGACCTGTTGCTTTGCTGGAGACCCGCAAGGAGAAACCAGGAACAGATCCCGAAGCGGGCGAGCAAAATCCAAAGCGTAACCATGTTCTATGATATCTAGAACCCACTGGTCTGAAGTAATCTTGACCCATTCCTCGCGAAACAGGGAGAGACGACCCCCGATCTCGGGAACGGAGGAATGGGCCGGTGCACCTTCATTGGGAAGCCTTGTTGGAGGAAAATCCTTGGGAGGATCTGTTATGCTGAGACCGTCTACCACAAAAGGAATGAGCCCAAGCCTGAGACCTTGCCGACGACTGTTGAGGGGCAAAAGACGAGCCCCTACCCGCACAAAAATGGCGCTGACCCCGAAAACAACTCCGGGTCACACCAAAAGGGCGAGATGGCCTGGGCTTGTCCTCCGGGAGCTTGTAAACCTTTTTGTCCCCTACGAATTTAACCAGATGTTCCAGATCAAGTCCAAATAATAGCTTTCCTCTAAACAGAAAGGCGCCCAGCTGAGACTTAGAAGAGACATCAGCTGACCAATTGCGGAGCCAAAGAAGCCTCCTTGCCGAAACTTCCGAAGACATCGTGCACGCAGAAGTACGAAGAAGATCGTACAAAGTGTCCACTGTATAAACCAGACCGCTTCCATGCGGTCGGCCTGTTCTGCCTCCTCCGGAGGGAGCGCTTGAGTTGTGAGTAATTGCTGAACGCATCTAAGGGTAGCTCTCTGCACGAGACTACTACAGATGGCTGCCCTAACTCCGAGGGCCAATACTTCAAATATCCGCTTGAGTAGAACCTCCAGCTTTCTATCCTGGAGGTCTTTGAGAGCTGCTCCTTCTGTTTCTGGAACCGTGGTGCGCTTGGCGATGGCCGATATAGCCACGTTCACTTTAGGGATCTTGAGAAGATCCAAGAATTCGTCCGGCAGCGGGTAAAGTTTTTCCATGGCCCTACTAACCCTTAGGGTGGTTTCAGGCGCATCCCATTCCCGGATCATAAGCTGTAAAAGCATCGGGTGGAAAGGAAAAGTTCTAGGAGGGGCCTGCAGGCCCGATAAAATAGGATCCCCTGAAGAAGGATCTGTCACCGGCTGTGGAGCCCGAATATCTAGTTCCTGTAGCACATGAGGAATCAAAGGGTCTAGCTCCTCCTTACGAAATAACCGGAGCACCCACGGATCATCCCCCTCCACTGGAGCATTGTCAACATCATCGCTCGTATCCACCGGGGAGAGGTCCAGAAGCACGGACCCCGGAGCGTCAGGAGCGGGACGGGAAGGCTGGGTCCTAGGAGCCCCTTGATCCTCCACAGGCCTGGGGATCTTAGCAGGAGGAGAATATTGCCCATCTAAGTCTGCCTCAGCCTCCATATAAGCTTTATGAAGCAGTAAAATAAACTGAGAAGAAAATGGGCGCTGTCTCTTTAAGGCCCCCCCCCAACGGAGGCACAGCAGGAGGAGAAGAATCATGTCCCAAATCGCGAGGCCTTTGGGGGCTTAACGTAGGCAGAGAAATTGGTGGGAAATCCCCTCCCCCTGAGCCCTGTGCAGCATCGGGGCCCGAATTGGGCAAAATGGCCGCCGTTCCCAAGCTTGTCGGGGAACGGGGCAGGCCTCTCCTTGTGAACTGTCTGACTGTGTCCTAATCCGCGTGATCGCGGCAACGCTGCAAAGGCCCCTCGCCCCCGGGGATACAGCGGGAGCAGATGCCTTTGAGAGAGCCGTGCAGCCGGCTCTCCACATGCTGCACATCGCGATCCTCGCGGCATAGAAATCTAAGCCGTAAGAAGAAAATCAGCTGAGTGAAGCAATTCACCCCCTCCGGAGCCCCAGGAGATTTCAGCAGGCTCGCTCTGTTTAAAAGGCTTATCCTTTGCCTTTTATTTATGTATTTATTTTTTCTTTTTCAGAGTTACTCAACCAGGGGAATGTACGTCCCTGGGCTTAATATACAATTTGTAGCTTCCACCAGAGGAATTAAGAAGTCTCTGGCACTGTATAGGGGGAGGGATCAGTCCACCGGTAAACCCCCCCGCAACTCACCATCTCCGGGTATTAAGGCCAAGGGCAGAAGCCCAGCCTTGCCTGCTATTACAAAGTGATCTCAGTCTTCCCTTTTTTTTTTTTTTCTACTTACTACAATTTGATCTAGTCAAAGGTACTAAGGTTAGGATACCCCCTTCACTTATTAATCAATCAAAGAATTTTGCAAAGGATCAGGACCGCAGGTTATGCCATCCTTCATCTGCTGGAGTCAGAGAAATACTGGAGGATCGCAGGTAGCACACTGGGTTATCTGGGGGTGCTTTTCAGCTTTTCTCTGACTCCATCTGCTGGAAGGGAGGCATAACCCAGCGGTCTGGGCTGATCCTGGTACATACAGGGAACAACTTTTATTATTTACGGAGCAAAAAAAAAGCACATAGAGCCAGCTTACCTCGGCTGCTTAAACAACAAGTCAGGTGTACTCACCTATACAGGCTCTTAGTGTACTCCCTGGAGCTTCCTCCTCTCAGACTGGGCCTAATGCTCTTCCTGGCCTGGGTATTATTTATTCCCCTGCCCAGGGAACCATCCCCTGACTGGTTTCCTACCTTGGGCACCTCTTAAAATGGATTGGGCTAGACAACTGGACCCAGTCCTTAAAAAGTGTTATGGCCTATATATCCCTTCAATAGGGGAAGGGGGGTTACAAACTGCCACAGCAGGACCCCTGTCATCAAGCAGAGTGGCTGCATGACCCTAAATCAGGGTCCTCTTTGGTCCAGGTATTTGATGCTTTCAAATTCTGACACCCTAGGCAGTTGCCCATGTTAGTTATGCCTAAATCTGGTCCTACACTTAAAGAACAAAGACCTAACCATAGAAACAAAAATTATGATGGTAGAATGCCATAGACTCCAGTTGATCTCTGGCTTTTTTTTTGCAACTAGGTGACCTCTTGCTTATCTCAGCCTTTCTTGAATTCTGTTACTGATTTGGTGCCACGATACAATGAGTCTAAATGCTGGATTGGAAAAGTTAATAGGGTAAACCAAGGGCAACAGTGAATACGTATAACAGTAGAATTAAAAGCCACCAAATGACATGAGAAGGGTAAAGTCAGAGCAAGCCAAGTCAGAGCAACACCCTGATGGAGGCTTGAACTTGTGTCAGCCCTGGAATGTAGGACCTGTAGATTAGCCAGGAACCTGGACCAAGCAGAAACAGCAGGACAGAAGACTAAGTCCAGGCCACAACTCTGGCTATCAGGGATTGGCTAGGGCTTAGCTAAAAGGAGTTGCTGGAACAGGAAAAGCTGTTCATAGTAATCAGAAGGCTGACCTACCTTTCTGCTATTGAATCTCCTACCCTACTTAGCTTCCAGTCCTAAGGCTGTGACTGCCTTTCAAGTCTGCTTCAGTATGAACTTGTTTCTGACTCCATCTATTGGCCAGGAACCACAGCTTGCTACTCAAGCCTGCTACTATTCCTGCTTGCAATCCACTGAACAACCTGAAGGTGGCGAAGCAATGTGACAAGGTGATAACTAAAGCCAAGGGGATGCTGGGGGTGCATAGAGAGAAGCATAACCAGCAGGAAAAATGAGGTGATGATGCCTCTGTAGAGGTCTTTGGTGAGACTTCACCTGGGAGTACTGTGTCCCGTTCTGGAGACTAGCTATTGCTATCCCTAGGAGTAGCAGGAATTAGATCTATTTTATGGGGTCTTACAGGTACTTGTGACCTGGATTGGCCACTGTCAGAGAAACAGGATGAGGACCTTAATCTGACCCAGCATGGCAATTCTTATGTTATGATAGTATCTCAGAAAGGGCAGGGACAAGATGGAAGCAGTCTAGAGAAAGGTAACCAAAACTGTGTGGGATCTACATCGAAAGACTTGAGACTGAAGGACCTACATTATACCTGGAGGAGAGGAGAGACAGGGGAGATATGATACAGACTTTTAAATTCTTAAAGGTCTTGAGGCACACAAATCAAACCTTTTTCCAATGGAAAGAAAGCTGTAGAACTAGGGGTTGTGATATGAAACTCTTAAGGGGAAATATTTCTTCACGGAAAGGGTGGCGGAGGCATGAAATGCCCCTTCTAGAAGAGGTGGTAAAGAAAAGAATGGTAATGGAATTAAAAAAAAAGGATGAGATAAACACAGAGAAACTCTAGTGGCTAAGGGATGGAAGTGAAGAAAAGGGGTATCTTGTGTTAACTGGGTTAACCTGCACAGAGCAGTTATTACCCTTAACAAAAGGCGCCGGGGGTGACCTGCATAGAGCGGCAGTTACTACCCTAAAAAAGATAAATAGAAATAAAATAAACTTGCTGGGCAGACTGGATGGACCAAATGGGTCATTTTTTGCCATCATCTATTTATTTATTTTAGATATTTTATATACCGTTGTTTCATGTAAAGATCACAATGGTTTACAAAAGTAACATTCATAGCATAGCTATGTCTCACACATAAAGACGGGTTACCGAGGTAGTATACATCAACAGGCATCAACTGAAATGCTCCATTACATATTAACTAAAGATCTAGGACCATAAGGCGAGAGGCAAAGAACATATAATACAGCAGATTTCACATAATAGCCAGTACGTTGCGTTGGGGTTCTTACATTCACTCGTTAAATTTATACCTCATGCTTCAATTGAATTCTTTTGTCTTTCTTCTTATTGTTGTTCTCTGCATTATGATTATTTTAAGTTAGGTTGTATGCATTTTTGAAAAGCCATGTTTTTAGCTCATTTTTAAATCTCTTTTTATCTGGTATCAAATGTAGCATTTCAGGTAGAGAATTTCAAAGTTTTGGTCCCGCGATGGAGAACACGCAACAGATGCGACAGATGTATGGGAACAGTCAGCAGGCCTTTATTTTGAGATCTTAGTGTTCGCTGAAGTGTGTATGGTTGTAATGTCACACCAATCATACCAGTGTTATTGGAGTGAATGATTATGAATATTAACATTAATACTTTAAAACAGATTTGTGATTATACTAGCAGCCAGTGTAGAGAAATCAGCGAGGGTGTAATGTGATCACATTTCCTAGTTCCTAGCAAAGTCTTGCAGCTGCATTTTGTAATAATTTTAATGGTTTTAGGGCATTTGCAGGAAAACAGAGTAATAAAGAGTTACAGTAGTCCAGGTTTGAGAAGATTAGAGTTTGCAATACGATGTGGAAGTCCCCAAAGGTTAATAGAGGTTTTAACCAATGTAATATATGTAATTTGGCATAGCCTGCATTTATTAATTGATGTGCTTTTTCATGGTAAGGTTCTCATCTAGCTGGATACCTAAATCCCATACTTGATTTGAGGGAATAATTTGGAGATTACCCAAGTCCAGGGTCGGTGGTTTATCTATTGTAGCGTTTCTACTTAATCAAATGACTTCAGTCTTTTTAGGGTATAATGTTAGTTTGAGTTTTGATAGTTCCTGCTGTATTGCTTTCATGTAGGTTGAAAGTGTGGATCTTGTATTCTCCAATGATTTGGAGAATGGAGTATAGAACTGTATGTCGTCAGCATACAAGAAAGTAATTCCTTAGTTCGTCAGTAATTTACATAGTGGGAGCATATAAATATTGAATAACATTGCCGAGAGGGCTGAGCCTTAAGGTACATCTGTATGAATATGGAAAGTATCAGATGTGTGATTGCCCAGTTTGACTTGTAATGTTCTGTCGTCAATCCCACTGTTGCTCAGCCGATGGCTTAACAGGGTATGGTCCACTGTGTCAAAGGTGGCTGTTAAATCAATTAGCAAAAGAAAATATGAATCATTGGCATCAAACTCTCATAAAGCGGAGTCCATTAAGGAGAGGAGTAAAGTCTCAATTGAACGGTTTCCTAAATCCAAATTGATTAGGGAAAAGGATATCATGTTCTTCCAAATGATTCATAAGTTGAGATAACACAGCTTTTTCCAGTACTTTTGAAAGAAAAGACAAGTTGGATATGGGCCTATAGCTGTCCCAGTCATCGATTTTGCAGGTTTTGTTTTCCAGAATTGGTTTTATTACAGGCTTGCTTTAACCCTGGTGGTACAATTCCTTCTGAGTGCAAGATGTTAAGGTTGTGATTGTAGGGGTGATAACACTGTGCACTTGTTTCAAAGAACTAGCTGAAATTAGGTCACATGGGTGAATAGCAGGATTAATTTTAGCAATGAATTGACTACATTACTATGTTACTATGGACTCTGAGTCGCTCCAGCCTGTCTTAGTCCTGGTCGAACCACACCACACCTGCAGGCCGATTCAATAAAAGGTATGGGAGAGCCAGCGCTCTGAGTTGAGTGCCCGCTCTCCCGACGCGTGCCCAGGCACCTCTCCTGGGCATGCAATTCTCTATTTAAATGAGGCCGGGCGCTTGTTGAGAACGGGGAGGTTTAGTGTGCCCTTGGGCCTCAGCCTGGGCCCAGACCTTCAGGGCCGAGCCGAGGGTTGACGGTGGCTCCGCATGGCTGACGGTCTGACCCTCTGCCAGGTCGGCAAGCTCCCAAGGCCAACATCCGAGGATGTTGGAAGTTGAATGGTCCTCCGAACATTCCGAGCCCTTTCGGACCTGCTGCGAACAGCATGGAGCAGCAGGCCTGGCCTGAGGTTGAGGGCAGACGGCCTTGACACAAAGACATGACAATGATTGATGCGACGGCATCTAGAGGAAGACACTAGGTTGATGCAACGGCATCCTTGGACGAAGACAGAGGATTGATGCAACGGCATCCATGACGAAGATACTGGGTTGATGCGACGGCATCCATGACGAAGACACATGGCTGATGCAACGGCATCCATGACAAAGAACTTGACATCCAAATAGGCAAACACAAGGCATGGACATTGGCACTGTCTCTCAGGGTGCCCTACTCAGGCCACCCGCGGGACTGAGTCACGGACCACCCTGTCCCACTGCGCGCCCTACACAGCCCTTGCAGGCTGGTCAGGGACCACGAGGAGAACGGGACAGCGCAGGAAAGATCCAGGACATGACGGCTCGAGAGCACAGGACACCAGTCCACCTGCAGGCCACTCCAACCTGGGAAAAACGTCGTCCGAGGGAGTCTGGCTCACAGGACCAGAAGGCTCAGAAGCGTAGAAGACGAGACGCAGGACACATCAGGACGAGGAGGAACATAGCGAGACATCACAACATGGACCGGGACCTCAGGCGGAACACCAAGACATGAAGACGTGGTAGAAGGCAAACGAGACGAGACGAGGAGCTCCACGAAAACAGAAGACCTTACAAGGCTCTGGCAGGCAGGAGCCTCCAGAGGAAAGTCACCACGATGCAAGGCAAAGAACAGACTGATGAAGCAGCCCTTTATAGGGCTAAAGCAGGAAGTCCCATTGCAGGTGGGGCCAGCACACTTCCTGTGCCTGGCCCTTTAAATCTTGCAGAAAGGTGCGCGCTGGCACCTAAGGGAAGCAAGCAGGAAGCTGTGCAGGACCGCGGACAGCGGCCTGCACCAACGCGCAAGACAGAGAGAGGCAGGACCGAGCCTGAACGCAGGCTCAAACGTCGGCAGCGGCTCCAGCCGCTGTAGGAGGCCCCAGGGGCAGCTCCAGTCGCTACTCCAGCCCGGGGCTGCGGCCTTAGCGCCGCGAAGATGAAGAGCAACGTCGGGGGCGGTCCCGGGCCGCAAAAGAGGGCAGGAAAGTCCGCAGCTCCAGCCGCGGTGAAGAGGACGTCCAGGGCGGCCTCCGGGCCGCATGAAGAACTTCAGGTCGCGGCTCCAGCGGCGTAGTGCAGGCCCGACGGCGGCGTCCATGCCGCGTCGGGGACAGGAGCAGCATGGGGTGAGTGAGCCTGCTCGCGGGAAGACCCGCGGGCAGCGAAGTCATAACAGCGCTGAGATGCTAGGGACAATAACACGTCCCTAGGGCTTCCTTGTTAGCGGAAGAGGCAGGCGTTAATTTCTGAGAGTAAAATGTGCGATTTGGCCGCACATTTTACTTTCTTTACTTCGGGCGACTAACTAATATGCTCATCAACTTGCATTTGCATGTGATGAGCGCTATTAATTTCAGGGGAGTTGGCTGCGCGTTTTCCACGCACTATTACTCCTTACAGTATAAGGGGTAATAAGAATGCGTCTAAAATGCACAGCCAATCGGGGGCTAAACGGTGCGCTCGGCTGAGCACACCATTCTGTATAAGCCTGCTTGTATTCAACCCTGTCCAAGCCTATAAGTAATTGGAGGGCAGGAACCTAACAGGCTACTATGAGAAGGAAGGGTATGGTGATGGTCTCTGTGTTTTGCAAGACATGGAGAGTCAGAAATAAATTATCCTTAAGTTAAATTGGTTATAAATTAAATTTGGCATCCTCATTTAATGTTGTTCAAAGGTCTCTCAGACTACATGCTAATTAGTAATGGTGTATAGGTAGACCATGACTGAGTAAACAGTGGAAAAAAACATTATTAATTGGAAAAGGGTGTGAAAATATACACACAAAAAGTGAAAAAAAAATGTGAAAAACTGGCACATTCATGCCTTGCACACTGTATGTGAAAAATATTTTTTTGCCTTAAAGTTTTCCCCAAAGTCATGCAAGCACTATTTGATATAGTCCATTGATTTTTGTATTTTGTTTCCAAAATAATTTGCCATAAATCTGTTTCTCTTTCTTTTCCTATAAATGTTTGTTCTTACACAAAGTATCCTGCTAGACTTCTGACTGCTTGTAGGAAAAATTTTGCACTAAATTCTGTGGCTAAAGATTTCACAGGAAGGTGAACACTATATTCTAAAACGCTGTAGAGTGATAAATTTGGGCTTTTTTGCACATCAACTCATCCTTAATTCAGAACATAAAGAAGTACCATGCTGGGTTTGATCTATAGTCCATCCAGGCCAACAGCCTGTATCTCCGACAGTGGCCCCAAAGTTATTATTAACACCCAACAGACTCAAATCAAAGTTCATCTAAGATATATAACTGCACAGCCATTCAATGTCTAATATCTGTTTTACTTCCTAGGAATGCATCCAGACTCTTCCTGAACACTAGGTTGCTTGCTGTGACTATATCCTGCAGCAGATTCCAGTTTAATAACCTGCTGACTAAAGAAATATTTTCTTGCATTCATCTTGAAACTGCTATCATGCAATTTCATTGGATACTTCCTGGTTCTGGTATTTTTAGACAGGGAAAACAACTACATGCTTGTGGTTATTTTTCACTCAAGATCTGGTACACCACATCTTTCCTTGAGATGGAGGGGGGGAACGACGACCAGAACTGTACACAGTACTCCAGGTGTGGTCGCACTGGATCCTTACACAATGGAATGGTAATACCCTGGTATTATGTTTCTCAATAAACATTGCATTTTTCCTTTTATTCTTCTGAGATTAATGTTTCTCCTCTAATTTTATGTTACATCATGTATTATATTTTGGAAAAGTGATAGAAGTTCATGGGCAGTTTTATAAACCTCCTCCACAAAAAAAAAAAAAAAAAAAAAAAAGAGATGGATCCTCAGAACTAGGGATGCAATCTTAAACAGTAAGGAACAGCTTCAGCAAGATGTCTTAATTTACACTAAGAACACACCTCCCATAAAGACTTTTTTTTTTTACCTTGGGGCGTCTGGCATTACATTGCAGTATTATATACCCACAAGGTGCAACACAGTTTTCCAGATTTTCTTTCTGCATTAAAAACAGGAGAAGCGAAGTGCTTACAGCTTTAAGAGTTCAAGCACTCCCTCTAGCTCCCTCACTCCATATTTCCAGTGTTTAGTATGCAGCCCTTGCCGCGCATAAATTATGTTTATGACGCAGTTGCAAAAAATATATTCAAGTAAAAAAAACTGCATTGAAGTTTCTAACCAACGACGGTGTTTGCATACCAGATTCAGGCTTTCACTCCTGAAAATCCGCCAGCTAAGGGGGAGAAAAAATGTTTATATATTATGTTCATAAGAGGAGGCGTAATTATTTCTTAAATCCAGTACCTTCTTTTTATCAATGCAAATACGCCCTCCCCCCCTTTTGTTTGGCAGCCAGAGCTCCCGGCATCGAGCTGTGAGAGGAATTTGTAATTATTTTTTTCTTAGTTCAGCAGCGAAATAAGGCGGTTTACAAAATAAGCCTCGTTTCGCCTCGCGTCAAAAAAAGGAAAAACGGGGAAAAAATCCCCTCCGAAAAGCCCGCGCGCCACCGGACCCATCCTCGGTAAGTAGCCTCGAAGAAGGAGGGGGTTTTCAAGAGGGAGAGAGAAAAATGGGAGTTTTTTGTTTTGTTAATATGCAATGCTCTTAATTAGCATAATTTATATATTTATGATAAAGGAGAAAATAGGGCACGCGACCGCTTCCCCTTTTTTTTTTTTTTTGCAGCGAATCGGGCTCGAGCCCGGCGTTTGCATTTGCAGAGGGGGGCGGGTGTTGTGTCTGTGTGTTTGGGAAGGGCGTGCGGGCCATGACCTTTAATAGGTGCACCCGGCGGCTGCGAGACGCCTTGCATTTTTTTTAAGGGTTATGGAACGTTCCTGGCTTTTTATATTTAGAAATGGACAAATTGAGCGCGAGTCCAGGGGGCGCGCGCGGGCACGCGCTCCTAGGTTTTCCTGGGCCGACTTTGCACGAGCACTGGGAAAGCGGCGCGAGCTGCTTCTGTGCAGGGCTCGGTGATGCGTTTGGAAGTGCAAAAACGGCGAGCAGCGGGGCTTCAAATAACCAAGGGCCTGATTTACTAAGGCTTTTCTCTGACTATGAGGAAAATGCTTAGTTAAATGAGGCCTCTAATGTGAAGAGCCATCTTAATTTATGACTTGTTTTCGCTTTAAAAATTGGCTTTTCTTTGTAGGGTATTTAATAATATATATCTTTATGCCCAAAGCATGATCTTCTTTATTTGGAAACGTGGGTTTGGATTACCTAAAATTTGAATACAATAATGTAGCTCCTGTATTTGCTCCATTGGATGTATACATAGAAGGAAAACATAAGAACATGCCATACTGGGTCAGACCAAGGGTCCATCAAGCCCAGCATCCTGTTTCCAACAGAGGCCAATCCAGGCCATAAGAACCTGGCAAGTACCCAAAAACTAAGTCTATTCCATGTTACCGTTGCTAATGGCAGTGGCTATTTTCTAAGTCAACTTAATTAATAGCTGGTAATGGACTTCTCCTCCAAGAACTTATCCAATCCTTTTTTAAACACAGCTATACTAACTGCACTAACTACATCCTCTGGCAACAAATTCCAGAATTTAATTGTGTGTTGATTAAAAAAGAACTTTCTCCAATTAGTTTTAAATGTGCCACATGCTAACTTCATGGCGTGCCCCCTAGTCTTTCTACTATCCGAAAGAGTAAATAACCGATTCACATCTACCCGTTCTAGACCTCTCATGATTTTAAACACCTCTATCATATTTCCCTTCAGCCGTCTTTTCTCCAAGCTGAAAAGCCCTCACCTCTTTAGTCTTTCCTCATAGGAGAGCTGTTCTATTCCATTCCCCGGGAACAGAAAAGTCGTAGGTGACGCCTTTTTTAACTGTACTAGCTTAATTAATGCATGACTAATATTGAAGAGTTATTACTCCTTTTATTAGGTAAAAAATGGGTTACTGGAGTAATATTTTTTAAACAATTCAAACAAAAATATCACAGCATTAACGTCAAAGAGCTTGATTTTCAAAAGCATTTACATGCTTAAAAATAGGTTTTACACATGTAAATGCACTTTACCCGTGTAAGTGGGCTTTTGAAAATTGCTACAATATATGCCATTGAATTGTCCATAGGATTTACTCACTTAAGTCGACTTTAAGTGGCTTTTGAAAATTGCTACCATGGTATATTTCAGTTATGAGCGTAGCTCATCTTAAAGAGAATAGGGTTTTCAGAATTCCCCCAACTAATCCAGTTAGAAACAGGAAGTTCTGCACAGAGCTAATGGAGTCTACTTCCTGAAATATGTGTGTGTGTCTGCAGCACGAGGATGGTGATTTCATAAGTCTTCTTTCAGAAAGTAGGCTAACAACTCCTTAATGATAAACAGCTCTTATATACACTGTGGGGCTGATGTAAAAAAAAAAATGCGGTGAAAGCGGGTGCTGAGTGTTCAGCACCCGCTTTCCTAATTTGCCTCCAGGCACCTCCCCTGGGGGCGCCATGCAATATTTAAATTAGGGTCGCGTTGTCAAGCAGGCGCCAGGGTTGATTGTACGCCCCTGGTGCCTCCTTGACAGAGGGAGCCCGCGATCTGCCGGTTAAGAAAACAGACGCTGAATTTATTGGCGACCGTTTTCCTAATCTGCGCATAGCCACAGGTTGGGGAAATGGACACTTGTTAACTGAGTGTCCGTTTCCTGAACCTGTCTGCAGGCACTATTTAAAAAAACATTTTTTTAAAAACTTTTCCTTCCTCCTACTTAATATCGCAACGATATTAAGTAGGAGGAGCGCAAAACTATGTGTTTTAGACATACTTTTTTTTTTGCATTTCGGGTGCTTAATAGCCTCATCAACATGCATTTGCATATGATGAGCGCTATTAGTTTCGCCGCACGTTGGGCGTGCATTGTGGAGGCGCTAATCCCCTTATTGCATCCAACTGTGGGTTAAACAGTGCGCTCGACTGAGCGCACTGTATTGCATTGGCCCCTGTATTTGATATATACAAAGGCTTGCAAAAGTATTTGACCTCCCCTCTCCCCCCCAAAAAAGATCAGATTTGTGTGGAATACAAATGACACTTACATTGATTGGTCCAGACTGTGTTTATTGCAAACCAGTATACTCTTAAAGTAAATTTTCAAAGTAACAATTCATTATTTCTCTGCATTTTTTGTAAAATAAAATTAAAAACTGAAAAATGCTGCTTGCATAAGTATTCCCAACCCCTTCAGACCTTTACTTGGTAGAACCACCTTTGCTGCAATAAAAGCTTTAAGCCTGTTGGGGTAAGTTTCTGCCAGCTTCGCACACTGTTTGGGAGCGATTTTTGCCCATTTTTCCTGCCAGATTTACTCCAGGTTGTTCAGGTTGGTTGGATGGCACTTATGGACTGTGATTTTCAAATAATGCCACTGATTCCTGATTGGATTGAGATCTGGACTTTGACTTGGCCATTGTAGAACATTTTTTGTTGTACAGCCACTCCTGTGTTGCTCTGGCCTTGTGCTTGGGATCATTGTCCTGCTGAAAGGTGATCTTTCTCCCAAGTTTTACTTTTTCAGCAGACTGAAGTAGGTGGGGTTGCAGTATCTCCCTGGATGTTGCACTATCCATCCATCCTTCAATTTTAACAAGATGCCCAGTCCCCGCTGAGGAAAAGCATCCCCACAACATGATGCTGCCACCAACCCAACTTTACTGTTGGGTTGGTGTTTGCTGAGCAATGGATAGTGTTAGGTTTGTGCTACAATAAGGGTTCATTTTCGAAAGGATTTACTATTGTAGCAATTTTCAAATTTACCCGCATAAAGTGCACTTACATGGGTAAATCCTATGGACAATTCAATGGCATATATTGTAGCAATTTTCAAAAGTGCATTTATACGTGTAAAACCCATTTCTATGTGTATAAATGCTTTTGAAAATCAAGCCCATGGCATTTTGAATTTTGGCCAAAAAGCTCTATTTTTGTCTCACTTGACCACAAAACCTTATCCCACATTTTAGCTAGGTCACTCTGATGCTTTCTGGCAAACTCCAGACATGCTTTGATGTGTTGGGGTTTTTTTTTTTTTTCAGTAATGGCTTCTTTCTAGCCACCTTCCCATGCAGGCTCATTGTATGCAGAGCTTGTGATATGTTTGACTGATGAACCTCCACTCCTGTCTCAGCCACTATTACCTCCTTCAAAGTGATTCTTGGCCTCTCTGTGGCTTCCATCACAAGTCTCCTTTTTTGCTCTGATGCTCACTGGGATATCCAAGCACTTGGATATTATTTTGTAGCCTTTTCCTCTCTTATGCACGTCTATAACTTTATCCTTAATTTCCTTTGGGGCCAATGCAATAAAGGCACGTAGAAAGCGGGCGCTGAACAGTCAGCGCCCGCTCTCTTATCGCGCGCATGGTGCCCCAAAGGGGGGGGCACCATGCAATATTTAAATTAGGAGGTAGCGCTAGGAAGGAGGCGCTAGGGTTGCTTGCATGACCTTAGCACCTCCTTCCTAGCGTGACCCGCCGCGACTGCCTATCTGCCAGTGATGACAACGGCCCCTGAGTTTATCGGCGGCCGTTTTCATTACTGGCAGACAGGCAGGTTATGGTAAGAATCCATCTAAACTCCCTATGGCCAAGGATTTCTGTTTTCTCTTGGAAAAGAAGCAGCAGCAGCAGGTGTGTGCGTTCGATGCTTACCTGCGCTGAGGATTAGGCAGGTTTTTTTTTTCTTCTTTTAAACAAATGCTCTGCTTTTTAAAAAAGTACAGAAAAGCAGTTTTTTTCTGCTTTTCTCTACTTCTTTTCAATGCGCTCAGCTATTAACGCCTGCTCCAGTTAATTTATCTTTTTGCATTGGGAGTGAATGAGTAATCATTTGCATGTGATGAGTGCTATCCCATTCACTCTGTGTGGGACGCGCGTTAAATAGGCGCTAATCCCCCTATTGCATTAGGGGATTGATTAGCGCCTATTTTTCACGTGTCTAACTGCTCGTTAAGAGTGCGCTCCGCTGAGCGCACCATATTGCATCGGCCCCTTTGAATGCTCTCTGGTCTTCATTTTCACAGCTTACCTTCAGATTCACAGCCTGACCAATGGTTCAGGAATTAGGGGGTATTTTATCCAGAAACCTGATCTTTTTTTAATGATTCACAGGTAGAGGCCAATTGTAAGCCATTTGTTAGGGCAATATCTTTCATCTGTGTAAACTTGGAGCCACCTCAGCACAGGGGTTGAATATTTTTGCAAGCAACATTTTTCAGTTTTTAATTGTATTTTACAAAAAATGCAGAGAAACAATGAATTGCGACCAGAGCATACTAGTTTGCAATAAACGTACAGTCTGGAACAGTCTATGTAAGTGTCATTTGTAATCCACACAAATCTGCTGACTTTTTTAGGGGGGTCGAATATGTTTGCAAGCCACTGTATTTATGGTCCCATTTTTTCCCAAGAAGAATAAAGTGCACGACAGATGGTTCTAGAGCAAAGTCCAAAAGCCAAATATATCCAGAGTTCTGTTGGTGAATAATTAATAAGCTTAAACTTTCATCAACAATTAAAACATCAAATATTTCCCAACTTCAAGGCAAATCCGATAGGCAAAGGTTTTGATCAATGCCGAAACAACAGAAGTTGGGGGGGGGGGGGGGGGGGGGTTTAAAACAGTGTTTTCCCAACCATTTCAAGCCTAAGGCACACCATGAAGCAGTTAATGCGGACATGGAGAGGGCTCATATGGACAAAAATAAGAGTTAGTGGCACACTGAAAGCTCCACCAATCTCTCTTCCAAACTTTAAAGCAAAGGGAGGGTGGGGGGGAGACACACGTAAACATAAGAACATAGGAACTTGCCATACTGGGTCAGACCGAGAATTCATCAGGCCCTGTATCCTGTTTCCCACAGTGGCCAATCCCGGTCACAAGTACCTGGCAGGATCCCAAACCGTAAATACATCTCATGCTGCTACTGCATCACAACAATAGGCCAGTTGTCTCTATGTACCAAGTGCAGGAAAAGGGAGACTTCGCCTTGGTGCGAGCAGCTGACTGAGGCTGCCAGAGCTCCTCTGCTGTGCTGCACAGGCTCTCAGAAAGGGTCGCCCCCCGGCGCTGCATGCACACGCTCCCTGGCTTATTCAGCCTGGGGATAAGGTGGAAGTTGGAAGAACTCAAAAGTTATGATGTGAACCGATGCGATATCCCCCAGCGAATGTCGGTATATAAAAACAAATAAATACATAAACTCAAAGGAGAAAGCTCAGGAGGGGGGGATAAGGTAGAAGTTGGAAGAACTCAAAAGTTATAATGTGAACCGATGCGATATCCCCCAGCGAATGTCGGTATATAAAAACAAATAAATACATAAACTCAAAGGAGAAAGCTCAGGAGGGGGGGAAGATGAGAAAAGTGCTGTGTGCACTGCGACAGTAACTTTAATATTGGAGTGCGGGCGAACATTTGCGCACGTTTGCCGATTCACGTCCAGAGACGCGTCCATTTTATAACACGCGTGCGTGTATGCGCGCGCGTGTTATAAAATAGCCCGGGTGCGCGTACACTTGTGCACAGTTTAAAATGGATGCGCACATGTGCACGCCAGTGCCGCTTTTTCCACATAAGTGGGGGGATTTTATAAGGGACGTGCGCCAATGCCAGTTTACCCAGTGCATTCCTAGTTCGCCCAGCTTAGGGATAGGACTTGTAAACCCCCCTAATTAATTAGCCTCCCTTTCCCCCTGTTAGCCCTGATCCTTAAAACCCCACTGACTAGCCTAGATTTTTTTTATTTTATTACTTACACGCCACCCATAGCAGTAGTAAAGTTACACGGCAGGGGACCCCGGCACGCGCCTGTGGGCATAAGAATTTACACGCGCATCCCTTGGCCTTCCCCTGACACGTCCATGCCCTGCCCAGACCACGTCCACTTCCCGCCCCTTTTTGAAAACTATTTCCTTGTGCACTCAGCGGGCCCATAGGCGACTTATAAAATCCGCTTGGCACGCCCCAGCCCAACTTGTGCGCGCATCTCCCGGTTTCGGCATGCTCAGGGCTATTAAAATTCGCCTATTTGTGTGCCAAAGAAAGCGAGGCCAGGCTATCCATGCCCTGCACGCTGCCCATCGATCACCGCATTCCAGGACTCGTGCTGTAGTGAGGAAGAAAACCATACATGATTACACATGTTCTCAGAAAGGAGCTCCTACATGCTTAAGAGCTGTGAGGGACTGAGAGTGAAGCCCAGGTGCTGGTCTGGATCTGAGCATCAGGCAGTGGTGGCTTTTCTATGGCACACCTGATCAGGTCTGAAGGCACACCAGTGTGCAGTGGTACACTGTTTGGGAAACGATGGCGTAAAACACAGCTATCCAGCATGGACTGCGTTTTGACACAAAATGCTTGGATCAGGGGACTCTTTTTTTTTTTTTTTTTCATTGGTGCAGCATGCTGGGGAAAAAAACAAACCCTGTTGCTGTGCTTTACAGATGCCACAGTAGATGTTAAGTGTGCCAGTAATCTCATGTCATCACTTGTGTGATTGATGTAAAATGACATTGCATATCTTGTTCCTGCAACTGGCAGACAATGCAGTTAAAAACAGGAACGTTAAAAGTGCCTGTAAAATGTAATCAAATGTTCAAAAACGTCAAGCTTTATTGATAAAGAAGATGGAACAGACTTCCAGAGGAGGTGAAAGGAGCCAAAACCGTGGCAGAATTAAAGCACACATGGGATAGACACAAAAGGGCCTTCGTGGCGGAGGAAGGGAGACCACCATAGATTAAGACCTGTGACAGCATAGTAGACAGGTACAAATGGGCAGTCTGGGTGGACCAAGTGATTGTTATCTGCAGATATCTTCAGTGCTTCTATGCTAATGGAAACTAATGGGGCAAAACACAGTTATAAGAAACAAGGCCTCATATTGGTTGTCTTGATACTAAATAAACAATCTATCCAAAACGTAACCTTAAACCTAGGAAAACATAAACAATTTTATAAATAATAAAAACGATCACAGAAAAATCAGATCCGTGTGACAACACTAATGAAAAGTAGTTGAAAAACAATTAGGAATGGGGATCATTTAAAGAAAAGTATTCTGCTCATTATCACTGCTGAGGCCATTTGGTGCCACAGAGTTAATATTTAATTTAAAGGGATTTCTAGCCCATGTAATAACCAGTTCCAAGTGGGTTACAATGAAAGCATGAACATTAATAAAATACACACAACAAGAAGTATCACAAATAACTGCAAGTGGAAGACAAAAAAACACAGAAGTCCATGCCTGATCATAATCTTTTACTAACCAGCATTGCATATACTAAAACTTAAAACAGGCTGCTGAAAGAGGGACGCAAGGATATTAATGCACACCATTACCCACTTCAAACGCACACTGAAGAAACCATGCTTTCAACTTTTTTCTAAATGCAGAAATTCAGTCAGACGAGGCTCACTAGAAAGTTTCATAAGGCAGAGCCAGCCTCAGCAAACATCTTCTCTCTGGTTTCTCTGTTATGTGACGAATGGAGGAATGTCTAGAAGATTCTGGCTGTCGGATCTTAAGGCCCTTATAGGTTTATGGATTTTCAATAGGGAGTTAACACAAGCTGGAGTTTCTCCACTCAGTGATTCATGAGCTAGTAAGGATTTTGAACTTAATTTGCCAATTTACGGATAGGCAATGCAAGGTGCAAAGAATTGGCGTGATATGTTCCGTAGAAACAATACCCATCAAAACCCGAGCTGCCGATTTCTGAACCATCTGCAAAGAGCATAACACAGAATATGGGAGCCTCAAGCACAATAAATTGCAGAAGTTAAGACCTGGTAATATTAATGCCTGCAATACCATGCGAAAATCAGTTGGTAATAGGACTTTAAAAAAAGCACTTCTAACTACAGCTTTAACCTGGGTTTGCAATCTGAACTCAGGCTTTAAAGAATTCCTAAATTTCTAACATGTGCAACCAGAATTGATAATTCCGCAAACTGAATTGAAGCAGGAGTATTCTCATCCGGGAATCTACTTAGTACTATCAACTCTGTTTTCCCAGGGTTAAATGCAAGTGTATTGCTAAACAACCGGTTCTTAATATGTCTTAGGCAATCAGGAATGGCCCAAGCTACATCAAGTATGGTTGTCATAGGGATAAAGAATTGTATATCACCTGCATAATCTCTATAACCAGCACCTCTATCAGCCAATATGTTACATACAGGGTGTAGATATATGTTAAATAAAGTGGTTGATAATGCCAATTCCCTGTTGAGCTCCCATGTCAAACGAGTACCGAGTAGAATCAGAATGTCTGTTCTTACAAGAAAAAAGGAAAACCATTTTATTTATTTATTTGTGTGCTTGTGCAAAGATCCCTATATTGGTAGTCATATTAATAAGATACAATTATTTTTGCCAAGAATACCAGAAAAGAGACCAGCCAATAATTTGCTAAATCAGAAACATCTAAATCAGGTTTTTTAAAAAATTAGTCTTATAGAGGCCTGCTTCAGCAAGGATGGAAGATATCATAAGAACATAAGATTTGCCATACTGGGTCAGACCAAAGGTCCATCAAGCCCAGTATCCTGTTTCCAACAGTGGCCAATCCAGGTTATAAATACCTGGTAGGAACCCAACAGAGCGATAGATTCCAAGCTGCTTATCCCAGGGATAATCAGTGGCTTTCCCCAAGTCCACCTTAATAATGGTTTATGGACTTTTTCTCCAGAAACTTACCCAAACTTTTTTTTAAAGCCAGCCACACTAACAGCTTTCATCATATCCTCTGGCAACAAATTTGAGTTTAATTATTCGTTGAGTAAAAAAAAAAATCTTTTATTTGTCTTAAATGTACCATTTAGTAATTCATTGCATGTCTCCTTGTCTTTGTACTTTTTGAAAGAATAAACAACTGGTTTGCATTTACCCATTCCACTCCACTTATTAATTTATATTTATTTATTTATTTATTTTTAATTTTTATATACCAATGTTCTATAGACCTCTATCATATCTCCCTTCAGCCATCTTTTCTCCAAACTGAAGAGCCCTAACCTTTTTTTAGCCTTTCCTCATAGGGGAATTGTTGGGTCCCCTTTATCATTTTGGTTGCCCTTCTCTGTACATTTTCTAATTCTGCTATATTTTTTTTGAGACGTGGTGACCAGAACTGCACACAACAGTCAAGATGAGGTCGCACCATGGAGCAATACAGAGGCATTGTGATATTCTCTGTTTTATTCTCCATTCCTTTCCTAATAATCTCTAGCATTCTATTTGCTTTCTTGGCCGCTGCTGCACACTGAGCAGGGAATTTCACCATATTATCCAGGGTAGTGACTTCCAGTGTGGAACTTTGCATTGTGTAGCTATAATTCGGGTTGCTCTTTTCTACATGCATCACTTTGCACTTGTCCACATTAAATATCGTCTACCAGTCCTAATGGGCTCCAGGGGAGTTCTATAAAATCTTGATAGACTCTGTGTGACTTCCTTTGGGTTCTACAAAAAGGGGAATTTTCAGCAATGGCCAATACAGTGACGATTATCATTTTTCCTAAATCTGGTCTGGTTCATATAGACTAATATCATTACTTAATCATGATGTTAAATTATGGATGAAAATAATGACTGATAGCCTTTCCAATTTACTTCCCAATCTGGTATCTACTGAGCAAGTGGGTTTTGTTAAGGGCAGGTCCGCAGTTGTAAATGTACGTAAACTGCTAGCTTCCAAGGAATATTCAATTCATTCACACTTAATGTGTGTTACTTATTGGTTTCAATGCTGAGAGAGCTTTTGATAGGGTGGATAGGACTTCTTTGTTTGAAGTGCTAAGAACATATGGCTTTGAGGGGAATTTTTTTGGTTTTTATTTTCTTATTGTCTAATCACCCTAAAGTAATGGGGATTTTTCTGATGTGACTGAGTTCAGAGGGGTGCTATGATTGCCCTCTATCCTCTCTGCTTTTTGTGCTGTCATTAGATCCCTTTACTAGTATGGTTGTAATGAATCATCTTATCAAAGGAATTTCAATAAACACCAAACGTTCAAATTAGCCACTTTCGCAGATGATTTATTGGTGCATCTAATACTCAAGAATTCTGTGCACAAAAATGTAAAATTCTGTAAAATTCTGCATACTTTATATTGGTCAAAATAGCAATAAAAATCAC
This sequence comes from Rhinatrema bivittatum, assembly GCF_901001135.1. NCBI lineage: Eukaryota > Metazoa > Chordata > Amphibia > Gymnophiona > Rhinatrematidae > Rhinatrema > Rhinatrema bivittatum. The sequence continues at coordinate 291,806,261 of NC_042617.1, read as the reverse complement.
AGTTTTTGAGTAATTAATTTAAAATGTTATAAAGAAAAGTTATTACTCAAAGAAGCAGTTTTAAATATTTTGAGCAGAATTTCCCTAGAAGTACACTGTACGAGTGTCCCTTCCACCCTCTCTCCATACTCCCCTGGCTAGACCCCTTTCACTTTGCCCTCTCAGGCCCCAACTCCTCCACTCTCCACTATCTCTTCCCTCCCCCTCTAGGCTCAACCCATTCCACTCTGTCTTCACTCCTCAGCCCTCCACTCCCAGAGTTTGACCCCTCTGTCATACTACCTCTCTCAGACAATGGCTTTTCACACAAGCTCTCTCTCTTTCTTGCCCACATATCCACATACCCTCACACAGAATTCCTCTCTCTCTTGCACACACACACGCACACAAGCTCCCTCTCTCTCACATACACCCCTTCACACAGGCTCTCTCTCTTACAAACATACACCCTCATTTTCTTGTACACTCATACACCAGCAACCAATCTCTCCTCACATTCACACACACACACCCTTGCACACAGATTCTCCCTCTTTCTCACATAAACACACCACCTCATACAGGCGTCTTCTCTCACAAACATGCACCCCTCACTCCCTCATACCACACCAGCTTCCAATCTCTCACTCATACACACTCCTTCAAATTCTCACACACTCATAGCATGCACCTTCATACAGGCTCCATCTCTCTCTTGCAAAAACACCCATACACCTCACACAGGTTCCCTCTCTCTCTCACACATAATCACAAATACACACACACACTCTTGTACACAGGCTTCCTCCCTCTCTCTCACACACACACAACTCTGCACACAGGCTCTCTCACCAGGCTTCTCATCCCGCCGAGCATGTCACATCTTTGCCATGAGTAGCATGGGCTCCGCTCACATCCACCGGGCCTTCAGATCTTCATCTTTGCCATGAGCAGGATGGATTCTGCTCATGGCCACCAGGCTAACTAGTTCTTCATCTTCACCGTGAGCTGCATGGGCTCCACTCACGGCTTCCAGACCTACCAGATCATCATCTTTGCCATGAGTGGGATGGGCTCTGCTTGCTGCAGCCAGGCCTGCCAGATCTTCACTGTGAGCAGGATGGGGCTCTGCTCATGGCCTCCGGGCCTGCCAGGTCTTCATCTTCGTTGCGAGTGGCTGCTGGGCCTGCTAGATCTTCATCTTTGCCTTGAGTGGAATGGGCTTCTGCTCGCTGCCACCAGGCCTGCCAGATCTTCACTGTGAGCAGGACGGGCTCCGCAAGTTTCCTCTGGGCCTGCCAGGTCTTCATCTTTGCCACAAGTGGGATGGACACTACGGCCGCCAGGCCTGCCAGATCTTTACTGCGAGCGGGATGGGCTCTGCTCTTGGCTGCCTATCCTACCAGATGTTTGCCACAAGTGGGATACACTCCGCTCGCGGCTCACTGCCACTCTCTCCAAATTCTGTGCAAAAAAAATTGGAATTCTGCACAGGAGAGGAATTATGTGCAAATTCTATGCTCTGCAGTAGTGCAGAATTCCCCCAGGAGTAATTTAACTAAACCGGAGTTCTCGCTACCACTTCTTTTAAATTAATTTTACTTTTACGGCTGTATCGCAGGGCTGAATTTGAACCTGGATAAATCTGAAGCCATGACTATTGGGAATTGGAGTCCTGGGGATTGGAATGGTGTGTTTCATCTAAAATGGACAGAAACTAAAATAAAATACTTACGGTAGTTATTTGGATCCCAGAACCTCTATAAGACAAATTTAGCCAGTTAACAAACAATGCCTTTCATAAATGGTCCCTTTTGGCTGTATCACTGAGTGGGAGGATACTATTATGTAAAATGACAATTTTTCCCAAATTGCTTTATGTTTGTGGTACTCCCCCTCTTTTACTAAAAAGAAGGGATTAACAGTTGCTATATAAGGAACGGAGATTATGGCGGGGAGGCAAACCCAGAATCTCTTTTAAATACTTGATGATGCTGGGTAAAGGAGGTGGGTTGGGTCTTCCCACTCACTCAAGTGAGAGACTGGCTTATGGACCCTTTTTATTATTGTGATTTGACTTTTGAAAGTGCTGTAATCCAGCCTCTTAGTGACCAATTTGCCTTACATGCTCAAACTCTGCATCTGCCTGAATGGGTGAAGCACCATATTTTAATCACCTCTGCACGCTCCACATGGCGGTGGTTGACATCTAACTTTAAATTAAATGATACGACTTCATCTTTTTTACCTATAACAGATACATTTTCACCTGGATTGACTAGATGGGTTTTTGCAGCTTGGTCCCAAGAAATTATTTCAGTTTTAGTCCATATCTTGGATGAGGAAAGGAAGTTGTTATCTTTGGAGGCCTTGGATAAAACTTTGGATACCTTTAGTTACTTACAAATTAGACATTATGTTTCTTCCCTGAATTCAGCAGATCTTAGTATAGCAGGCTGGAAAATTTTACAGGATTGGTTCAATCTGGAAGTGTTGTAATAACTGGTATCTTGTCCACTGGAGGGCACAGACAAGTGATACAGAATCTTTGGATTGCAGACATTGGACATTCTTGTGTGCGTAAAGACTTATGTGCAGACTTCATGGTAAAGACCTGGCCTGCCCATGCCCTTCCCAGACCACGCCAACACCTCGACCCTTTTTGTGAAACTATTTTTTGTGTGCATACTGGGAGATACATGCGTATTCGTGCAGTTTTTAAAATCTGTGCAACATGCACCAGGCCAAGTTACGCGCGGATCACCCAGTTTTGGTGCACATAGAGATTTAAAATCGACCAGATATTGAGTTTATGACTAATGGACAGCTGGTAAATTGGACCATGGAATCTTATATTCTTCCTGGGGGGGGGGGGGGGGGATGATTCAGGGGAGTTGGGGGTTTGCTCTTATTGGTGCTTGGTGTAATCAGAACAAAGACCCCAAGCCCATTCGTCATTATACATATATATTTGTAGTTGTGTATGTTATATATTTCTATAAAGTTAATAAACAGATTTAAACATAAATGTCATCTGCTATTTGAATGCCAGTCTCCCAGTCTTGCAAGGTCGTCTTGCAATTTTTCACACATCTTTTGTGTTAAGCGTGCCGGCCACAGCAGACCCGCAGCCCGGCCCCCTCACCTCTTTCAGACGAATCCAGTGCCTGGTTCCTCATCCCTGGCGGCGGTGGGCCTTCGGCTCTGCCCTCATGGGCCCCTGGTGCTTCAGTCTCAACTGCAGATCTCTGTGCTCCGCATCGGGCCTCTCCACGTGGCCCACGGAGAGATGCTGCCATCCAGCGCCACGCCCCTCCCTAGGCGCACCATTGAGTCTTATGAAGGGCCCGTGGTGGGAACTTGGCTGCAGCCCCAGATGTTGACATCAGCGGAATCCCGGTACTTAAGGCCGGGCTCTGTTTCTAAGGATTGTCTTTGCAACAGGTCTCCACGCTGGTCGTGTACTCGTTGCCTCCTGGTGATGGGATAGGTGGCGATGTCCTTTCGTGGATTGCAAACTGGCTAAAAGACAGGAAACAGAGAGTAGGATTAAATGGACAATTTTCTCAGTGGAAGGGAGTGGACAGTGGAGTGCCTCAGGGATCTGTATTGGGACCCTTACTTTTCAATATATTTATAATGATCTGGAAAGAAATACGACGAGTGAGATAATCAAATTTGCAGATGACACAAAATTGTTCAGAGTAGTTAAACCACAAGCAGATTGTGATAAATTGCAGGAAGACCTTGTGAGACTGGAAAATTGGGCATCCAAATGGCAGATGAAATTTAATGTGGATAAGTGCAAGGTGATGCATATAGGGAAAAATAACCCATGCTATAATTACACAATGTTGGGTTCCATATTAGGTGCTACAACCCAAGAAAGAGATCTAGGCATCATAGTGGATAACACATTGAAATCGTCGGTTCAGTGTGCTGCGGCAGTCAAAAAAGCAAACAGAATGTTGGGAATTATTAGAAAGGGAATGATGAATAAAACGGAAAATGTCATAATGCCTCTGTATCGCTTGAATACTGTGTACAATTCTGGTCACCGCATCTCAAAAAAGATATAATTGCGATGTAGAAGGTACAGAGAAGGGCTACCAAAATGATAAGGGGAATGGGTTAGCTCCCCTATGAGGAAAGACTAAAGAGGTTAGAACTTTTCAGCTTGGAGAAGAGAAGGCTGAGGGGGGATATGATAGAGATGTTTAAAATTATGAGAGGTCTAGAACGGGTAGATGTGAATCGGTTATTTACTCTTTCAGATAGTAGAAAGACTAGGGGGCACTCCATGAAGTTAGCATGGGGCACATTTAAAACTTATCGGAGAAAGTTCTTTTTTACTCAACGCACAATTAAACTCTGGAATTTGTTGCCAGAGGATGTGGTTAGTGCAGTTAGTATAGCGGTGTTTAAAAAAGGATTGGATAAGATCTTGGAGGAGAAGTCCATTACCTGCTATTAAGTTCACTTAGAGAATAGCCACTGCCATTAGCAATGGTAACATGGAATAGACTTAGTTTTTGGGAACTTGCCAGGTTCTTATGGCCTGGATTGGCCACTGTTGGAAACAGGATGCTGAGCTTGATGGACCCTTGGTCTGACCCAGTATGGCATTTTCTTATGTTCTTATGAGATGCAGTGATCAGAACTGTACACAGTACTCAAGGTGCGGTCTCACCATAAAGCGATACAGAGGCATTATGACATTTTCCATTTTATTCGCCATTCCCTTTCTAATAATTCCTAACATTCTGTTTGCTTTTTTGACTGCCCCAGCACACTGAGTTGACAATTTCCATGTATTATCCACTATAATGCCTAGATCTTTTTCCTGGGTGGTAGCTCCTAATATGGAACCTAACATCGTGTAACTATTGCATGGGTTATTTTTCCCTATATGCAACATCTTGCACTGTCCACATTAAATTTCATCTGCCATTTGGTTCCCCGATCTTCCAGTCTCGCAAGATCCTCCTGCAATTTATCACAATCCTCTTGTGATTTAACTACTCTGAATAATTTTGTATCATCTGCAAATTTGATAACTTCACTTGTTGTATTCCTTTCCAGATCATTTATAAATATATTGAAAAGCATCAGTCCAAGTACAGATCCCTGAGGCACTCCACTGTTTACCTTTTCCCACTGAGAAAATTGACCATTTAATCCTGCTCTCTGTTTCCTGACTTTTAACCAGTTTGTAATCCACGAGGGGACATCACCTCCTATCCCATGACGTTTTAGTTTTCTTAGAAGCCACTCATGAGGGACTTTGTCAAACGCCTTCTGAAACTTCAAATACACTACATCTACCGGTTCACCTTTATCTCCATGTTTATAACCCCTTCAAAAAAATGAAGCAGCTTTGTGAGGCAAGACTTCCCTTGGGTAAATCCATGTTGACTGGGTTCCATTAAACCATGTCTTTCTATATGCTCTACGATTTTGATCTTTAGAATTGTTTCCACTATTTTTCCCAGCACTGAAGTCAGGCTCACTGGTCTATAGTTTCCTGGATCACCTCTGGAGCCCTTTTTAAATATTGGGGTTACATTGGCCACCCTCCAGACTCTCTGGACTTTCCAGGCGGTGAGGATTAAAGTGGAACATTTTTTTTGAGAGTAAGCATTTTCAGACCCAAAAATGAATTATTTTTAGTGTGACAGGCATCCGGTGGTATCCCAGAAACCTGAGTTGGCTAAGAGTTCTCGGCAGTAGATGGCCATGAAGCTTGCAGTAATGTAAATCCATAGGAGCTGGTAGGTGTCAGATTAAAAAAAAAAAGATTTGACTAACAGTTTTCTTTCATAGGTGTCCAAATAGCTGCTATGTCGGAGAGAGATTTGATACACTGAGTATTAGTCCTGCTTCCTTTCGTTTCCTGAAATTTGGTCTCTTTGAAATTGTGTTTGTTCTTTAATGCTTAGTTTCCATTCAGTTTTCTTACCAACAGTTTTCTTTAAAAAATACAAATAAATAAGTGCAGGACTTGTTTGTTGGTTATTTTTGTTTTCGGAGTTAGTTTCTCACTATCGAATGAGTCAATGTGTTCTCATCTCTAAGTAATTGCATCATTTTGTGGCTGAGCATTTCTAGGAATAGAGAACAATTTTGCACGTCACATTTTCTCCTAGGACAAGCAGGATGGTAGTCCTCACATGTGGGTGACATCATCCGAAGGAGTCCGGCATGGAAAACTTTTGTCAAAGTTTCTAGAAGCTTTGTCCAGCACACTGAGCATGCCCAGCATGCCACTATCCGCACATCCACGTGAAGTTCCTCTTCAGTCTCTTCTTTTCTGTGGTGTGGTTGCCTCACAGTTCATGGAGCTCCACTCTTTTCTTGTTTTTTGCTAAAAAGTGTCGTGTTTTTCCTGGTTCCATCGTCAGGTTCCCCTTTGTGGTCGGTGCCTCCTCGGCATGGTAGGTTAAAGTTACTGCTTTTTCGCTTTTTTGAGGTCGTTCCCGATACCTCGCCTCTTGGTGACCACCAGTCATTGACTGCTCACCAGGTAATTTTTATGGCGTCATCCGGTTTTCGTTGGTGTCCCCAGTGCCCATGGACCATGTCCAACACGAATCCACATGAGGTTTGTATCCTCTGCCTGGGGGCCTTGCATGACGTCCATGGGTGTCACCTGTGTGATCAGATGATCCCCAAAGACTGTTGTGCATGACTTAATAAGATGGAGAAACTCTTTGATTCTTTCAAGTCTACTCTATCCACACCCATGTTAGAGTCATTGACACCAAGAGGTTGTGGGGAGCCCCTTGATACGTTCCCTCCTGCTACTCCTTTCTCCACTTCTTCGAAGGATTGTGGGGATGGTGACCTATCCTCCATGATCTCACTGGTGTCCCGAACATCAGGATCTTCCGCCTCCTCGGTGCTGGGGAAAGACTGGGCCGAGCACCGTGGGAGATCCCGCAAGCATCGACACCAGTCGTCGTCAGCGCATGGCTCCAGTTCCGACGCGGTACTGGCAGCGGCTGTACCACCATTGAAGCGACCCCGGCCATCGGAGGCCCCATCCTCAGATGTCCCCAGGAGTCCCAGGCATTCACCACTGACATCGGTGCCGGGCACCGTGCCACCTCAGAGACTCAAGGAAGAACCTCGTCCCACTCCTTCAGTCCTGGCGGTTCCCATCCATGACATCTTCAAAGACCTCCTCCTTTGGACGTGGAAGCACCTGATCTCTATCTCCCCTGTTAAAAGAAAGGCAGATGCCACCTATTTGGTGCAGCAAGCCATGGAGTTCGAGAAGCGGCACCTCCCCCACCAATTGGTGGTTGTAGAGTCCGCGCTCAAGAAAGCCAGGCGCTGCCATACTCACGCCTCTGCACCTCCAGGGCAAGAACATAGGGAGCTCGATGCCTTGGGCTGCAAGGTCTTCCAGGGCGCTATACTTATCGCCTGGATTGCCGCCTACCAGTTGTACATGACTCAATACAATCGGAACCTATGGAAGTGAGTCCAGGATCTCACAGAGACCCTACCGCAGCAGCAGCAGGAGGCGCTGTCTGCTGTTGTCCTGTAGGGCTTCGAGGCTGGCAAGCACGAGGTGCAGTCCACCTATAACGTCTTTGAAACTGCAGCTCGTGAGGCACTGTGGGCATCGGCGCCCATAGGATGGCCTGACTCAGAGCTTCTGATCTCCATCCAGAAGTGCAGGAGAAACTAGCTGAACTCTCCTGCACAGGTGGAAACCTCTTTGGGGATAAGGTCCAGGATGCGGTGGCCATGTGGAAGGATCACCACAACACCCTTCAACAGCTCTCCGCAAGTGCTTCTGACACCCCTTCCTCTGCCAGGAAATATTTCAGGCCCAGTTCCAGGAAGCCCTTTTACAGGCAGAGGAAATATTATCCTCCGGCCTCAAGAGCTCGCACACCACAAACTAGCTCCAGGGGCCAGCCTTGCCAACAGCGAGCACCCAGGCCTCAGTCAGCGTTCCACAAGCCCCGGTTATGGGGTGTTGACTGGAGGCAAGGGAGTACGAGTCAGCCGAGCATACCCCTGATGTCAGATACCCTAGTGGGAGGCAGGCTCCTCAGCTTCGCCCATTTATGGGAGGAGATCATCTCAGACCGATGGGTCCTTACCATAGTTTATCAGGGGTACCGACTCAACTTCAGCTGGCTCCCAGGACCTCTCCCCCATGTCCATTGTGGGATTCATCCACCCAGCAGGACATACCTCAGACATAACCCTCCACGCTTCTCACAGCAGGAACGATGGAACCCATTCTATTCGAGATATTTCCTTATACGAAAGAGGAGCGGGGGCTTGCGTCCTATCCTCAACCTCAGGGCATTGAACAAGTATCTCTTAAGAGAAAAGTTCAAGATGGTCTCGCTGGGTACACTAATACCTCTCCTCAGAAGAGGAGACAGGCTCTGCTCCCTCAATCTCAAGGAGGCTTACGCTCACATAGCCATCTTCCCCGGCCACAGAAAATACCTCCGTTTCATGGTGGGAAAAGTTAAAGGTGTTTCCTTTCGGGCTGGCTTCCGCCCCTCGCATCTTCACCAAATGTCTAGCGGCGGTGGCTGTGTACCTCCGACGTTGTGCAGTTCACGTCTTCCTGTAACTGGGCGACTGGTTGGTCAAAAGCGATTCCCACAAGGGGGCCCTGAGTGCTCTGACCCTAACAGTGTGAACGCTGCAATCCTTTGGGTTCGTGATCAACTACCCCAAGTCTCAAAGCGTTATTGTCCTGCGACCGGACTCTTGCCTTTACCTTGCTGGTGACCTTTGTGCGCAGCAGTCAGCGTGTGACTGTCTGCCTCCTGCTCCGATTGTTGGGCCACATGGCGGCCTTGGTCCATGTTACCCCTCTCGCCCAATTGTGCATGCGCAGGGCACAGTGGCCCCTGCAGGTGCAATGGCAATAGGCCTCCTAGGATCTCGAGACTTCTCTCTCGGTCACAAAACGCTTGAGGACATCTCTGTCCTGGTAGGAGGACATCTCAAACCTGCAGTGAGGAATTCCATTCCAAGCTGCTCCGCCTCAAGTGGTAATCACAACCGATGCCTCTCCTCAGGGCTGGGGCACCCATGTGGACGGCCTCCACACGCAGGGTCTCTGGACTACCCATGAAGCAAGCTGCCAGATAAACTTTCTGGAGCTCTGGGCAATTTGCTATGCTCTGTGGGTCTTTAGAAACCGGTTGTCTCTCAAAGAAGTCCTGATCAGGACGGACAACCAGGTAGCAATGTGGTATATCAACAAACAGGGAGGCATGGGGGTGTTCTTCCTGTGTTCCAAGGCAGGGCAGGTGTGGTCCTGGGCCCTGTCGCATGGGATGTTGCTGCGCACGACGTACCTGCCAGGGACTCTGAATGTGCTGGCGGATCGACTGAGCCGCTCCTTTTAGCCTCACGAATGGTCTCTCAATCCGAGGATATTGGCCAGAATCTTCCACCAGTGGGTTATCCCAGATGTGAATCTCTTTGCCTCCCCATACAACTACAAAGTGGACACGTTCTGCTCCCTGTCACTGAGGGGCGGCCATCTGGCCCGCAATGCATTCTCCCTTCGCTGGGGGAAGGATCTACTGTACGCATATCCTCCTCTCCCGCTCTTCTTGAAGACCCTACTGAAGCTTCAACAGGACAGTGGGTCCATGATCCTTATGGCACCAGATTGGCCCCGACAGTCTGGTTCACTCTCCTTCGGGGCCTAACGATCAGGGATCCCATTCAACTAGGGACTGCACCCGATCTGGACCAGGACCAGGGCACCCTGTGGATGTTGAGAGCATGATTCTCCAGCTCCTGAACCCGTCGACCAGTGTCTTCCAGGTTCTGGTGGCTGCTAGAAAGCCTTCCACCAGGAAGTCCTACAATTAAAAATGGAGACGCTTCTCCATCTGATGCATACAAGAAATACAAAATGCATACAAGAAAAAAAATGCATACAAGAAATACAAAAGATCCCAAAGGGAGGAGCACAAAGAAGAATATCTGATTCAACTGAGGGAGATTAAGAAATTAATCAAGTTGGCAAAAAGTCAAGCAGAAGAGAGGATTGCCAAGGAGATAAAATATGGTGACAAAACATTTTTCAGATACATCAGCGAAAAGAGAAAAGTCCAAAGTGGTATAGTGAAATTGAAAGGTGGAAATGATCAATGTGTGGAGGGAGACGAAGAAATGGCAGAAATATTAAACGAATACTTCAGCTCTGTGTTCACTAAAGAAGACCCTGGAGAAGGACCATCTCTACACAACAAGAAACTGGAGGGAAGCGGAACAGAGGAAAATCCATTTACAGTAGATAATGTATGGGAAGAGCTAAAGAATCTGAAAGTGGACAAAGCCATGGGGCCTGATGGGATTCATCCAAGGATACTGAGGGAGCTCAGAGATGTGCTGGCGGGACCGCTGTGCGACCTGTTCAATAGATCCCTAGAAACAGGAGTGGTGCCGAGTGATTGGAGAAGAGCGGTGGTGGTCCCTCTTCACAAGAGTGGGAACAGAGAGGAGGCTGGTAACTACAGACCGGTTAGCCTCACTTCAGTGGTGGGAAAAGTAATGGAGTCACTGTTGAAAGAGAGAATAGTGAACTATCTACAGTCCGGAGAATTGATGGACCAGAGGCAGCATGGATTCACCAGAGGAAGATCCTGTCAGACAAATCTGATTGACTTTTTTGACTGGGTAACCAAGGAATTGGATAGAGGAAGAACACTCAATATCATATACTTGGATTTCAGCAAAGCTTTTGATACGGTTCCGCACAGGAGACTGGTGAATAAAACGAGAAGCTTGGGAGTGAGTGCCGAGGTGGTGACCTGGATTGCAAATTGGTTGACGGACAGAAGACAACGTGTGATGGTAAATGGAACCTTCTCTGAAGAGAGAGCGGTTTTAAGTGGTGTACCGCAAGGATCGGTGTTGGGACCGGTCCTGTTCAATATCTTTGTGAGCGACATTGCGGACGGGATAGAAGGTAAGGTTTGTCTTTTTGCGGATGACACTAAGATCTGCAACAGAGTGGACACGCCGGAAGGAGTGGAGAGAATGAGACAGGATCTAAGGAAACTGGAAGAGTGGTCAAAGATATGGCAGCTGAGATTCAATGCCAAGAAGTGCAAAGTCATGCATATGGGGAGTGGAAATCCGAATGAACTGTATTCGATGGGGGGGGAAAGGCTGATGTGCACGGAGCAGGAGAGGGACCTTGGGGTGATGGTGTCTAATGATCTGAAGTCGGCGAAACAATGCGACAAGGCGATAGCTAAAGCCAGAAGAATGCTGGGCTGCATAGAGAGAGGAATATCGAGTAAGAAAAGGGAAGTGATTATTCCCTTGTACAGGTCCTTGGTGAGGCCTCACCTGGAGTACTGTGTTCAGTTCTGGAGACCGTACCTTCAAAAAGACAAAGACAAGATGGAGGCGGTACAGAGAAGGGCGACCAGGAAGGTGGAGGATCTTCATCGGATGACGTACGAGGAGAGATTGAAGAATCTAAATATGTACACCCTGGAGGAAAGGAGGAGCAGAGGTGATATGATACAAACTTTCAGATACTTGAAAGGTGTTAATGATCAAAAGACAACGACAAACCTTTTCCGAAGGAAAAAAATCAGCAGAACCAGGGGTCACGATTTGAAGCTCCAGGGAGGAAGATTCAGAACCAATGTCAGGAAGTATTTCTTCACGGAGAGGGTGGTGGATGCCTGGAATGCCCTTCCGGAGGATGTGGTGAAGACCAGAACTGTGAAGGACTTCAAAGGGGCGTGGGATAAACACTGTGGATCCATAAAGTCAAGAGGCTGCCAATGAAGAGTGGGTGACTCGCCAGAATGATGGCTACTGCCTGGAGTCAATACCCTTATTAAATAAACATACACAGGCTTACGGTGACTCCAACATCGCTCTAAGCTTCAACAGCAAGAGGAAATGTGGAAAAAAGGATTCACACTCACAAAGAGGGGAGTAGCTGGCTTGTTACGGCGGTTACTACCCCAAATCAAATAAGCCTGATACTTCACTTTCAATGCATATACAGCAAAGTTCTGTGATTCAACGGCAGGGGAGAAGAAAAACTGATACTTCACACATCCAGCAGAGCTCTCTGCTTCAACGGCAGGGGAGAAGAAAAGAGGGTTCGCACTCACAAAGCGGGGAGTAGCTGGCTTGTTACGGCGGTTACTACCCCAAACCAAATGTGCCTGATACTTCACTTTCGATGCACATCCAGCATGGCTCTCTGCTTCAACGGCATGGGAGAAGACTTATACGTCACGCATATCCAGCATAGCTCCCTGCTTCAACGGCAGGAGAGAAGAAAAACAACCAATAAGGGCTAATAACATAGTCTGGGTAAAACAAATAAGCATGGGTGCAGCTTGCTTATTGCGGCGGCTACTACCCCTAACGAATCAAGCCAGATATTTCACTTGGATGCAGCTCCATCACTGCTCTCTACATTAAAGGTGGGGGTGGAAGGGAAATAGAACCAAGAGCTAAGAGAAACAGATAAGTATGAGAGAAAATATGTGTGAAGCTTGCTGGGCAGACTAGATGGGCCATTTGGTCTTCTTCTGCCGTCATTTCTATGTTTCTATGTTTCTATGATGTGTGGGACATGAACTGGATCCATTCACATGTTCCCTTCCCAACCCATTGGACTACTTGTGGCACCTTTCATAGTCTGGCCTTCAAACCATATCAGTCCGGGTTCACCTTAGCGCGGTTGGCACGTGCCATCGAGGCATCGCTGGTGCACCAATATCAGCGCAGCCCTTGGTGGGTCATTTCATGAGGGACTTACTTCAGTTGAAGCCCCCTCTTCGGCCGCCTGCTGCGTCCTGGGACCTTAACATTGTCTTGGCATGGCTCATGCGTCTGCCCTTTGAGCCGCTACATTCCTGCAACCTGAAATTTCTTACCTGGAAAATCATTTTCCTAATGGCAATTACTTTGGCTTGTAGGGGCAGTGAGCTTCAGACCCTGGTCATGTACCCAACGTACACGACTTTCTTTCACGATCGTGTGGTCTTGCGTATGCACCCTAAATTCCTGCCTAAGGTTGTGACTGATTTCCACATCAATCAGTCCATTGTTCTACCCACCTTCTTTCCCAGGCCTCTTTCCCACCTCTTTCCCACCCAGGGGTGCAGGCTGTTCATACCCTGGACTGCAAGAGGGCCTTGACTTTCTACTTAGAATGCACAGTTGAGCACTCAGTTCTTTGAGACCTTTGATCCCAATAGGCTGGGCATGGCGGTGGGTAAGCAGACTTTATCTAACTGGCTGGCAGATTGTATTGCCTTCTGCTACACACAGGCAGGCCTTCAGCTGACTGGCTGCATCAGAGTTCACTCTGTGCAGACCATAGCAACGTTGCTGGCTCATCTGCGAGCAGTCCCTGTTGTTGAAATTTATCAGGCTGCAATGTGAAGGTCCCTTCACACGTTCGCGGCTCATTACTGCTTGGAAAAAGATGGGCGATGGGACAGTGCATTTGGTCAGTCCATCCTGCACAATCTTTTCCACACCTGAACCCAACTCTTCAAGTCTAGTGCCCTTGGTTGATGCCAGGCAGTCTCCTACCAACCAGCAGAGCCGCAATTGTGTTGTGTCCATTGGCACCTTGTTCGGCGCCTGTTGGTCTCTCCTATTCACAGAGATAACTTGGAGCTTGGTATTCACCCATATGTGAGGACTACCATCCTGTTTGTCCTAGAAGAAAGTGCAGTTGCTTACCTGTAACAGGTGTTCTCCTAGGACAGCAGAATGTTAGTCCTCAGGAATCCCGCCCGCCACCCCGCGGAGTTGAATTCTCCTTCCGTTTTGTTGTTTTATGTTTCCCGCTCATATTTTTTATCTATGTTACGAGACCTTGTGTGGATGCGCGTGTAGTGGGCATGCTCAGTGTGCTGGTCAATGCTTCTAGAAACTTTGACAAAAGTTTTCCGTGCCGGGCTCCATCCAATGATGTCACCCACATGTGAGGACTAACATCCTGCTGTCCTAGGAGAACACTTGTTACAGGTAAGCAACTCTGCTTACTGATGTGTTTAACAAGTAATAGTTGCACAGCACCATCATTGTACACTGTGTTTTATGAGATAATGAATTTGGTTAATGTTTCTGCTTCTGACGAGTTTACAGTGAGTTTAAGTATGTGGCTTTCTCAAGGCCTCATAGATAGTGAGTGGAGAATAAGGGAATGGAAACCAAGATTTCCAGATTCGGGATAAACAAACACATGTTGACAGATCCCACTTCCCACAGATCCCACCTCTGTTCTTGCATCAGCAGCCACGAGACGTGGCACACACTTGGTTGTCTATCCTGAGCTATCGAAGGTATTTTTTTGGGGGAGGATGGGGGCGGGGGGGAGGGCAGTGGTTTTCTTCTGCTTCTTTGGACTTCCTGCGCTGTAAGTCTTCATTCTCAATGTTTTTCCCCCCCCCCCCCCCTATTTTATATCGCCTCTCAACTCATCTAGCCCAGTCGCTGCAAGCGACTGTCCTCGGCTGGGGACTATGCACCAGGGCTCCTTCTGAAACCCTGCAGTCATGGGTCCTAAATCCAGTCACCATTGCACAGTGACCCCCCTCCCCAACTCCAGGGGCTGTGGATGCCATCCCTGCAGCATCCCCAGCCCTGGCTGGTCCAGGCAGTGGAAGACTTGTGCCCGAAATCAAACTCGGGTTGCTCTGCATGGCCCCCTGGGCTAGTCTAGCTGCTGTTCTTTTGATGGGGCTTTGATAAAATAAGCTGCCAGGAATGGCACGTGTCTTTGAATGCACCCTTCCTGCATTTTAGAAATACCTAAGAACAAGTAGTTCCTACAGATTTCACAGTATGTGGCATGAAGCTCCCAAACAGATTTTGGTGGCAGTTAAACTTGTACGTGCGTAGTTTACTTTTAGATGAGCCCGTGAGCTTGCATGGCATTGCCAGCCCTTTAAAATGAAAGGGCTTGGGGGAATGGGGAGCATGGAAACTCCAGAGAATTTTCAACAGGATAATATTTTATTCATCTTCTTAAGCCATGTGGGCAGATTGTTTGTCTCTCATATGATGTTAAGTTCAAATCCTCTCCGTAATTAGGCTGAGTCGGTAACGCGACGGCTCGATAATAGGGAAGCCTTGGGGGAACGACTAAATGGTGTGTGGTGTAATCGCAGTGAAAGTGTGCCCTCCATTATCCTTACCTTCCACATTTATATAGCAATTTCCTATGACAATATTTTAATACTTTTCAGCTGAGCACAGTTACCTGGCACAGGCTTGCACTGCATTGTAGCTCAGAATGCGCTTTCTGGAGCTCTCAGACTCTTGTGAGAACTCTTTGTGGTCTTGTTTCTGGCAGAGTGATGTTGCACATGGGTGCACTGACTGAGCCAATCAGGCCCTCCCTGTTAGGGGATCCTTTAATGCACATGGCACCCTGTGGAATATGAAATCTCTGCCTGGATTGGGGCTTCAGGTATCTCTGTTGTTCAGAGCTGTCCCATGACTCGCGCTCCTGTAGAGAGATGTTAAGCCAGTACTGGCTTTTCGACACTCCCTCCTGCTTCATTTGGGTTCCCTCATTGCTAATTTTAAATGGAGAAAGAAGGGACTACAACTACCACAATGCACTGAGGATACAAGTTCAAAAACCAGGACTGGCCAAAAGTTTCCTTCCAGATGCTGGGGAAGATATGAGCAGAGGTGTGTGTAGTGGGCTGGGGGAGGGCAGAGAGATATCTTACCCTCACTTGTTTTCCCCCTCCACTCCCTGTTTTGCCCCTGTCTCTTCCCCGTCGTCTTGTCATTTCCTTTTCAGTATCCCAGCAAAGTAATCTACCTACTAAATATATATTTATGGTATGGCGTCTTCTTCATGCATTTTCTCTGCCTCCATTCAGCCCAAGGTGTTGACTTTACCTTTGGTGCTCGCCTCAGGCCCTGCCATCTGCTGGGCTCAGAGTAGGTCCCCTTCCTCTGTTTCTCTCAAATCACCTGGGAGTGCATGCAGGAGAGGAGCTCTGATGCTGAATGTGCAGGGCACATGGTATGTGTGGTGACTGTAGCTCCTAAAAGGGCACACCATTGCTTCATATGGAACTTCCCACGGAACCCTACAGCTCTGTAGGAGTCTGCGCTGTACGAGAGAGCATACATGCATTTGAGTATATGTTTGCCTGTGGGTGCTGTGTACATGTGCTGCTTCCCCATCTGTCACAAATTAAAGGCATTCTTTTGGTGCAAGCTAAACACCACCATCTGGTCCCATTATTGGTCCCATTAACGGCAGATTGTGAGAGAGTGAGTTCAAACAGGGGCAGAAAACAGGATTAGAAGCCGCTCCAAATGGAGAAGAAAGTAATGCGCACCACGAAACCCCGGAAGTCTCTGAACATTTTCAGGCCTGACGTTTGTAAGTCTGCTAAATTAGTGCTTCTCTGTAATACAGGGACCCTGCTTGCCCCTCTCATTTGCGTGGGTCTACAGGGAGATGCCAGAAGGCCGTACCATTTGATGTGATAAATATAGCTGTGCTCTGCACTCACTGTGAGTCGCTCACACCAGTTTTTCCTGTAGCTGATTGAAAATTCTTCCAAATTTGGATTTTTTTTTTTTTTCCACATTTTCAGATGGGTGCTCGCTAAAAATCCCTCCTCCCCTCTTACAGAGTCTGCTGGGGAGCTATAGTGGGAATACTGCTCTCCTTTTTTTTTTATTTTGGTATGGTTAAAAAGGGAGCTTTATTGAAAACTATGTACAGTACAAGTACAATCTTATGTGAGTACCTGAGGCACAGGGAGACAAAGGGTCTGATTTACTAAATTGTTTTCCCATAGATATGGAATGTGAAAAAACAGGGGACAATTTTCAAAGGGTTTAGGATCCTAATTTTTAGAATTAGGCCCCTAAATTGGCCCTTATGAAAATGTGCTAGGGCTGAGCGCCTAAATTTTAGGCTCCTAGTGTCACTAAATTTAGGTCCCTAAAAAGTGGGTGGCTATGGGGCGGAGTTAGGGCAGGGAAACAAAGTTAGGCGCTTAGCACTGATTTTCAGAACTAGGCACCTAATTTAGGAGTGTAAATCTAGGCAAATGGATGCCTCTGAATATGGACCTCGTAGGCTCCTAATTTTGGCTGAAAATAAGTACCTAAATTAGGAATCTTACTTAGGCCTAGATTCACTAAGCCATTTTTTTTTTTTTCGCGGGAGGGGCCCAATATCGTGGGACCACCCTCTGCGATATTGGGGAGGGGATGTTGAGTTGGACCACATGGCCCTTTTATTCTAACGTGGGAACATCAGGACATGCATTAGGGTCCCAGTGCTCCTACGCTAGAATAATGTTTCCACAGAAGCTGTGTTTTATTTACATAGAATTTACTATTCATTAGGTGCTTTGCATGCATTTTTTAAAATTTGGAAGTGAGACTGATGGGGCTTTCAGTGCTTCCCTAGTTCTTCCTTTAACCATATGAGTCCTCGCCGTGTCCGCTCTGCCTTCCCTGTGGAGGTTGATGTGTCATGTAACGTTTTTGTTAACATAGGTGTGCCTTGGGCTTGAAAAGGTTGGGAAACACTGCCCTAATAAATAAGGCCCAAAGCGACCTCTCTAAAATTGGAGACCGTGACACTTACAAATGTAGGGTTTGAGCTCTGGTCCTCTTATACTGTAATCCTTTCGTGGATTGCAAACTGGCTAAAACACAGGAAACAGAGAGTAGGATTAAATGGGAAATTTTTTCAGTGGAAGGGAGTGGACAGTGGAGTGCCTCAGGGATCTGTACTGGGACCCGTACTTTTCAATATATTTATAAATGATCTGGAAAGAAATACGACGAGTGAGATAATCAAATTTGCAGATGACACAAAATTGTTCAGAGTAGTTAAATCACAAGCAGATTGTGATAAATTGCAGGAAGACCTTGTGAGACTGGAAAATTGGGCATCCAAATGGCAGGTGAAATTTAATGTGGATAAGTGCAAGGTGATGCATATAGGGAAAAATAACCCATGCTATAATTACACAATGTTGGGTTCCATATTAGGTGCTACAACCCAAGAAAGAGATCTAGGTGTCATAGTGGATAACACATTGAAATCGTCGGTGCAGTGTGCTGCGGCAGTCAAAAAAGCAAACAGAATGTTGGGAATTATTAGAAAAGGAATGGTGAATAAAACGGAAAATGTCATAATGCCTCTGTATCGCTCCATGGTGAGACCGCACCTTGAATACTGTGTACAATTCTGGTCGCCGCATCTCAAAAAAGATATAATTGCGATGGAGAAGGTACAGAGAAGGGTGACCAAAATGATAAGGGGAATGGAACAACTCCCCTATGAGGAAAGACTAAAGAGGTTAGGACTTTTCAGCTTGGAGAAGAGACGACTGAGGGGGGATATGATAGAGGTGTTTAAAATCATGAGAGGTCTAGAACGGGTAGATGTGAATCGGTTATTTACTCTTTCGGATAGTAGAAAGACTAGGGGGCACTCCATGAAGTTAGCATGGGGCACATTTAAAACTAATCGGAGAAAGTTCTTTTTTACTCAACGCACAATTAAACTCTGGAATTTGTTGCCAGAGAATGTGGTTCGTGCAGTTAGTATAGCTGTGTTTAAAAAAGGATTGGATAAGTTCTTGGAGGAGAAGTCCATTACCTGCTATTAAGTTCACTTAGAGAATAGCCACTGCCATTAGCAATGGTTACATGGAATAGACTTAGTTTTTGGGTTCTTGCCAGGTTCTTATGGCCTGGATTGGCCACTGTTGGAAACAGGTTGCTGGGCTTGATGGACCCTTGGTCTGACCCAGTAAGGCATTTTCTTATGTTCTTATGTTCTTACTGGGCCACTATAGGTCTAGCAGGAGTTCAGGGCCCTGCCAAGTAGGGAACAAGAGTTCTCTTGCCCTGCTCCAAATTAAGGAGAAAGTATTATGTTATTATTATTATTATCAATTTTTTTCTTTTTCTAACTCCATATAGGGTTCAATTTTGGGATACGCCTCCCTTCAAAATTGATGTTCTTGGTGGTAGAAAAAGTGCAGTGCAAGTGCTGGTGTGACTGAGACTGTGATCCAGTCAGCAAGTTGCAATACCTTTTTACTATTATCATACTACTTATCATTTCTGTAGCGCCATCAGTGTATGCGGTGCTGCACAAATACACGTAACAGACAGTCCTTCCTCTGTGGAGCTTATAATCTGGTCAAGACTCAAAAATAAGACAAACAAAATTTGGGAAATTTATTTATAATAAAGAGGTTAACATCAACAACATTCTCATATCCATGTTATACTTGACATTATAAAACAAAATATATACCCCACACAAACTTAGATGATGGACTAAGTAGCTATACAAAAAGAATCCAATCTGTGAAAACTTATGTACCTGTAAATTCGTATATTGAACCTGAGAAAGCAATGCTAAATCGAATTACATAGTGTTATAATTTTTGGTCCAAAAAAAGTGTCTTTATTTTTCAAGAATTTTTTATAAATACAAAAGTCCTTAATGAGTGGACCCAGAAAATAATCACCAATTGTATGTAAAAAACATAAAAGTTTTTTATTTGTTTATTTACAATGTCTTATAGTCCGCATCTTCCTAAAACAATTTGTCCAGAGCGGATAACACAGTTTACTATCATAAAAATACTACGTACAATAAAAACATAAGACAGAATCTTAAAAACATCATACAGAGTTAAAACTAAAAAATAAAATAAGCTAGATATCATTCCTATTGTACTAACCAACTCAAGTATATGCCTTTTCAAACATTGCTTATATCTGCTTTCTAAATTTCTACTACTCCTGTATCTCCCTCATGTTATCTGGAAACTTATTCCATGCTGAAACCGCTGCATATGAAAAGCTCTGTACCTTGTTCACTCATATCTGAGGGAATCTGCAACAAAAGTGTACTTTCAGAGCACAAAGATCTTACAGGAGTGTAGCAGCTAACACTATTTTGTATTTCGTATTTTATTAAATTCTTAGCTGAATCAAGTTTGTCCTTAATGCATTCCATTTAGCTGGATATACAAAATATGTCCCAATATGAATCCATGTTTTGAGCAAACTCTGCATCAATGGATGTGCATCGTGGTCCACATCTATATCCATCTTCTGTTAATGATTTTGTATTCAACAGAATCTCTGGATAAAGGGCACAAGCAAAACGTTTAAAAAAAAAAAAAAAAAAAGGAAACAAGCTTGTCTACCAATCATATGATGACACTTGGCAAGATACAATAGGTCAAAATGCATATCCATCCAAATTACATCATACAGAAAGGAATTTTTAAAGAAACATACAAAGAAGGTTCAAATAAGAGCATTTCATTCTATCAGCTCATTCAGTTCATCTGAATGCAAAATAAAAATCCACTACGGTTGAACACAACTGCAGGAAAGAGACAATGGCAGGCAGAGACTGGGAGACTGGAGGCAGGCTGTAAGGGAACAGAAGAAACAAAAGGGGAAACAGACCCCAGAGTATGTTTTCATACTCTTGACACTTAGAGAAAGACCTCTCAGTTTGGAAAACAGAGCAATGCTACAAAGGAGACATCCAATGCAGTCAGCAGCAAAACTGCGAGCAAAAGCACAAAAAATTTGTGGAGCAGCTGTTTCAGAGTTGCTGAGAAGAGCAGCTCATCAGATTGACTCATAGGAAGCAAGCCACATGACCAGTGATAAGGGATTTTTCACAGAAATCGGCTAAAGGACAAAAATACAAGTTTTCCTCCCAGATGAGAAAGGCAATAGCAGTAGAGAAAACTGGAAAGAGGTAGCCGAATTGCACCACAACCGCCAGAAGTAGGTGCAAAAATAACCTGTATGGCCAGACTTAGAGGGAGACCTTCTGTTTGTGATGTGCCTAACCAGTAATGGCCTAACTGTGTGCTTCCAAGGAAACATGCAAAATTCAGAAGAGGGCAAATGCCCTAGCCGAGGGAATCCCAGATGACTAACTATACAATCTCATCAATGGAAACAAGAAAGATAAAACAACTATTCAACCCCATCACCAGAAGTATATTCAGATACCAACCTTACCAACAAATTCTGGGGAGAGACAGTGTCACAGCCAACTACTTACAGAACATATTGGGGTAGATTTTTAAAAACGCCGCGTTCGCGTACTTTTGTTCGCGCTCCAGGCGCAAACAAAGGTATGCTGGATTTTAGTAGATACGCGCGTAGCCGCGCGTATCTGCTAAAATCCAGGATCGGTGCACGCAAGGCTGCCAATTTTGGGCAGCCGGCGCACGCCGAGCCACGCAGCCTGCCTCCGTTCCCTCCGAGGCCGCTCCGAAATCGGAGCGGCCTCGGAGGGAACTCTCTTTCGCCCTCCCCTCACCTTCCCCTCCCTTCCTCTACCTAACCCACCCCCCCGGCCCTATCTAACCCCCCCCCTACCTTTGTCCGGGGATTTACGCCTCCCGGAGGGAGAAGTAAATCCCCGCGCGCCAGCAGGCCGCTAGCGCGCCGAGACGCGACCCGGGGGCGGTTCCGGAGGGTGCGGCCACGCCCCCGGACCGCCCCGGGCCGAATCCACGCCCCCGGGCCCGCCCCCGAAACGCCGCGTCCCGCCCCCAAAACACCGCGTCGATCGGCCCCGCCCCCGACAAAAATCCCCGGGACTTACGCGAGTCCCGGGGCTCTGCGCGCGCCGGCAGGCCTATGGAAAATAGGTGCGCCGGCGCGCAAGGCCCTGCTCACGTAAATCCGGGCGGATTTACGCAAGCAGGGCTTTTAAAATCCGCCCCATTACCATTAGTAGCAACTGAGGCTACACCATACAAAATGTGGTCTGGTGTGAAGACTAACATATGTCACCTAATTGTTCTTGGCTGCAAAGCCTATGGGCACTTCCCAAGCGAGAAGAGCTCAAAACTGAGGGGAAAAGCTAATCAGGATATGTTGGTGGTGCAAAGTAACAGATACTGGATTCTTAATATTAGAGCCTGCAAGATGAAAATAAGCCATAACGTGTACTTCAATGAGACAATCTCACTAAACCTTTTAACACCAACAAGCCCTGAAGGGACAATATCTGTGAGTATCATGACCGAAGTGGACCAAGACAAAACTGTAGAGCAACCAGTCAAAGATGAAAGATGCCTCAGAAAATCCTGATATTGAAAAGGCAAAACCCAGAGAGCAGCCTGAACTTTGAAGGTCACATCAGACAATAACAGAGAAATGTGATGGCAGAAAAAGACCATACAACCTATCTAGTCTGCCCATCCACATCAACTGCTCATCTCTATGATCCCTATTATTCCCTCATGCCCTCTATGCTTATTCCATGCTTTCTTGAATTCAGAAATTGTCTTTTTCTACCATCTTCGCTGGAAGACTTTACCATGCATCTATCATCCTCTCTGTAAAGAAATATTTCCTTAGATTACTCCTAAGTCTACTCCTTTCACTCTTAGCTCATGATCTTTTGTTTTAGAGACTCTTTTTCCATTGAAAGAGGCCTGCTTCCTGTGGGTTGAGACGTCTGAGGTATTTAAATTTCTCTATCATATCTTTCCTATCTTTCCCTTCTTCTAGGGTATATATGTTTAGATCTTTAAGTCTGACACCATTTGCTTTACAGTGAAGACCGCTGACCATTTTAGTAACCATTCTTGACTCCATCCGGTTTATAACCTTTTGAATGTGCGTATACAGTATTCCAAATAAGGTCTCACGAGGGGCATTATCGCCTTCCTTTTTCTGCTGACCATTCCTCTCCCTAGGCAGCTGAGCAGCTTTCTGGCTTTATCCACCTGTTTGGCCATTTTAAGATCATCAGGTACGATCACCCCCACTCTTGTTCTGTACTTTAGAAGAATTTAATCCACTATACTGTATCACTTTCATGGGTTTTTGCAGCCCAAATGCATGATTATGCAGTTTTTAGAATTAAATCTTAGCTGCCAGACTCTAGACTCTTTCTCAGGCTTCACTAGATTCCTCCTCATGTTTTCTACACCTTCTTGGGCATCTGCCCTGTTGCAGATTTTAGTATCATCTAAAAAAAGACAAACCTTTCCTGATAGTTCTTCCTTAATATTGCTTACAAAAATGTTGAAGGAACCAGCCTAAAGGTCAATCCCTGCGGCACACGCTAGTAACACCCCTCTCCTTGGAGTGAACTCCATTTACCACTACCCTTTGTTGCCTTCCACTCAACCGGTTTCTAACCCAATAAATCACTTTAGGACACATACCAAGAATGTTCAGTTTATTTATAGGTCGCCTATATGGGAACTATGTCAAAGGCCTTAGTGAAATCCAAGTATATTACATCTAGTGCTCTCCTCTGATCCAACTATCTGGTTATCCAATTTAAAAAACTGATCTAACAAGACCTACATCTTGTAAAACCAGGCTGCCTCCGATCTTGTAATCCGTTGAGATTCCAGAAACTGCACTATGTTTTGTTTTAAAATCTATTCCATTAATTTACTCACCACAGAGGTCAAACTGATCAATTTACAGTTCCCAGCCTCCTTCTTACATTCCCTTTTGTGAAGAGGAACCATATCCAGACATAGAGGGGCAGATTTTAAAAGCCCTATGCGCGCCAAGCCTATTTTGCATAGGCCCGGTGATGCGCGCATGTCCCAGGGCTGCGGGGAGGGGGCGGGACCGAGGCCTCCGGCACAGCGGCCATGCCGGGGGATTGCGCGCCGGCACTTGGCCGGCGCGCGCAACCTACGCCTGCCCAGAGGCAGGCGCAACTTCCAAAATAAAGGTTGGGGGGGGGGGAATTTAGGTAGGGCTGGGGAGTGGGTTAGGTATGAGAACGGAGGGGAAGGTGGGGGGAGCGGAATGAAAGTTCCCTCCGAGGCCGCTCCGATTTCGGAGCGGCCTCGGAGGGAACAGGGAAAGCCATCGGGGCTCTCCTAGGGCTCAGCGCGCGCAAGGTGCACAAGTCTGCACCCCTTTGCGTGCGCCGACCCCGGATTTTATAACATGCACGCGGCTGCGCACGCATGTTATAAAATCGGGCGTAGATTTGTGCGCGCGGGTTGCGTGCACAAATCTACGCCCGCGCGTAGGTACTAAAATCTGGCCCAGAGTCTTTTTAGACTTAGCTTAGGATGTTAAGATCAATACTTGATTTTTCATTGTTTAGGGTGATTGTTCAGATTTTGGTATGTCCTTTATTTGATTATTACAATGCCTTACTAATAGGGCCCTCAAATAAGAATATTCATCGACTGTAAATGGTTCAAAATATGCATCCCGGTTGATTTATACGAATCCTAGAAGAATGAGCGCTGTACCTCTTTTACAGCAATTAGATTGGCTGCCAGTAGAAAAGTATGCTCAGTTTAAAGTTTTGACCGTGATGTTTAAGGCAGTACATGGGGTTAGGGCAAAGTATTTACAGGTGGGTATTAGGCGTTATGTCCCTGGTTGTAATTTGCGCTCTCAGAATGAGGTTTTTTGTTTGGTCCCTTGCAGGTAGGAAGTGAGTAAGATGGCTCATCGGAAAAGGATGTTTTAGTTCGGGGGGGCCAGATCAATGGGATTCAGTCCCCCAGGAAGCAAGATTGGAAACAAATCATTTAGCCTTCAGGAAGGAAATAAAAGCTTGGCTATTTTAATTATGAGCTTATGAAGAGCTGAAGTTCATACTGGGGGTTATTGTTTTATTTACTTACTAGCCGTTAAGCCCGTAACAACAGGCTACATTAAAACATTTTTTCGGTCCGCTTTCGGACACTGCACCCATCTACACTTCTTTTCCCTCACTCCCCCTTCCCCTTGCTCATTCACCTCAAGTCACTCACCCCCCCTTCCCTCCCCTGCCCCCACTCAAACTCCCTTCCCTCACTCTCACCTCCTCCCTCATTCTCCCACTCCCTCCCCTCACTCTCACCTCCCCCTCATCCTCCCACACTCCCTCTCCTCACTCTCACCTCCCCCTCATCCTCCATCCCACTCCCACTCCCTCCCCTTCCCTCACTCTCACCTCCCCCCTCATTCTCCCTCCCACTCCCATTCCCTCCCCTTCCCTCACTCTCACCTCCCCTTCCCTTAGTCACTCCCCACCCTCTCTCAATCCCATCCCTCACTCTCATCCCCTCCCAGCTCATCCACACTCCCTTCCCACTCCCTCTTTTTCTCTTCTGCACAACGTCTTACCCTTCCCATTTACTCACTCATCCCTTTTCCTTCCATCCCCTCATCTTCCCTTTCCTTCCACTATCACCTCATCCACAACCTCTTCCCTCTCCCTCAGCCCTCCTCCCCTCCCTCTTTTTCTCTTCTACAAGGCCGGCTGGGAGGGACCAGGCTAAAGGAGGAGGCATTTGCTGACGGAACTGCAGCATGTTAACAGCCTGAGCCTGTCCCTCCGTCGCCGTCCCTATTTCCTACTCCCTCCCCCCTTCCCCGGCAACGGAGGGCCAGGCTCAGGCTGTTAACATGTCTGAGGAGCCTTTTCTCTGAGCGCCTGACCACCGCGCTGGT
This sequence comes from Rhinatrema bivittatum, assembly GCF_901001135.1. Classification (NCBI taxonomy): domain Eukaryota; kingdom Metazoa; phylum Chordata; class Amphibia; order Gymnophiona; family Rhinatrematidae; genus Rhinatrema; species Rhinatrema bivittatum. Next base: position 291,780,803 of record NC_042617.1, on the reverse strand, counting down.
TGCTTGCCCGCCTGTCGCTCAGCTTTCACCGCCGCTGCTCCTCCATGCCGCATCCGCCGCTCTCTGTTGCTGGCCCGACCGATGCTGACATACCACCGCCACTGCCTCAAAACGCCGTGTCCGCCGCTCAGACCGACGTGCTCTCTCGCGGCACGTCGGGCAGAGTTCTTTGTGCCGCGCATGCGCAGTAGAGCTGCTCCCTACTGCCCATTTGCGGCACGTCGGTCAAGCCTCATTTATCTAGTGCAGAGCTTTCCAAACTTTTCATGTTGGTGACACACTTTTTAGACAAACATAATTTCACGACACGGTAATTCAGTCTACTAGTAAACCAGAGGTTAAAGGTTAAACGAACGAAACATATTTCGACAATTTATGTATGTTTCCTTAAATATATACATAAATAAAATGTTTCACGACACAACCTATCTCATGAAAACCTTAAATTTATATTAAAAATATATATTCCAAGATTCATGTTATTGTTATAATTTATGAGAAACAATAATAAAACAAATTGTCTGTCCCCCACACACTCATCTCTCTCCTCCCCCCAGCACATGTCTGGCCCCCACACTCATGTACCTCATCTTTTTGATTGTTGCCAGTTAAGTGCTTCACTCCCTTCCATGATCACCAGACACTGCTGCTTGCAGTCAGTACTCTTCATGGCCAGGCCTCATCGGCAGCAGCAGCCAATGCAAGGATGGCTGGGCTCGTTCCACCCACCAAGCCCCCCAAAAAAACGTGATTGACAGCAAAAATCACCCAATAATAAGCAACCCATAAACTGAAAAAAAAAAGTGAATCTCTAGGGAAAAAAAAGCCCAAACTCGCATCACAGTTGACCGGGCTTGCGCGACACACCTGCACACTGCAGGCGACACACTAACGTGTCCCGACACACAGTTTGGAAAGCTCTGATCTAGTGGATAAACAATTGATTCATTATTTTATTGTATGATGTTATGTATTTATTGTATGAATGTTATCCACCACTTTGGCCAGATTTGTTCTAATTTAGCAGTTTAAAAATTGATAAATAAATATCTGTCCATCTCCAGACTCTAAATGTCTATTAAGCAATTCTGCATTCTCTTTGTCAGCCTCTACATATTTCTCATCTTCATCTCTATGTCTCACAATATCACTTCTGCACATTTTTTCTATCACTATCATAAAAGGTCTTGAACCTGAATGTGTTACTCTCGCTGATGTATAGAGAGCTGTAATATGGGTAGCCTGGACCAACTCTTCTCCCTGCACCCTCCCTCTCACACTTTCAATAATAATACACACACCTCCAACTGGGATCAAACAGGCCGCAGCTTTATTAAACAATAAATCAGGTGCCCGAGCTCTAGTAAACTTATATATATACATAGGCCTCATTATGCACCCGCCACGCGACAGCAAGGTGCACATGTCCAGGCCCGTCAGCCTTGTACAATAACATAAGCCATTTTCACCCACAACCCCCGCCACCTCCCAGCAAGGAGTCGTGAAAATAAGCCTCCGCCACCAGCCAGCAAGAAGCATCCCGCAGGACAACTGCACCCAATTGTCCTGCCTGCAGTTTGGATCTGACACCTGTCAGATCGTCATACCATACCAGACCACGCTGACATCTGATTGGCTAGGGCAACCCGCCCCCCCCCCCTCTCCCCGCTCAAGCTGTGACAACACAGCCTCGAACAAACTCATACCCCAGATACAACAATACATATGAGGGCAGGTAAATGGGGCTGACTGTTGCTCCCTCTGCAAGTCCCCCTATCGGCTCCTCCCCCCTGGGCAGCCCGGGAACAAGGGCACTAATAGGTTCCTGTGTCTCTCCCCTGAGGTTTGAATTCAAACCTCGCCGTGCCTGTCAGCCAATGGGTTGACAAGCTGGGCGCTGAAACCCCTCCTTCAGCGCCCAGAAGTCCACCCCTCCCTTCTCGGGTGCCAGCACGAATCGTGCCTGGTGCCCATATTACTCCGGACATCCCAATATCCTATCGGGGTGCCCTTCTCTTACCAAGATGGAAAAATCATTATCTCAATCAATACCTCAATATGGTAACTTTTCTATTGAGACCATGAATACATTTGAAGATTATGGAAGTTGCTTAATAAATTTAGAGTCTACTGCTTCATCCTTAATTTCTCAAGTTACAACCGCTCAATCATGCGGAACTTCCTTTATTAAGGATACTTTATATTCAAATCTGTTTTTTATTAAATTTTAATATATTGTACCATAATAGCCAAAGGATGCACATGAAGATGGTGTATTCTTCTCACCTTCAAGTGCGAACAATAGACACGTTAAAAGGTAATAAACAATCAGCATGTCCTCGAGGGAGACGCCGCCGATCCTCCGTGCCTGGCTCTGCCCCCTAGGTGCGCGGGCGTGCACAGGGGTTCAGTATTTAAAGGGGCCAGCGCAGGAAGACGGAGGACAGCCCAGAGATGATGTCAGACGCTGCAGGGGTATTTAAACCCTGCATCTAGCCCTATGCCTTGCAACATCTATGCCCTATGCCTGAAGATCAAGCAGGCGAAGGACCAGGCAGGCTGAAGAGGCAATGCTGAGGACGAGGCAGGCTGACAAGGCAAAGCTGAAGACCAGGTAGGCCGACTAGGCAAGTCAGAGGACCAGGCAGGCTGACGAGGCAAAGCTGAGGACCAGGCAGGCCGATGAGGCAAGGCAGAAGACGAAGGGACCTGTTTGCTGAGGTGCTGGTCGGTAGTGAGGTTGGGCTTTAAATACCCAGCCATGACATCATCTGCTTGCGCCTGTTGCGAGGGTTCCTGCTATGGGACTCACATAGAAGGGCATGCACTGTGCAAGCTGTTGCGTCCGTCGGTGCTAGATGGCTTCGCCCTGTTTGCCTCACCTTATTCACGGCTCCTCCCGCTTACTTAGGAAAGATGGCTACCGCAGCATCTACAAGCCGACCTCTCCAGTGTCCCAGGAACGGCTATAGTACAGCCTCCCACCATTGCTCCTCCCAGGTACCTACTAGGGTGCGCGCGTGCGCACAACCCACGTCTTTATACCACCCTTGGCGCGAACCTCGAGGGCGTTCCCTCATGCTGACGTCATGCCATCCGGGTATATTACCTTCACTAGTTTGCTAGCTCATTGAGTTAGCAAGGACTCGAATTCGTTCTTGTCTACGTTACTCTGCCGCTTCCGTGCTGCCGCTGGAAGCTCTCTCTCTGCTCTTCGGGGTAACTGCTAACCTGGGTACCTGCTCCTCGGGGGCCCTCTGCTTTATTTCAGGTGCCTTACAGGGAACAGGTACTCGCTCCTCGAGGGCCTGCTCTCCCTGCCTCGGTGCCTGTACCTTCTGCAACATACCTGGTGGAATTGCATACCAACAGCAAATACCTAGTGAGTACTCTAATGCTCAGTCTATCTCATCCACAGTATCTCCTAGCTGGGAAACCTGCTGCGGAACCTCCTATCATCATCAAGGAGCGAAGGGCTCCCTCTGCCGAGGTCCCTGAAACTGCAACTACCAGACTGCCTTACTACTGTCACCTCTGGTGGCTCTCTTCAAGCTGTTTAATAAAGAACTAACTGTGTTTTGTGCATTACGAGTCTAGCCCAGTACTGTGGCTCCTCACGGGGCTCCTCCCCATGGGCATGGTCACCTCCCACAGCACCCAAGGATCCACCAAAACACACTTAACCATAACACATGCGTACCTGGGGGAGTGAAGCACCTGAAGATGTCAGTGGCATCCAGGCAGTGGCAGTGAGTGAAACTGCTCATGGGGCCTGTTGCGTTTGTGCCTATTCTCGCCCTCACTCCACCCTCTCTACCTTTGTGGCGACTCCCTTCGGCTCAGGCAGACAGATGCATCCGTGGCTTCTCCCCACCTCTTGGTCCCGGAGTCCCCGGGCTGGCTTGAAGCTGTGGATCCGCCATGTTCCTGATGATGTAAGGGCGCGCGCGCGCTCCAGACTTTATACCAGCAAGGGCGCGAACCTCAGGGACGTCCCCCGTAGTGACGTCATCCATTTTCAATTTAAAAGGTCTTTGTTTGCTAACTACAAACAAGTTAGCAAGGAACTCCAAAGGGACTTGCTTCGGCAGTCCACACTACTTGCAACTACGTTCCGAGTTAGCAAGGGGAAGTCTTTCTCCATTGCTCGGCCTTTTCAAACTTACCAGGAGTACCCGCTCCTCGGGGGCTCCGCTCTCTCTCTTCTTGATTTCAGATTGTTGGACGGGATCCAGTACTCGCTCCTCGAGGGCCTACGTTCCCAAAGACTCAGAAGACTCCTATTGCCTGGAGGCGATCGCAGACGTGAACACAGTGAGTCCTATTACAGACAGGAATCAGTACTCGCTCCACGAGGACCCTTGTTTCTAATCTCTAAGGCTCCCTTCAGTCTAAGATGTTATCGCAGGTACGGAGATCGTGAGTTACCATTGCAGATTGCAGATTTCAGATAGGTATTAGGAACATAGGCCCTCGCTAAAAGAGGGCCTATGTTCCTAATACCTTTCTCAGACTCTCTTCTTCCTCAGAAGATATCGCATACCTATATCTTATGGATTACTATTACAGATTAACAGATAGGAACCGGTACTTGCTCCACGAGGACCTACATTCCTAAATCTCTTCTAGCCTCTCTTCTATTCCAGAAGCCATCCCATACACAGTTATGAGTTCTATTTCAGACTGCCTATATGAACCAGTACTTGCCTGTGGCTCCTGTTCCTGAATACTGAAGACTCTCTGTTGCATAAGAAGACATTACAGATATCTACAATTGTGAGTGTATCATCTACCACTGGTTATGCCCAGCATACCCTGTCTACTCACTACCTATAGTCTCTCCTTACAGCTCAGCAACTCAGAGATCGTAGTTCCAGTATCAGAGGGACTTCAGCCCTGCCAGGCACATCAACTCACTACTGCCACCTTTGGTGGTTCTACTTCCAGTCTAATAAAGAACTATCTGTGTTTGTCTCAATAATCCAGCCTAACCAGTGGTCCCTCTCAGGATCTCCACTTGAGGGCGCTGTCATCTGCCATCGGCCCAGGGATTCACTATTTCTACTAAGTGTTACTCCTCTCTTTGCGGAAGCTGATCCATATCAGATAGCTATCTCCCCGTGGGGTTCATACAGGTTGCTGGCTCATCTTTCTATAGGAACAAAGCATAACAGTTGCTACTCCTTAGCAAGATCCGTAACAGATTGCTAAACTCCTCCTCCTATAGGAGCCAAGCCTATCAGACTGCTATCTCCTTCCCTTGGGAGGAGCTGATCAATACCAGATCGCTCACTCTGCCCTCCTGGCGGGGTAAGCGCTAGCAGATTGCTAACTCACTGGAGACATAGAATCTCATCCTGACTTTGTAGTACTGTAACAATGGCTTCATTAGGGGAAAGAGGGAATCCCCCGTTATCAACAAATTCCTCATATGCTGCCCCTAAAGATTGTAATATTTTGCCACCCAGTATCTTATAAAATTCTGCAGTATATCCATCTGGTCCCAGGGTCTTCATCAATTTAGCTTGTACCTCTTGTACATGTATGGGGGCATTTAAACGCTCTAGCCGATCTGTAGTTAATCTGGGCAGACTCACTGTATCTAAATACTGTCTCACCTCTTCTCTATTCACCGTTTATGCCATATATAGAGAGAGAGTGATAACAATTCTTAAATTAGCAGCAATTTCTTTACCTGAATTCACAACTCTTCCCATATTGTCTTTCATAGCCACGATATAATTGTGTCCTTTCCAATTTCTCGCTACATGTGCCAGAAATTTTCCTGATTTGTTACTGTGATGGAAAAATGTGCTCTTTATAGTAGATTAAATTTGTGCAATGTTCTCTCAGCCTAGCTTGATGTTACCCAGGTAGAGAGTCCATCAAGCTAGGTTGAGAGAACATTGCACAAATCTAATCTTTGGGTGAGTTTCCTCACTCCGAAGGTCATCAAATCCTCATAAGAGAGCACTGTTCTGTTTGTACGTCTCAGTTTGAATGTCAAAGTGGCCCCTAAACCCTACACTAATACCTAAACCTCACCTCAAGTGACTAGGTGGGCCTCCCATAGAGATATAAATACCTATCTAGTGTTGGCACATTATGCCTAGTCTTTCTCTCTCTCTCTCTCTTCCCCCCTGTGGTGGTAGGAGGGCCCTATCACAAGGCATTTACACAAATGAAAATAATTTTTAGCTGAAAACTTAGGTCTTTAAGATTGGCTGAAAATAGGCACCTAGCTTATGCACCTAATTTAAGATCCTAAATTTAGGAGCTCAACTTTTTTTTAATATCAGTCCCTTTATGAATATCTTCCATTAAATTGATATTCATTTCTTCTGCCTATGATGGAAATCTGTATATTACACCAATATAAATAGATATTCCATTCCCTTTTTTCAGATTAACCCACAATGCCTCGTCCTTACTTTTTAAACTCTGCATTTCTGTTGCTTTAATTTTATTTTTTTAATACATAGTGCCACTCCCTCTCCCTTTCTTCCTACCCTGCTTAGTATAACTTTATCCCAGTTGTGTTTTTCCATGTATCACTTCTCCATGATAGCCACTGCATCCAAGTCAACCTCTTCTATGAATGCATCTAGATCTGGGACTTTTATTTCCCATAAAGCATTTCCAGTATGAACATTAGTATACATAATTTTCCAGATGTTGCCCTTTTTTTCCCATTTCTCTATTTTACTTATCTCAGGGCTTTGTTCACCCATCCCCAACAAACCTAATTTAAAACCCTCCTCAGTAGGTTTGCCAATCTGTTCTAGAAGATGCTGTGCCCCTTTTCTGACAGGAGACCCCATCTTTGCTCACCAATCCTTAAAACATCATTCCATGCTCCAGGAAGCCAAAATGCTCGTTGATACCATTTACATATCCATAAATTCATCTCCAGAATGAGACCTTCTCTGCCTGAGCCTTTATACTTGACTAGAAAGATTGAGAATACAATCTATGCACCTATATGCTTTACCCTCTTTCTTAGAGCCATGATATCATTTTCTATATGTTCTGTATGGTACTTATCAGTCTCATTCATGCCAGCATGGATGAGCAGCATCCGATAGTAGTTAGTAGGCTTGAGGATTTTCGGCAATCTCTCTGTAATGTCTCAGATTTTGGCACCTGGCAAACAGCACACTTCCTGAGGCAACATATTTGGTCAGCCGATGGATGCCTCTGTGCCCCTCAGAAGTGAGTCACCAATCACCACTACCCTCCGCCTCCTAGTTGCAGTGGTTGTTGAGCCTTTCAGCTTTGGGTTTGTAAGTTTTGATTCCTCCTCATCCTGGGGTGGTTTCTCCTCTTTCACTTCCAAGGCTGCATACTGATTCTTTAGCTCAAAGAAGATTGGAATGGTGTGTAGGGTCCAATGGCTGTAGTAACCTCAGTCCAGCTGTCATCTTGTGATCCAGCGTCATCTTCCCCTCTGCTTGGGTTTTCCATCTGTGACACTTTATTAAGCATTTCATCAATGTAGTCCTCATTCTTCCGGATGCTTCTCAGTCTTGCCACCTCCTCTTTAAATTTTGCCACTTGTTTCCTGAAGGAGTCGATCTGAAGACATATTTCACAGTGAGCTAGTTCTTCAGTATAGATCAGGATAGCCATCTAAACAGCAGAAGTGGTAACAGTGGCAATAACTTTGAAGATATAATTTTTCCTGGCCATTCTTCTGCTGAATATACCATCCCAGAGGATCTCCTAGATGGTGCACATTCATGAGACACTGGAACCATCCTCCTGGGAAGACATTGAAAAACTGTCTGGGGATGAGGCCAACAAATGGGAGAGGCACAGGAAGAAATATTCTCCATAACAATAAGACCTAGAGACTTACATAGTTGATGCCAAGTAGTAAGATAGTCAAAGGAAAATAGACATTTAGAGGGTAATTTTATAATAGCTCACATCATGGTAAAGCCACATGTTCATTGTATACACAGAGTTTACAGAGTATTTTCAAAGCGAACTTACATAATTTCGCTTTGAAAATCCTTCAGTAATTCCTTGCACAAAGTTACATCTCCTCTTTGCAGGGCATAACTTGTGCAGATTAATTTATGGGTGTACTCTTTAAAATCAAAAGGTTTATTTTTATGGATACTTGCAAATCCAACACTACGTACATTATTTATCATGGGATAGCATTCAGTTGGGGGACTTTCAACTCTTAGAAGAGCTTTTAAGCAGGGTGAATGGTAAATGACACTCGTGTGCACAATATTTTAAAGCTCTCCTGGTATTACCACATGGGACAGACTGTCAGGATCTTTTGGAACGCTGGAACCACATTCCCTTTGTTACCTTAACTTATCCTGAGTTACAGAAATTTTTTGAGCTCATAAATTTGATTTCCGAAAGTGTGCCCTTGATGGAAACAATTTAAGTTTTTACATCAGGCTTATCTTTCACAAGCAAGGGCATTTCAGATGGGCATAATCCCTTCTCAAACTTGTATTAAATGTACACTATTTTTGGTCCTGTTCGATCGTCCAACAATTTTGGGTGGATAATGGTAAATTTATTTCTCTGATGTGGGGGTCAGATGTTCCAATGAACCCAGGATATGGTTGTTTGGTTTATATGAGGGGATGGTGCCTGGTTTGATTAAATCACAGCAATCTTTTTTGGATAGGGTTTCTTTAGTAGCTAAGCGAGAATTTCTATCCAGTTGGACTAATGAGTTCCCCATTCCTGCTAGCACAATGGAAACAACGCATCCACAAGCTATTGAGTTTGGAGTATTTATCGGCTAAAAAGTGTTCCACGAAAAAATATGACCAAATGATGGAAATTTGGGGGGATTATGTGCAATCTTTACCTTCTTTGACTAAAGTGTTACTGTTTGAATTATGACTTATCATCTTGTGGTGTTTTCCTATTTTCTCTTATGTATTATTTATATCATATTTATATCATGATCATTAGTTATCATCTGCCACTCAGATTGCCAGCTTGAAGATTTGACTGGGACCCTGAAACGCCAAAATAAATATTAAATGTCAACTGCTAAGGATTCTGTGGGCTGAGGGCTAAAGGGGGAAAATTAAGGCAGTGCTCAACAATATTTAGTATCATGCCTGCCTTTGTTATTTTTAATTGCATTTGGTTTCACTGTGATTATATTCTCTTTCATTTTGTTTACTTCACTTTTCTTGCATTTGTTGTTGCCCTTTGCCAATAAACATTATTGATACAAAAAAATCAAAAGATATCTGTGTAAGTCACAACTCCGCCCCAAATCTGCCACCTGAATCACTTCAGTGTGCATAAAAGAAAGTATGAAATCGTGTTACCTATGTACTTTACATGCATGTGCCACTTACACACATAAAACAGGTTTATTTACACTTAAGTCATTTTGAAAATCAAGGCTTTAAAGTCAAATGCAATGTTGAAGAAAAACTGGAACATTACAAGGCCAGACTAGAAGTCAAAAGATACTCATAGATTTCTTCCTGGTGTTGCGGCCAGTAAAGGCATACAAGTACAGCACCTAGATGTAAAGACAACCTTCGTGTATGAAGGCATCAGCAAAGACCTGTACATAGAGCAATTATCTGAGCTTGTAGATCTGGAAGGCAAGTGTTATGACCGTCGGTCACAGACGGCTGCGACCGCTTCTACTTACATCATGTGCTGCCCTTCTCCCCTCTCCGGGCCTGCTCGCAGCAGGGCTAGCCTCTACCGTTGCATATCTCAAAGTTCCTCATGGCAGCCGGGACACCGCTGCCACCCATGCCAATTCTGGGCCTTCCTAGGCGCGCGCGCGCCACCGGGCCCTCCTTTGAAGACACAACGGCGGGAATCTCAGGGGTGTCCCCGACTGATGACATCGCTTGGTCAGGTTCTTAAGCACCGCCTTCGCCCCTTGCAAAATTGCCGTGCCCATGCTCTCTCCAGATCCTTCGTTGCAGAGGATGTTCCCGATACCCCACGGCACATAATTGACCTGCTAAGGTCATCCTGTCCGCCACTTTTCCAGTGCAACCTGGGAAGACGGTAGTTTCTCACCAATTACGACGGAGGGTTCTTCGATGGGCTTATGACTCCTTGACTGCAGGACATCCGGGCCAGTCTAGAACTCTCTCCACACTTCAGCGGTATTATTGGTGGCCTACCATGAGAAAGGACACACAGGCTTACGTAGAGTCCTGTCCCACTTGTGCCCGTCATAAGCCTCCTGTGGGAAGACCATGGGGACTCTTGCAACCGCTGCCTATTTCGAATGAGCCATGGACCCACATTGCGACGGACTTCATAGTGGACCTGCCTGTCTCCAGTGGCCACAACACCATCTGGGTCACTGTCGACTGTTTTTCAAAAATGGCCCACTTCATGGCTCTACCCGGTCTCCCTTCAGCACCACAGCTTGCTAAGTTATTCATCCAACACGTATTCTGGCTCCACAGCCTCCCTAAACATATCCTCTCGGACTGTGTAGTTCAATTCACTGCACGCTTTTGGAGGTCTCTCTGCAAAAAATTCAACATCTCGTTAGATTTCACCTTGGCTTACCATCCCCAAGCTAATGGACAAACAGAAAGGACTAATAGAACCTTGAAGCAATTCTTGCAGGCCTACATGAGTCTACAGCAGGATGATTGGGCTGACCTCCTTCCTTGGACGGAGTACACTCTAAACTCTCATCAGTCTGCTTCCACTGGTTCGTCTCCCTTCCAGGTGATCTATGGACATCAGCCTCTGCCACTGCTTCCGCTCCCACTGTTTGTACCTTCTCCAGCGGCACAGTCAACCACCCAGGAGTTGCATCAATTGTGGAACAGTACTCAGCAACTGCTCCAGCAGGCTGCTCAAAGATTAAAAAGGTTCTTTGATGCACATCATCGTGAAGCACTCCAGTTCAAACCAGGCAATAAAGTGTGGCTCAGCACCCAGTTTATCTGACTTAAGCTGCCCTTGGCTCACTTCGCTCCCAGGTATATTGGTCCCTTTCCTGTGCTCCGCCATCTGGGTCCAGTCACCTACATACTCCAGCTGCCTTCCTCGCTCAAAATCCACAACGCCTTCCATATTTCTCTACTAAAACCTTTGGTACTGTCCGGCTTCTCTAAAAAACCACCGGAGCCTCAACCACTGTCCTCGGAAGTAGACATCACATATCAAGTCTGAGATATCCTGGACGTAAGGAAACATGATAGAAAGTAGGAATATCTCCTTTCATGGGAGGGCTTTGGACCTGAGGAGAACAGTTGGGAACCTGCCGCCAATTCCTGGACAAAGACCTTATCCTGCAGTTCCATGCCACACATCCTCGAAAGCCCAAACCCCTGGGGGGGAGTCTTAAGAGGAGAGGATACTGTTATGACTGTCGGTCGCAGATGGCTGCGACCGCTTCTACTTACATCATGTGCTGCCCTTCTCCCCCTCCGGGCCTGCTCGCAGCGGAGGCTAGCCTCTACTGCTGCATACCTCAAAGTTCTTCGTGGCAGCCGGGATGCCGCCGCCACCCATGCCGACTCTAGGCCTTCCTAGATGCGTGCGCGCCACCAGGCCCTCCTTTCAAGATGCCACGGTGGGAACCTAGGGGCGTCCCTGACTGATGACATCACTTGGTCAGGGTTCTTAAACACCGCCTTCGCCCCTTGCTAACTGTCTTGGCAACGGGTTCCATCGCTACTGGTGCTTGCTCCTGTCTCCTCGAACCCGTGGTGGCTGTCTCTGTTCTACCTTGGACTCTGGACTCTGGCTCGGGTACCCGCTTCTTGGGGGTCTGCTCGCTCTCCTATCAGAGACCTGGTCTCCAGGCTTCCCCCGCTCCTCGGGCTAGCCCTGTGCCTTCCAGAGGTCCTATCGGCCGGCCTCCCCACTCCTCAGGGTTGCCTCTCAGAACTGCCTCACTACTTTGGAGACTCAACTCCGCGCTCCCTCGCTCCTCGGGGCAGTGCCTACGTTCTACACCGGTGACTGTCTGTGCTTTCCTACTCCTCGGGGTACTGCCTACGTTCTACACCAGTGATTGCCTGTGCTTCCCCACTCCTCAGGGCAGTGACTTCGTTTTACACTTGTGACTGTAATTACAGCTCCCCACTTCTTGGGGTGGTGTCTCTGTTCCTCTACCAGAGGTTCCTTTCTGCGCCCCACTCCTCGGGGTTGCTTACGTCATTGCCTGGAAACTCGACCCGGGCTACCCCGCTCCACAGGATAGCCTAAGTCATCTCATCAGTGCCTTCCTCGCTATGCAGCTCCACCCCTCGGGGCTGCCTCTGCGGCATACCTCCTGAACTTCCTGCCTCGCGCTCCCCAGTCCTTGGGCCTGCCTAGCGCCGGTCTCTCGGAGGTCCCTGCTCTGGCACTTGCTCTCCAGCCCAGCCTGTATTCTGTGGAGTCCCTCTGCATTGTGTCTCTCATCCCGCTCCTCAGGACCTCCCCACAGACTTGTCTCCACAAGCTCCTGCTGCTCCTGACCTCGCCTCCTGATGGTGAGGACCTGTGGGGCTCCTCCCCACAGATGATATCAACCCTCATCTCGGGCTAAGGGTCCACGAAACCCACGAATCCTAACAGCAGAATCTAGTATGCAGGCTTCAAAAGAACATTTATAGTGTCAAGTAGGCTGCCTGGAATGAGAGAGTCAACCATGTCCTCATGCAAGGAGCAATTATAAGAAGCAAGAAAGACACTTGTCCTTACTTCAAAGAGAAGGACAACAGATGGACCAACATCCTAGTTTACGTGGACAATATTCTTGTTACGGGACCAGGCTGTGCCCTGGTCCCTCCTCCTACCTCGGGGCCGGCCCGGCCCACGCGGACTCTTCCCAGGCAGTCTAGGCCTGTATTGCAGCCTGCCGCAGCGTCTCCTCTGCGAGGGAGACGCCGCCGATTCCCAGTCACTGTCCCCGTCCCCTAGGCGCGTGCAGGGGCTCCAGATTTAAAGGAGCCAGCGTGGGAACTCAGGAACAGCCCTAAGGATGACGTCAGACGCTGCAGGGTATATTACCTTGCAGCTGGGACCAAGCCCTCGCCTTGCAATGAGGTTCACACAGTTTCCCTGAGTCTCGAGTTGCTGCGTTGATCCCTGGATCATTCTTGCTGTCTTCTGATCTCTGGCTTCCGATCCGGCTTCGTCTTCTGACTACATCTCCAGCTTCCGCTCCTGGTTTTGGATTTGACTTCTGATCTCTGGCTTCCGACCCGGCTTCATCTTCTGACTACGTCACCAGCTTCCGCTCCTGGTTTTGGATTTGACTTCTGATCTCTGGCTTCCGACCTGGCTCCGTCCCACGACTCCGTCTTCAGCTTTCGCCCCTGGCTTCGGTTTGGAACTCTGACTCCTGGCTTCTGACTCGGCTTCGTTCCTGGACCCCGACTTCGGCTCTTCCTCCACCTCAGGTATCCGGTACTTGCTGGCCCAGAGGATTCTCCTAAGGACTTGGGGAATGTTTCACACAATCTCGGAATCCATGAGGGAAGAAGACTGAAGTTTCCTACTCAATCAGAATAATCAAATCTGCGAGATTCTGACCCACTTCAGAATGGGAGAACCAAAGGAAGTGTGGACCCCCATGAAACTAGACTACCTAAAGGATGGGAGTGAGAGAATTTGTTGGCAGACAATCAAAATTGACAAGCAGTTGGCAAGTTATTGTACACAGCGAAAATAATGACTAGACACCACAGCAACAGCTGGAATCCTGTGCAGCGTGATTATAATATAGCAAAAAGAGTGATATGATATCTGAATGCAACCATCCACAAGACGTTAAAGTTGCCAGTAAGTGAAAATCCAAAACTAATTGTCTATGTGTATTCCGACTGGACTAGCAACATAACAGATTGTAAGTCCACCACCAGGCATCTTTTCCAGCTTAGGGGTGGAACCATTATCTGGGCTAGAAAGAAGCAAACAACATTGATACTGTCATCCACTGAACCAGAGTATGTTGACACAACCCTAGCCTGCCAAGAGGTGCTTTGGTTCAGTCAACTGTTCAACAATATTGGGCTAGATATGCATCAGCCCATTTTTATCCTGGAAAACTACCATGGAGTATAAAGTTGTCATAGACTGAAAAGATGAACCCATTTACTAAGATACTTACAAGACCGGGACACTACTGAACTTCACTATTGCCCATTTGAGAAGATGATTATGGATGCGCCGATAAAGCCACTCTCCAGAGTCCGCCACAATGATCACACGGAGACAATGAATCTGGGGGAATTATCCTTCCACAGTTGAAAAAAGGAGTTGGAAAAATGACAGCATAAGATTATTTCCACTCAGACAGCAAAGGGTTAATCTTCACCCTTTGCAGCTTATTGACCGTAGGGGCCGAAGTAATAAGGTACGTTCAGCAGATCACACGTTTTAACCCGCAGCTGTGTGCATATTTTTTGTGCAAAAACTTTAATGCCAATGCAGCAAGGAGTTTGATATGTAAAATATGTGTGCACAATAGTGTACAATCAGGTTAGCCTCCTCTCATGCAAATTTCATGTTAAGGATGGCATTAGCTATTACCCCCCAACACAGAGAGGTGCTTAGGCTTAACTCATGTTCTGTTAAAGCTGTAAATTTTGTTCTTGGTTAGCTGTGGAGTAAACGTTTCTGAGACTAGTGTTAATGTGGGGCTGATCGAGAGTTCTGGGGCTGGGGTCCTGCATGCTAGATTAATGAGCACAAAAGGTGATTTATGCACATAAATCTTTCATTCTTCTCTCTCTTATCATTTAAATTTTTTTAACTGCCCTCATGGAACTACTCTCCTTCTTTCCCTCCCTCTAAATTGTTTCGGCCTCTTCTTCCTTCCTACCCTTAAAAATTGCCCGCTGCAGCTTCCTCCCAAAAAGGGCTGTGACACCAGGGATCTCCATCTAATAAAGAGCAAGTCATTTTTTGAATGGGTGAGAGAACCTTTGTTTATGAGGAAATTGCCTGCAATATTTAGGTAGGAGAGAAAGAGACAGCAGCCCTGTAAGGGCTTGAGCCATTTGTCCTTTCTCTTCTTCCCCTGCAGTCTCAGTCACTTGGGCTCTGTTCTTCCCTCTCCTTCCTCATGATTTGTGCTTGTTT
This sequence comes from Rhinatrema bivittatum, assembly GCF_901001135.1. Lineage (NCBI taxonomy): Eukaryota > Metazoa > Chordata > Amphibia > Gymnophiona > Rhinatrematidae > Rhinatrema > Rhinatrema bivittatum. The sequence goes on along the minus strand of NC_042617.1, from coordinate 291,765,743 downwards.
TTCTGTTCATAAATCATGAGACTCCTTTATCCTGCTGGAGCTAAAATGCACTTAGCCTATGCAAAAAGATGAACGCACATTTTAACTCAGATTTATGCGCACGCTTTTGTGTTTACATGCTTTTTTTTTTTTAACTCTCAGTGTTGCTTACTGCATCAGGAATTTACATTTTTTTAGTGCATGCACTAAACTATGTTTTGAATTTCATTGCACAGTGTCAATGCATGGCTTATTACATCTGCCCCTTAGTGGGGAGGAAGAGGGTTGCATAGCAACCTAGGACATGTTAATCACTATTTATGTAGCAAGGAAGGAGAACACCAACATCTCTACCCTCTAAACCCCTCATAGACTTCAATGCAGTTGAAAATAAAAATCATAAAAATCAAGATATTCTTAAACTCTTACAGTGACCTAAAGTAGCACAGACCCCATTTAATCTCCGATCACCTCCCTCCCTTACCCTGATTACCATCCTCTTTATTTATCCTGAGAATGCTTGAAATCTGGCACTGTTTTGGTTTCTATAACACTTTCAGGCATCTATCACTCTCTCAGTAAAGTATTTATTCACATGTCCTCTTAGTCTTCCTCCCTCCAACTTCCTCCCATTAATTCTTTTCAGCTTCTTTTTTTCTGTGGAACATGCTGCCTTCTCCTGCTTTAGTTTGAGATATCATATATTTGCCTTCATTAAATCTGAAATTGCCACCATTTAGAAAGCAGCTGATTGAAAGGGGCTGAGAATGCCTGTGTAAATTCTATTTCTCACCACCCTCCCTCTCACAGGCAGTTCTTCTGACTAACCCTAACTTTCACTGTGATGCTGAAGACTCAAGAGATGTAGCCTGTAACCTGAGGGCCTCATCCAGAAATAGATTTAGACAGTGTGGTATGGTTTATACATACATAAACTGATTCTGGGATTGGAAAAGGTATACTTGCACAGTGCGAATGTATTAAGAAAACATGAATCATGTAACATATACAAAATTCTGAACACTGGTACTAAAGCCATTAAAAATTTATATTACAATTCATTAAATCATATCCCCATGGATCTACAGCCAGGAAAACTGAATGTGGGAAAGACTGCACAGGTATGATAGAAACAGATGTACCAATAGGGAGAAGGTATAGTCCAGGGGTGACCACACTGAGCTATGGTGATGTGGGAAAGACTGCATAGGTAAGATAGAAACAAATGAACCAACAAGGTGACCACACTGAGCTATAGTGTCAGGAGAAGTCCTGGCATTTAAGTTCAGACATCATATTGACAAAGACTCTCTGTGTGACCTTGGGAAAGGCACATCTCCCTGTGCCTCAGTTCTAATCCCAGCTTTGTCACTGACTCTTTGTGTGACCCCGAGAAAGTCACTTTATCTCCCTAAGTCCTTTCTGTCACTGATTCTCTGTGATCCTGGGCAAGCTGCTTTATCACTCTGTGTCTCAAAGGGGACAATTTTCAGACTGTCTTATGTTTGAACAAAGTCTGTGGGTGCTATTTGCTTGCAGACAGGCCGATACAGTAAGGAGCGGTAGGAAGAGCTGCGTTAGTGCCGGGCGCACCCACGTTTGCCGCACGCACAGTCCGGCTCACCTACTGCTCGATACTGTATTTAAATAGCTTGCAAATGCAAGCCGCGTCTAAGAAGGGTCCGTGAAGCGTTAGGCCCGTGCAACCCATTTTACTGTATAGGCGCTTTATACAGCGCCTATACAGTATCCTGGGTGCGCTGGTTCGCTGGCTCCAGCTGGCTCCAGCGAAGCGTACGCCGTGACGTCATGCACTTCGCTGGCTAGAGCGCCCAAATTGACGGGCGCTCAAGCCAACGAAAGCACATGAACGTGCGTGCGTGACGTCACGACGTACGTCACGCACGCCCGTCCATGTGCTGGCTTGAGCTCCCGTGCACTACGGGCGTGTGTTCGACCGTCTTCGCCGGAGGGGGCCGCTGGAAGCTGCTTTCGCTGCCGGCTGCCCCCTCCGGAGGATGGCAGAGAAGGCTGAAAGGGCTGAAAGGGCTGAAAAAGAAACAAAAAGTAAGTTGGTTACATTTATTCACATATTTTACGTCGAGTTGCTTCGGGAGGAGGGGATTTTAGGTTTTCAATATTTTAATTGTCCAGTCGCTTCGGGAGGAGGGGATTTTAGGATTTTAGATTTTCTTTTGGGGGAAAGTTTGCCGCCTACCCTTACCCCTGCCTCTAACGCAGGGGTAGGGGTAGGCGGTAAATCAGCAGGTTAAACGCGCGGCTAAACTGCAGGTTAAAAAGGCGATAGTTAGGGTGCGCGTTACTGAATGGGGGGAATAGCTAATCCGATCATTTACATCTCATATACATGCCGCGGGCGGAAGGGGTTACTCGTTGATTTAAAGAGGCGGTAAGAATGGATTAAAGGGGATAGTGAATCGTGGGTTGGACTAACACGGCCAAATTGTGAGTAGAAGGTGGGTTAGAAGCAGGGTAACCGCAGCCGCACTTTACTGTATTGACCTGAGAATTTGCACCAGTTTTAAAAGAGAACATACCCATGTACTTCCAGTTTGAAACTTACTTTTACACCTCCATTTTGCACAGGTCCTTTTTTCACTCACATAGAGTTGAAAATCCAGTCTACACAATATTTTCCTCCCTCTGACCTAAATAGCCCCCTGGGAATGGCTCCTGTAAATGCATAGGGGAAGGGCACATTTTTCAGACATCCAGTTTACATGCATAAATCATTATTTACCCACACGAATGGCTTTGAAAATTGACCTCCCAATATCCAGCTGCAAATGTAATAATATTTCTTCATCTTTCTGTAAGGATCTGGGAACACCCTATGATCGTTCCTCCAGTCAATTGGAAGGCGGATGCGATTTACTTGGTACAACAAGCATTGAGGTTTGAGAGGTGTCACCTCCCACATCAATCTGCTGTGGTGGAGTCCGCTCTAAAGAAAGCCAAACGCTCCCGCACCCACACCTCTGCTCCTCCAGATCTGGAGCTCCAGCAGGACAAGGAGACCATGATCCTACTGGCTCCCTATTGGCCAAGACAGATCTAGCTCCCACTCCTGCGAAACCTGTTGATCAGAGATCCGATCTGATTACACAGAATCGGGGCAGGCTGCCCCATCCAAACCTCAGATCATTAGCTTTGACGGCCTGGATGTTGAGAGGCTATTCCTGCGGTCCTTTGACCTCTCTGATGATGTGTCTCAGGTGCTGGTTGCTTCTAGGAAGCCTTCCACCAAGACGTCTTACAGACTGAAGTGGAAGAGGTTCTCCATCTGGTGCAAAGGTCATGACTTGGATCCATTCACCTGTCCCACTCCGAAGCTGCTGGACTATCTGTGGCACCTCTCGGAGGCTGAAAATTCGGTCAGGGTAACCTGAGTGCCATCAGTGCTTACATCAGGGTGTTGCTGGTATGTCCTTCTCTGTGCAGTCCTCAGTAGGGCGGTTTATGTGGGATCTGCTTCAGCTGAAGCCTCCCCTCCAGCCTCCCATTGTGTCCTGGGACCTCAACATGGTATTGGTGCGGCTCATGCGAGATCCTTTCAAGCCTCTGCACTCCTGCAATCTGAAGTTCCTCACCTGGAAGTTTCTCTTCCTGGTAGTGGTCACTTCGGCATGCAGGGTTAGTGAGCTTCCGGCTTTGGTTATGTATCCACTCTACACAAAATTCTTTCAAGATAGGATGGTTCTGCATATGCATCCTAAGTTTCTTCCTAAGGTGGTGACTGATTATTGTCTCAATCAGTCAATCATTCTGCTCACCTTCTTTCTGAGGCCTCATTCACACCAGGGCGAACGGGCGCTGCACAGTTTGGATTGCAAGAGGGCCTTAGCTTTCTATCTAGAATGCACAGCAGGCCACAGGCAGTCCACACAACTCTTCATATCTTTCAACAAGGATAGATTGGGAGTTGCGGTGGGCAAGCAAACTGTGTCCAACTGGCTGGTGGATTGCATCTCCTTCTGCTTTGTGCAGGTGGGCCTTCAGCTTGGAGGCTGTGTCAAGGCTCATTCTGTGAGAGCTATGGTGGCATTGGTAGCCCACTTGCGGGCGGTTCCCATCACCGAAATCTGCAGGGCTGCAATGTGGAGTTCTTTACACACGTTCATTGTCCACTACTGCTTGGACAAAGATGGTCGGCATGACAGTAACTTTGGCCAATCTGTCCTTTGCAGTCTTTTCCAGCCTTAAACTCAACTCTCCCTTCCTAGGGCCCATTGTTAGGGTTCAGGCTGCCTCCCTCTGTTACCAAAAGCACCGTAGTTTCTTGTGCCTGTTGGCATCCAGTTAGTGGCTGTTGGTCATTGTTGTATCCGGGAACAGCCTGTAGCTTGGTATTCACCCACGTGAGGACTACCATCCTGCTTGTCCTAGGAGAAAGCAAAGTTGCTTACCTGTAACAGGTGTTTTCCTATAGGACAGCATGATGTTAGTCCTCAGGAAACCGCCCGCCACCCTGTGGAGTTGGGTTCTCCTGCATTTTGTTGTTTTATTTTTTTGCTCGTGAATTCTTTGTTACGAGACTGAAGAGGGACCCCATGTGGACGCGCAGATAGTGGTATGCTGGGCATGCTCAATGTGCCAGTCAAAGTTTCTAGAAACTTTGGCAAACGTTTTCCGTGCCGGGCTCCATCTGATGATGTCACCCACATGTGAGGACTAACATCCTGCTGTCCTAGGAGAACACCTGTTACAAGTAAGAAACTCTGCTATCTCTGTAGTCCAGCAGATGGAAAATCTCCTGAGCTGATAAAGATGAGCTTCTGCTAACACTCAGCAACTCTGAAGCGGTTTCCAAGCCTGGTAGTTCTTTTTCTGACTCCAGCCTGAAACTCTCTTTGGACACTTGGGCAACTCTTCAATGAAACAAAAAAATATGGGACTAACTCCCCTTTCACCACAGTTTATTTCTGGTCCTCTCTCTCTTAAGATCTTCCTAGAACCCAAAGAGACTCACAAATCTTGTAGGCACGGAAACTCCACCCTTGAGTTCCAGCCACCTTCCTGGGATAAAATAATGGAAGAGAAGAACAGGAGCCAAGGTGGGCTCATGAAGTTTATAGAAACACACTCCATGGAAGACAGTTCCCACTGGGAAATGTCTGATAACTATTACACTCCTACCTCTTCACCCAATGCTATTAGTAAGAGATACTTTTCGGAAACCTTTACGCAAATAAAGGTCTCCATACTCATTTAGTCTGCTCTGCCCAATTACTGGTCACGTCTCCACTGCTAAAGGATACTTGGTTTTTTTCTTCCAACACATTTCCTTGGATGCTGCTCCCACATCCTTTTTGTGTCAAACATGTCTATTGATTTTTCATCAGAGAGACTTTATACAACACTTCCTATACAAAGCAATTCCAAAACAGAACAACATGTACGGTATTTTCCCTTGGAAATGAAACAGTACAATAATAACAGATCAGTTTAGAATAAGTACTTTTGATGTTTAAACCCCTCCCTCCCCCCCTGCTCCCAGGCATGCTATTGTGAAATTGTAAAAAGTTACATTTTACGTGTATTGGTTTTCTGACAGGTTTCTTATTCCATAATAGAAAAGAGAGTTAGTATGTATGAGCAATAACTAAAACTGAATAAAACAGCAAGGTCCTGGATCCACCCTGAGAGGTTAACATTAGATTCCCAAATCTCCTGGGTAATCCAGTCCTGGAACCGGAAGTAATGCACCTCATAAAGGTTGTTCATGTCCTGGAATCAAGTCAGAGCTCCATCACAAATTAAAAATCGCATTTCTGAGGAAAAGAGAAAGCGAGTCGATGTAATCCCGCCAAACCTTGAAATGCTGTTCTATTTTGGAGTCTGAGGTTGATTTGGCTGTCATAGATTCAAAAGTAAGCAACTTAAACACCTTGTTTTTCAAAAGCATTAGGTTTGGAGAATCCTCTCCTACCCAGACTGAAAGGATAGTTTTCTTTTACCACAAGGCAACCTTATTTATAAATAACTTACGTTATCAAGAAACAGAGCTTGAGAAATCAGAATAACACCCAAATAACCAGACTCTAGGAGGAAGTGGTAAAGACTCATTAAGCAAAGCATTTATATAAAAAAAAAAAAACGTACCTGTGGCCAAAAGTGATAAATTTTGGGGCAACTCCAAAAACTGTACGGATTCCCTTGTATCCCCTCCACATTTCCTGCAGATTGGGGAGTTGCTAAGTTTAGCTTTATAAGCCTTATCTGGAGCCAAGTAAGCCTGGTGCAAACATCTATATTGAGTTTCTTGTAAGTTGACATTTTCAGTTATTTTACTTATTTTTGGAAAGCAAGATTGAAATTCCTGCAGTGTCAAGTTAAGTTCAGGCCACCCCTCCCATTTTATTTATTTAAGGTTTTTAATATACCGACATTTGTTGGATATATCATATCGGTTTACAATGAAAACATAACAACAGCAGGATTGCTTTACAGTGGAACCAAGATTGAACATTAACAATAGATAACGTAGAGAGGGAGAGGGGGAGGAAAAGGGAACTGGGGGTGCCATTATAGATGATGGAATTAAGTTAACTATAAATAAAGATTAGAACTTATTTACAAAGTTTACACAGATTAACAGGTCAGGGAGGTTGCTAGGGGGAAAGGGGGGAAAGGGGGGGTGGAGGAGGGAAAGGGGGGAGATGGGGGGGCTGGAGGAGGGGGGAGGAATGGAGGCAAAAAAGGGGGAGAGGGGAGGGAAGAGAGCGGATCATGACTATGTTGTAGGAAAAGCCAGGTTTTTAGTTTTTGTTTGAATTTTTGCAGGATGTGTTTGTTAAAGATAGAGATAAGTAATACTTTCCTGCGGAATGAGTATTAAATCTGCGCATACATTTAGCACAAGTAGGTGAGTCTTTTCTGCTCCCTAATAATATTTCCTCAAGGGGGTCCTACCTTACTGAACGACAGTTGAATCTTAAGAATACTTGACAGATAATGTCTCACTTGAAGGAATGCAAAAGATTCCTTAGAAGACAAGTGAAATTTGGATTGTAATTCCTGAAACCTCACCAGCGTGATAAGGTTTGATATGAAAAATTGTTGCAAATATTTAAGACCTTTCTCACACCAACCCCGAAAGATCGGATTGGTCATACCCGGCAAAAAACAGGGAAAGTGTATCTCTTCATAATAGCGTTTTGCACAGATATGCTCAGTCCCACATCCTTTTTGTGAATAAATATTTCCTTATGATATTCCCAAGTCTGCCCTACTGCATCTCATTAATTACATTTTATTCTGGAACATTTTCTCCAGTGCACAATGTCTGTCTCTTGTGCATTATTATTTGTTGCTGTAAATACTGGCTTCCCCAGAGCTGCCCAGTCTCTGTTAGAATGAGCAGACCATTCCATGTCAAACAGTGGACAAGCTGAGCCAGTCCTAGTTTTAACCCCTTCCATGCCTGGAGATGTAATTTCTGCTTTTCTTTGGAAGTCAGAACTATATCTTCATGTATTTGGTGAGCTAACCCCAGCTCTCTCTCTTGTGGAGCGACCTGTTCACCATAGTTTATGCACCAGATGAATTGTAGAAACCTGATACATATAACTATAGGTTTCCTGTTGAAAAGTTATTTCCTTCAGAGCCACAAAAGCAAAATTTATTCTTCCCCTTAAACCCCCATTGTTTTACTTCACAGTGCCGTTATCTGTTTTTTTCATTGTGTTCATAAACTATTAATAACAGCAGCTGCCTTCCCAAACGATGTCCTTTCCCTAATTACTGCACCAGAATATATTATCCCTTAAAACATGTTGCCTGTATCTTGAGGTAGAAAGCTAATCGAAAGTGATGGGTCTGCTCTGTAGCTTTCAAAAAACAGGGCTTGTGCAGATTGAGGGATTACCAATTGGTCCATGTCGTCAGGGTCAGGCTGAGCTAGGCCTGGTTTTACCTTCCTTGCATTTGTGGATGTGAAGTTTGGTTTTCTTTAAGAAAAGCAGGAACTACAAGTCCATAGATGCTTTGGGCCAAGACTAGAACCGACTCAGCCTGACTTTAATGACTTGGATCTGAATGGTGACCCTATCCAGGTTTCAGTGCCAGCTTTTGGATTGTGGACCAGAAGAAGACTGGGATTTTAGAATTTTAAGCTCACTTGTGGGCAGGTAGGCCACGTAGTTAGGCCTAGAGATGTGATTTCAATCAAGTGACTTTTAGATCACCAGAGAAGCTCTTTGATTTCAGTGGTGGCATTTCTTTGATGCCTAGTGCATTTTTGTGGGCCACAGTGCACAAGTGACAGTGTTTTGTTTTAGTTAGTGTAGTGAGAGCCTAATCCCACAAAAGATCAAAGAATAAGATCTGCCTATCATCCTGCTTCTGGGTTACTGGACTTTTATCTTTGCAATGATTAGGCGTTCTTATATCTAATTTATCTATGTGCAGTCAGGATAATAATAATAATAACTTTGATCTTGATTCTGCAAATTCAGAGGGGTGCCATGGATCATGCACCTCCCCTGAATGTTGCAGAATCTCCTCACAGACAGAGCCAGGTGTCCTTCATGCTGGACAGAACCAGGTTTGAATCACAGGGTGTTCAGCCACCTCCATGGTTTGGGAATTTTACAATAACTGAAGCCTTCTTGCTCTGTTTTGGAAAACTTTCATGCAGTCTAGAAAACAAAAAGGTCTTTGCATCCTGGAGCTGGCTTCATTCATGCTGCTGATATGTTAATATGTAAAACACAGTGGAATTCACTTATGAAGAAAGGAGCTATTTAAATCCAAAATTATTACTACTATAATTGAGTCCAGGTTACTATTACCAAATAACAACAGTGTGAAACTGTTGCCACTCCTGCTAAAGCAGCTGTACTACTAAAATATAGTTTGGATTAATAATTTGAGACAGTTTACACAAATAGTTGTGACTGGAACTAGAAGACTAGTGGACTCATTTTAAAAGCGTGCACGCTGCGGCCTTTTTCAAAGGTCCGTGGCCACCCATGTATCTCCTGGTATGTGCGGAAGAACTGGAGGAGACAAAGGGGGGGCGGGCCGGGGGCAGGGCATGGGCAGGTCGTGGGCATGACAAGACAGCGCGCGCCGGCAGCCAGCTGGCCCGCGCAACTTACTACTGCTCGGGAGAGCGGGTAAGTTTTGAAAAAAAAAAAAAGAGTAGTTAGAGGGGTTTTAGAGGTTGGGGCAGAGAGTGGAAAAGGGAGGCAGAGTAGGTAGGGAGTTAAGGAAGTTTCCGCCCAGTCCGTTCCTTTATTGGAGCAGACTGGGAGGGAGCAGGGGAAAGGCTCTATCATGTCATCACGTGATTTTTTCAAAATACACCCCCCCCCTTGCATGTGTGAGTTGGCACCTGCGCACACATGCACCCGCGAGTTGGCACCCGCACGCACATGCGCACGCCGATATAAAATCAGGTGCACATGTGTGCGCGGGTAGCGGATTTTATACATGCGCGCTTCGGACTGGGGATTTTATAAAATTGGCGTGTCCATGTGCGCGCGCCGGGAACCGCAAACACACACAGATGCCCATGCGGTTATTTTAAAATTTACCTTTAGCTTACTATGCACCTCAAGTGTCCTTGAGAATGTTTTTGACAAATCCGCAGACACTCAATATGCAGGTGACCATCTCTTTGGAGAAAAGGAAAAAGAAACAATTATAATTGAGGTTCATTTTGCTAGCCTCATCCTTTAAGAACATAAGAACATGCCATACTGGGTCAGACCAAGGGTCCATCAAGCCCAGCATCCTGTTTCCAACAGAGGCCAATCCAGGCCATAAGAACCTGGCAAGTACCCAAAAACTAAGTCTATTCCATGTTACCATTGCTAATGGCAGTGGCTATTCTTTCAGCAGCTAAAACTGAGCATTCCTCTCACTCCAAGAAAGGTCTGCATCTGTTATGTTCGTGGACCCTTGGGCTGGTTGGGACAGGAGATGGAGTGCTGTGGAAGTCCACAGCGAATGTCCCAACCAGGAGGCGGTACGGGAGCTCGGTGCTGGCTGACGCTCTGGTCTACGGTGAAGTCCTTTGCGACCAAGGTCAAGATCCTCCCTGGACGGATGGACGGTGTTGGACCGGAGAGGAAGAAGAGTCTTCGCCCTGGAGACCGGCACTCCCCCGGGAGGAGCCCTTAGGAGTCCAGCCGCTGGGACTTTAGGAGATTCACCCTGGAAGCCGAAGTCCCCCCAGGAAGAGCCCGTAGGGACACGGCCGCTGGGACTTGGCGACTTCCTGATGATGCGGATGGTCCGGATGCAGTCGCCTCCTGCAGGTCGTGGTTCCGGACGGCTGGCGCCTCCAGCAGGTCATAGGAAATCCTGAAGTCAGTCCAGGAGTCAGGGTCCGAGGATGATCCGCAGCTAGTCCAGGGGTCGGTATCCAGAGAGCGGTCCACAGCCAGTCCAGGGTCAGAGCCAGTAAGCGATCCAAAGCCAGTCCGGGGGTCAGAGCCAGAGATCGATCCAAAGCCAGTCCAGAGGTCAATACCAGAAGAATCCACAGCAAGGGGAGCAGGCAGAGGCGGGACGAAGACAACCAGGAATGCAGCAAACACAGGACAAGTCCAGGAACCTTGTTGCAAGGCACTGGAGGCTCCTAGAAGCAAGATACTTAATGCTGAAGGCGTCTGACGTCATCCCCAGCTGCTCAGCAGATTTTCCCACGCTGGCCCCTTTAAGAAAGACTCCTCCCTGCGTGTGCACGTCAGGGGGCGGGGCCAGCCGTGCCGAGTCGTCGACATCTCTCCCAGGGAAGGAGAGACATGCTGGAGGGCCTGCAGGCCCGGGGAAGACCCGAAACGGCCCGGGCCGCCCCCGGGGTAGGTGGAGGGATGGAGGCACGGCCCGGGACCGCAACAGCATCAGCCCTACACGAGACAATACTTCTGTTCCAGGAGAAGATACTATCAGCATCCTTGTCAGCTGCAGCAACAACTGCGGCATCAGTCTGTGCCAGGGAGAAAGCACAACGTAAGCCTCTTCAACAAATGCAGGCCAAGACTAGTCCAGATTTTTTACTACAGCTTCAAAACTCTTTCCTTATTAAACTTAAGACTGACTTTCAGGCTGCTGCATAGGAGCCAACTTTTTTAAATGATTGGGAGTGCTAAACAATACAAATTTCCTTGGACGCAGTGAAGGAATTTGCTCAATACTGGGAGGGTGCTCAAGTAGCCACTGCATCCACAGAGCTGGCAACTATGGGCTGTAGTAATTCACACCAGCATGGTCTTTAGTAACAACAGTCCCAGATCTCGGCCTGCTTCTCTGACAATGGTGCCTAAATGTTCCTCCACAACCTTAAATTCAATGTGGCCCAAGACACAACTCCTTATCCCCAAACCGACTTCTCTTCTTCCCCCTGTCTCTATTTCTGTGGATAACACTGTCATCCTCCCAGCCCCCTCAGCCCATAACCTTAGGGTCATCTTCGACTCCTTTCTCTTCGCCTCTACACATCTAAAACACTTCTAAAATGTGATGTTTCTTTCTCTTATCACTTCACCCAAAATCTGTCCCTTCCTTTCTGAACACATTACCAGAATCCTTATCCATTCTCTTATCTCCCGCTTAGATTACTGCGGCTTGCTCCCCATAGGTCTCCCGTTGATCCATCTTTCTCCATTACAATCCAACCAAAATTTAGCTGCACAACTTATCTTTCTCCAAAGTTGATAAACCCATATGATCCCTCTTCCCAAGTCAGTACATTGGCTCCCTATTCATTTCTGCATTAATTTGCACTCCTCTTACTTACATAAGCCTTCACTCTGGAGCTGGTTACTACCTCTCCTCTCTATCTCCCCTCCTTATGAACACCACCCTCATCATAAGAACTGCCATACAGGGTCAGGTCAAGGGTCCATCAAGCCCAATATCCTGTTTCTAACAGTGGACAATGCAGGTCACAAGTTCTTGGCAGGAACCCAAAGAGTAAATAAATTCCATTTGATAGATATTTAAAAGCCATTTAGATGGATAACTCACATTCCATGCTGGTTCAGACCAAAGTCCATCAAGCCCAGCATCCGATCTCTGACAGTGGCCAATCCAGGTCGCAAGTACCTAGCAGATCCCAAAGAGTAGATCTAATTCCTGTTACTCCGAGAAATAGCAATAGCTTTCTATAGTTTACCTGGCTAATAATGTGTTATGATTTTCACCAAATAAAACAACAATTTGAGCTGTACAGCTGCTGACATAGATGTCAAAAAAACAAAACAAAGCCATTTCCCAATATTTTTTAAATAAATTTATAAAATCAAGTTTATTAAATAATCATAGCTTAAAAACTTTATAACTTTAAATACATATCAAGAAATGTTTCATCTAATATATAATGTCTGACCACCACAGATATAAATCATATCAAAACAAAACACAAAAATCCAAAATATACAAAGATGAGACTAATAAAGGCTCACACAGCAAATACATACACACACACACACACACACACACACTAACATAAACAAGACAACTACAACATAAAGACACCACTACCCATGAAATTTAAAAAATATATGTAGCCTGCCCCTGTCGAGTGTGGGCGGGAATGGGCATTTTGTGGTGTGGCCAAGAGATGTGTACATAAATACTTACATGCCTGGACACGCACCCAGGTCCAGTGGTGCATAAGTTTACTTCTGCTAGGGACTAGGTGTAAGTTAAAAAAATAAAAATAAAGCCATTTTTCAGAGGTTTAAAGGGTCTGGGGTAACTGGGGGAGTTCAGACTATTAAACCGGGGGATTTGAAGGACCTAGCTGTTAACTGGGCGAACTGGTGGATGAACTGGTGAAAGAGGCAATGGCATGGATATGCATCCCCTTTAAAATTCCCCAACTTACGCAGTAGAAGCAAGATTTACGAGCATAGGCATGCACCCTCTTAAAATTGGATGCACCTATGCACATGGTCAGACTATTGAATAAAATGCGCACATATACACACACAAGTTATAAAATGGCCGCGATTCTGCCAAAGAGCGCTTACGCGTCAGTTTGAAAGTTACTGTCCTAGTAAGTGCTTTGCTACAATCCTCAGCTTGGGACTTCCCATGATAAAGCAAGTTTCTTACTGTAAATGGTGTTTTTCCATAACTGACAGGATGAATTAGCCATAGAATGCCTGCCCGCCCCCCTTTATCTTATCTTTATTAATATTTATTTATTTAAGAAAACATACCTGCTCTCTACAGGAGATGCCTGAGTCAACTACATAGACTGAGGTGGTTAATGAGGCAATTTATTTATTTATTTATTTATTTATTTATAGAGTTTTATATACCGTTATTCGGGAAGCCATCATAACGGTTTACAAAGTGAATACATTTTTAACAAAGAGGTTTTGAGATATCATAACGTGTTGTAATTTCAATAATAAACTTGAGAACTCCTGCACATGCTCAGTAGAACTCAAAGCTCTGTTATCTTGGAGAGATGATTCTGTTTGTGCCACCGGATGATGTCACCCATATGTTATGGCTAATTCATCCTGCTATCTATGGAAAACACTGTTTACAGTAAGCAAACTTGCTATCCGTTCCCTTGGTAACTGAGCCCTAGCTATACTGTAAGAACGCCTAATGTACATCCCAATGGTCTCTGAATGCTGGATTATTGAAAATGTTACGAAGAACATTACCGATAAGGATTTCAGTATAAAAGCAGTTTAGGTTCTTAAGAAGTACAAATTTTCAAAATCAAATAACCTAGGAATTCAGAGAGAAATAAATAATTCCTTGCCATTCATCATGCCAGTATGTACTACGAGCAGGACATCCACATAGCTGAGTGAAGCGACACTGATCTAACCCAAGCCCAGGCCCAGGTCCTAAGTAAGAAGGACATCTCTTCTATTAAAGAGTGCTGGTAAAATACAATATATCTTATTTTCAGATGGAAGAAAAGTAACCTCTAAAGGTGGAAGTGTCACTTAGTAGTTACAGCATTGAGCTATGTTCAAGAGCATTTCTTGGAAGCTAATTCTGACCTCAGCTCTGCCAAGCCTCTCTGTATGTGTTGTGTTTGGGCGGCCGCGGGCTTCCCCATGGCCGGCCCTCCTTACTTCCAGTCGGGAATGGAGGGGGTTTCCCCAATGCTGCAACGCCTCCTGCTGCAGTGACATGGCAGGCCGCCAGACAGGCCAAGCCGCACTGTGTGGGGAATGCTGCTCTACTGGACAAGTGTCCCTAGGTGCGCGTGTATGCGCCTCTTCAGGTTTTAAAGAGCACGCGGCGGGAAAGCCACTGCAGTGCCCGCAGATGACGTCTCCTGGACCGCCCAATATAAGGACACCGCAAACCAGCCATGAGTGCCTCAGCAACGAGTCGACTCCTGTGAGTAGCAAGTTGCTTGTGTTACTTCTCCTGTGTTCCTGGTTCCGGTCTTGTTCTTGTGTTTTCCTCCAGTGGCTCCTGCTCCTCTGTTCCTGGTTCCTGGTTCTTTTCCTGTTCTTGAGCTCCTGTTCCTGTTCCTCCGCTTCTTCCTCCTGGATTGACTCTTCGATTTAGACCTCAGCTTGCCTTAACTCCGTCTTCTTCTTGGATTGTCTCCCGGCTGAACTCAGACCTAGTCCTGACCTTGCTTGTTCTGTGGCCTTCCCCAACCTCAATCCGTACGGACTTGCCCTTTTCGCCTGATCCCCTCTCCGGATACCTCACCATCCAGAAGCCTGTGCCTAAGTCCAGCTGGCCCCAGCACCCAAGGGTTAA